>NW_004955454.1:11522829-11549402 GCF_000276665.1 Chinchilla lanigera | reverse complement strand
CTGTAATTTGCTAAGTCCCCCCTATTATTATGTTATCCTTCTTTTATTCTTTAAAATAAAAAAAAAAAGAAATATTTTACACTAGTAGAAGATGAAGAACTTGGTGCAGAAGTTGTATTTCTAAATGTCATTTTGGGTGCAAAATAAAAGACTATTTGAAAATCTTACTGTGAGGTGTGATCTGTTATTCTTAAGTAAAAATTTGGGAAGTGTTAAATGGAAAGGCATCTCCTTTCACGTTTGGACAGGAAGTCCCTAAATCTCTCAGCTCTGAGAACTTGCAACTCTAAATCACAGGGATGGACCGAGGATGCTATGAATGGAGGCCCCATCCTCCACACCATGGCAACTTGGAGACTTTGAGCCAGTTCTTAGTCCCCTCTGCATTTCCAAAGAAAGAGGAAACATTTTCCAATGTGCTCATGTGCAGAACCTATAGTTCACTTTTTAGTGATGAACTGGAAGCATGGTGCTGACATTTTCTAAATGGTTTTGCTTGGATGAGACCTGGACTTTGAGTCTATGAAAGGACCACAGAACACTGCTCGTAGGAAGGCTTCCCTAGGGAGGGCACAGCATTAAGGAGCTACATTTGCTGATACCTTTAATTCTAGATGGATAGAAGAGCTTATGTGAGAAAATAAAACTTTCTTCACTCATGCTAGGCAAGTTCTACTACACTGAGCTACATTTCAGCTCAAGTGTGGGAGCTGAATGTGTGGGACCTTTTCCTACTAACTCTTTGCTATACCCAAATTTAGTATGGACAGGAAGGATTGTGACAGGATCAACTCACAGTCTAAATTATATAACCTTGCATATGGATCCCTAAATAGTAAAACATAGGTGCATGGGGTTAAATTAATTATAAGAATTATTTTAAGGAATAGGCTCACACGATTGTGAGAAGGTTGGCAAGTCCAAAATCTGCAGGAGAGGCCAGTAAGACAGACCCAGGGAGCACTGGTGCTGTAGCTCCAGTTTGAAGGCTATCTGAGGGCAGAATTCCTTTTTCTCAGGGGACTTCAGTCTTTTTTTCTGAAGACCTCCACTGACTGGGCGAGGCTCACCCACACTGTGGGATGATCTGCTTTAAACAAAATCTACAGAGCTTACTATTAATCTCACCCAAAAAAATGCCTTCACAGCAACATCTAGATTGTTGTTTGACCAAATATCTGGATGTCATGACCTAGCTGAGTTGACAGGCAAAATTAGGCTCTGCCCAAGGAAAGTGGTCAAAATTATATTGGTGAAGTTATCAATTTACTGATATATCTCCTTTAAATAAAATTTTAGAAACAGAATGGGTTTTAGGGATGAAATACCTGAAAATCAGGTTGATTGATCAGAACATAGAGATCTTGTTTGTTCTAGTTCACTGCTAAATTCCAAACAATGAAAATAATCTCTGGCTACTTTTTTTTTTTATCTTTTGAGGTTCTGGGAGGGAGTTGGGGAAGCGGGCATGGAACCCAGGTCCTTGCATAGGATAGGCAAGTGTTCTACTGCTGAGCTCCACTTCTAACCTTGCTGACTCTAAATAATAATTGCTAACACATACAGCACTACTATGTGTTAAACACTGTTTCATACAGTCTGTTTTTAAATTCTCATAACAATCTCAGGAGGTGGGCATGAGGCCCCTCCCAGAATAACCATGTTGCTTAAAGCTCCTCTCCTAAGCCAGGCATGGTGGCACACATCTGTAATCCCAGTGCTTGGGAGGCTGAGGTAGGAGGGTTATGGAAAGTTTCAGGCCAGCCTGGGCTACACAGTGAGTTTAAGGACAGCCTGAATATATGGTGAGAACTTGTCTCAACAAACAAACAAACAAACAAAGAAACACAATAACAAAAATCTTGAAGATGGCAGAGTGGTAAGCAGCAGAGAAAGAGCCTCTCTGAGAGTCGCTATCTGGATGCTGGAATATTGCAATGTGAGGAAAACAAGAAGGAGAGAAGTGAGTTCCCTGGATGTGAAGTATGAATTGAAGCCCACAGAGAGAGCGAAGAGAGAAACTTCAGTGAAGAAGAAGGAGGTAGTGGGTGGTGCCTTCTCTCTGAGACAGAACTCACTGCACAAGAGAGCAGTTCAAACCTATGGACACATGGTGACTGCTGATGACTCCAGAGACTTCCAGGAGACTTGCAGCAAAGAGGGTAGCAGTGAACGTGAAGGATGGCACTAGCTGGTGGTGAGTGCTGAGGGCTCAGTCATCCTGAGAGGGGGACTGCAATTGACCAGGAGTCATCTTGGAGAGGGGCTGGCTGAGCTCAGAACTCAGAGTGGCTGCTGCCTCCATCTAGGGGTTCCCAGCTGGGCTCACACCCATGGAAGGTACGCTGACAGCTGCAGGCCGAATGAGTCTGATTTTAGCCAGAAGGTGCAGGCTCACTGAGATTATCCACTACCTGGCCAAAAAGCTACTGCTGGCTCACTGGAATAAATCAGCATGGATGGGGACTCTGTCTCCGCATGTTATCTACCAGTGACAGCAGAGACAAACCTGGAAGTGGACTTTTTTCATTTTTTCTCTCTCTTAGTTTGCTTTTTGATGCTGTTGTGACTTTGTTTTTATTTTTGTTTTTTTCTCCTTAATCATTTTATCTTATTTTTATATGAGTGTGAACATGGTTTCTAGCCTCTTTGAGATTGTAGTTCTGCTCTGCTCTTTTTTTAATCTCTTCCTTCTCTCTTTCTCTCCAGTCTTCTGCACTAGTTTCCCAAAGTTACATGATCTCCCTTTGTCCTCCAGTTTTACTTCTAATCTCTTCCTCTTCTTCCATTTCTCTATCTTTTCCCTAACTTATTTTAAATTTTAACCCCTGAGGGCAAAGTTGACATATTAAGGACTTGTAGACTGCATATAATTTTCTGGTTTGTTTTCGATTTTGTTATATAACCACAAGTCTATTTCACAGGATTAAAGGTAGCAAATTAATGGCTAGCTCAGTTTGTCATTTTCTGGGCTGTGTTTGATGCTATTGTCACTGCTGATGGTACCAGTACAGCCAAAAGTGACATAATTGTTCTAAACAGCTGTTCTTCCTGGTATTCTAAGACTGAGATTTACTAAGGGTTACAGAAAATACTGTGGCACAGTGCCAAAGAACCAGGGACTGGGGCAAACAGTCACTAACTTCTCATCCCCAAGAAATTGAAGAGGTAGGATCCTGCAACAGACTCAAAACCCCAAAACCAGCTACACCTGGAAGATACCTTGGAGAAGTAGTCACTTCCTAAGGATTCTAAATACTAGCAAGAAAGCACTCCGCCATAGGCAATTTACAAGCGTCAACCCAGGAATTAAACTAAAAAAAGAAAATGAGAAGACACTTAAACAACATGCAACCACAGACACCCAGGGGACAGTGAGATGGGACAATCCAAAAGCCACCCACCTGGCCTCTCTGAAGTGGTAACAACAAAGCAACTGAATGAGGCTCTAGAAAAAAAAATCAAATCAGAAATAATTTCTCAGATAACTGCAGAGATGGTGTCCACAATGAAAACCATGCTTAGTGACTTTAGAGCAGATACAGATAAAAAAACTCATTTCCTGCCCTTCACCCCTGTTTATCTCCTTGACTGACATTTTCATACTGATCTACTGCAACCTCAGAGTTGGGGCTTTGGCCCTAAAACTGTGGTAACAACTCCACAGCAGTCATTGCTCTAGTTTTGGTGAGCAAGGAGAGAACAATAAAGTCCTTGCTCACTTGGACCACACACTCTAGGAGCCTGAAAGTCAAAAACACATACAAGGGCCTGGGACAGAGAATGACCAGGACTGGGACAAGAAGCAAGCCTTTCCAAGAAGCTAATGTTTCAGATGAGAGTAACAGGAAATATGGAATAGTAAACTATAAGCTGCACAGCACGTACTGTACTGTATATCCACTAGAAGTGTCAGTATTAAAATACAGAAGAGCATATATACATAATTAAAGAAAGAAGCCTCCTTGGATTATATAAAGTCAAAATCAGGTATTTTATCCACCCCTCTGAGGAAGCAAGACACTCCTACCCATCAGGTGGAACCTATTACTACAACCTGAAATCTGGAGCCAAGAGAGGTGACAAAAGTGTTAAGTAAGCAACTTGGGTTCAGCTATGAGGAACAGCAGGCATTCAGCACCAATATACATGAGGCAAAACCCAGGTGGTCATGCACACCTCTAATCCCAGCACTCATGAGGCTGAAGCAGGAGGATGGCCATAAGTTTGAGGCCAGCCTGGGCTACACTGTGAGTTCAAGGTCAGCCTGAATTACATAATGAGAAATGAGACCCTGTTTCATCCCCTCACTGCCCCCCCCAAAATAGGGAGAGTTGAGAGAATCCACACAATGAGAGAAGGAAAATTTATGACAATTAAACCTTCCTGGTTAAAGTTTTCACCATTTCTAAATACAGATGGAAGGCCTAAAAGATTTTGCTGCAAGAAGTCACGTGTACTTGAATTGTTAACTACCTGATTCTCATTCCATACTAATCCCACTCATTAAATCCTCTTTATTGTCTGCATTTATAAAGTCCCAGACTGGAGAACCTTTTAAACTTAATTATAATTTTATTATAAATAATAAAAATGGCACTGACCTTGAAAGCTTACAGAGATTGGAACGTGGTGAGGAAAGAAGAGGTGGAGAGGAAGTGGGGAAGTAAACATCATCTTACAAAGGGGGCACTTAAGACAGGCTAACTGTGATGGGAGAGGAAATATAGGCTTATGCAGATTCTTCTAAAGATACAAAGATATTATGGAGGAAACAAATATAAAGCAACAAAAACTAGGAGAGCAGCAACAGTGAACTAAGTGAACAGTGTCCGTATCCATTATTGGGAGAGGATGACAAGGTCTAAATAGAATAAATAATAAACAGCAATGGCTTAGTTCACTTATTGTTGCCATAACAGAATACCCAAAGCTGGGTAATTTATAAAGAAAAGAGGTTTATTTAGACATGCTTCTGGAGAAAGTTTAGCACTGGGTGGCCACATGTGGTGATGGCTTTGGACTGTAGCATGACATCGGTGGGGGGGGAGTTCCAGAGCAAGTGGCTACATGTAAAAGGCAGAGAGTCCAGAAAGGTACAGATGTGCCAGATGTGGTGGGTGACACATGCCATGCCTGTGACTCTAGCTACTTAGGAGGCTGAGGCAGAAGGAGCACAAGTTGGGAGCATCCTTGGGCAACTTATTGAGTCTCTGTCTCTAAGTAGAAAATAAAAAGGCCTGGATATGTTACTCAATGGCAAATTACTTGCCTGGCATTTACTAGGACCCTGGGTTTTATTCCCAGGAACACACATACACACACACACAAGGGTCAAACATTGTACAGCAACTCACTTTTATGACAACCAACTCACTCTCACAGCAACTACATTAATCCTCTCATGCAGGCAGGCCTCCCTGACCTAAACCATTCTCTACTCCTCCCTGACCTAAACTCTCTCTACTGCTACTCTGGCAGTTAAATTTCAATATGAGTTTTGTCAGATCTAAATCACTTCCAAACCATAGGAGGTAGTTAACATAATAGTAGAGTAAGAAAATAAACACCATGAGAATTAAAAGATGAACCTGGGCTTGATGGTACATGCTTGGAATCCCAGTATGTGGTGGGAGGGAAGGGGGTTAAGGCAGGAGAATCAGCAGTTTGAGACCAGCCCAGCTACTTAACAACTTTAGACCCTATCTCAAAATTTAAATAAAAAGAACTGGTGATAGAGCTCAATGAAGGCCCTGAGTTAAATTTCCCATAGCAAAAAAAAAAAAAAGAAAGAAAGATTGAAAGAGAAATTGGCTACCCGTGGGAAGAATGGAGCATCTGGTGAAGAAAGGGGAATGTTAATTTTATTATAAATCTTGCGACAGAGATTTGATTTTTATTAACTAAGCTGCATATTACTTTTATTTATTTACTTTTTGTGGTGGAAGGATTAAATTCAGAGTCTTGTGCATACTAGACAAAGGCTCCACCCCTGAGCCAAATGGCCATCCCTATTTTTTTTAAAGCTCTCAGTTAACTTTACTTTTGATTTTGGAATCAGGCAGCAGTTCATCCCATAAAGTAGAATAAGTATTCCCTTTGTTATAATTTACAATGTAAATAAAAAGTAAACTTTCCAGGTAACATTATAAATAAATATGCAAACCAGGTAGAGACTCAGGTGGATTGGAACCTGCTCAGAAAGCTGGCGACAGGTAAACAATGCTGACACTAATTAGTAATGTGTTTCCCATGAACAACCCACACCAGAATCATCTGAGGCTTGTGCCACAGATTAAAATCCATGGGTGAACTTGGAGCTAGGAGCAACATGTGGGAAGATGGTGGGAATCAGCATTTTTAACACAAGCAGGCTCAGATTTTCTCATGGTCAAGAGTTAGGAGACTGGAGGGCATTTTAAATGCTAGATTGTATAAAAATCTGAGAATCCAGGGCCACTTCTATTTGGGTTTTTTTCTGGTACGGGGAATCAAACTCACAACCTTGCGCTTGCCAGGCAGGCACTGTGCCGCTGAGCTAAATCCCCAGCCCCGCTGTTTCTATTTGGGATACAATAATACTTTTTGTTTTTCTTTGAGACAGGGTCTTGTTATATAGTTCAGGCCAGCCTTGAACTATGCAGCCAAAGCTGGCTTTGAACTTGAGATCCTCCTACCTTAGCCTCTTGAATGCTGGAACTATGAGCACATGCCACTACACCAGGCCACAATAATACTTAAGTCAACAACTTTTTTAAAAGCAGTGGCTAGAGGTCATGCTTGGATCCATACCCAACAGACTGTGTCCCCTAAACTTTCATGTCAAAATCCTAATTTCTCACGTGATGGTATTAAGAGGTGGGACTTTTGGAATGTGATTAGGTCATGAGGGCAGAACTCCCCTGAATGGGATCAGTGGCCTTGCAGGAGGAACCCCAGAGTGTTCCTTTGCCCTTCCCACCATGTAAGGATGGACTTTTCAGCTTTCTATGAACTAGGAAACAGATCTTGAGCTGGGGATGTAGCTCAGTGGCACAGCACCTGCCTGGCAAGTGCGAGGTTGTGAGTTCGATCCCGCTACCAAAAAAAAAAAAAAAAAAAAAAAGACTTAATCTGCTGCTTTTTTCATTTTAGACTTCCCAGCCTCCAGAATTGCAGGAGGTTATAAGCTCCTCATTGTCTATAAGCTACTCGGTCTTTGGTATTCGGCTTTAGCAGCCTGAACAGGCTAAGATTTCACAGGTACAAGGAACTTAAAGCCACAGCTACCAGACTTCTTGGGTCACCAGTGGACTGGGAAGCACGCCACCTGGGGTGACACAAGTCATGACAGGGAGAAGCGACTCAGCTCCAATTGTAGGAGCAAAAGGAGCAGTCGCTGTTAAGGCCAAGAGAAGAGAACAGAGCCCTGCCTGGGGCTGTCGCAGGCGAACACCTTCATCTCAGCACAGCAAGACGAAGACTGGAGATGTGGTGGGGCTTTCGCTCAGCACACTACTGGGACCTCCAGGCTGAGGACTTACTGTGGTTTGTGCTTATAGCCTTTAGTTACCCTTCCTGGCGCTTATGTTGCCATAGGGGCGGGGGGCGGGAATGATGCTTCAAATGAAAGGCAGGAGATTTTTAGTGTTTTTCTTTATCACTTTATTTTTTTTTATTTCAAAGAGACTAGTAAATGAGAAATAAGCAAACAAAAAAATAGAACAGTAGCAGCATACCAGTATCACAAACATAAACAAATCTGAGCAAGAACATTCAAAGTGATACAGGGTCTCAAGACAAAATAATACAAATCAACAGAGGTTGTTACATTACATATCACTATCCTCAACTACATTGCTCAGATGTAAGAATGAAAGATTACTCAAACCACTAAGGAGAATAAGAAAATAATTCTTCTATAAAACATCAGAGATTATATAGAGACAAGATGGTAGGCGTTTACCATTATAATTCCATTGCATATTGTTACCTTCAAGTCAGTTGCTCAGACCACCAGACACAAGCATGCGATGTCGACCAGAACATAAAAAATTGTAAGCATTAACTGTTCATTTCGGCACCCCGTCAGACATCAGCAGTACAAGTGTTTTTCTTTAGCCCCCGACCCAGGAATGATTTTTGATTGTTGCATGCATTTGCAGCCAGTACTCATTAGGCACAGTTTGTGGTTCACGTCATGCTTGCTGATGATGTATCCGACCTTAATGGAGGAGACGTGAGTAAGAGACAACTTTCCACAAGGATTCAAGTCAGTTAAACTAGCAAGCAAGTTGTAGACGATTACAAAATTGGTGTAGAGGTAGTCTGACGGTCTCCGGAGGAGGCAGGAGAGGTCATGTGCTTTGCACGGAAAGGTCAGAAGTAGTAACAAATCCACACCCGGACACATTTCAAGTATAAGCAGTTTGCTATCTGGAGGAAGTGGTAAATGATAGTGGGGAAGACAGTGGATTCAGCAGCTACATATGCTGCTCATTAGAATCATCCACAAAGACTTATTCGTTTGTTTGTTTGTTTGTACAAGGTCTTTTTTTCTTTTCTCCCCCCGCCCCACCAGGAATTGAACTCACGGCCTCGCGCTTGCCAGGCAGGCGCTATGCCACTGAGCTAAATCCCCAGCCCCTTCTTTTTCTATTTTAAAGATAAAAGAATGAAAACATCAACAAACACACAGACATTTACAAAATAACACAAAAACAACACAAGCAATACAGAATTTCAGACAAGGTGATAGGAAATTAACAGTGGTGGTTGTATTACATATTGATAGCCTCAAATTGGTTACTCAGGTAAACAGGTATAGACATGTAAGATTGATCAAACAATTAAACATTATCTGTTCCTTTCAATAGAGCAATAAGTCAGTAGTACAACTATGTTAGCTATCCTGTGTATACATACATACATAATTTTCCCCTTTTTTCCTTTCTCTTTTCCCTCATCCCAGTTGTTTTTATTTTTGAGCAGTTTCCTTAACTGTACAAGGTCTTGCTATGGGGTCCAGGATAGTTTTAAACTTGCTATGTAGCACAGGCTGGCCTCAGACTCACAGTGGTCCACTGGCCTTACTTAGCTTTTCCAAGTGCCCGGTGAAACTTGTTTCAAACTTCATTTGCAAAAAACAGTCTCTTGGTGGTAAGGCACTGTGTCCATTGCCCAGTGATTTGGGTATTTTATTTTATTTTATATTTTTGTGGTGTCAGGGATCAAACCTAGGGCCTCGTACATATTATGCATGCAGTCTACACTGAGTGGCATCCTTAGCCCCGGAAGCTTTTATTTTTTGGTTTTTCTCCGGTACCGGGAACCGAACTCACGACCTTGTGCTTGCCAGGCAGGCCCTTTTGCCGCTGAGCTAAATCCCCAGCCCCACAGGAAGCTTTTAAAAACTAGTAAAAGACCTGCAAATACAGGTGAGAAAGCAGCTCCAGGCACCCTTCTCTCTCCAGAAACAAAACACCACACTAAGTGAAAACTGACAAGAACAACTTCGCCAGAACTGTGGAAAACGACACTCAAATGAACACTGAATAAAGGGAAAGCCAATTTAAACGTGGTAGGAAAGCTTGGTGGCATTTTTACCTCCCTCAGGTAACCTCCCCAGCTAGGAGGGGTCTTGGATCATAGTAGTCTGGGTTCTGTGTGGCTTACAGGCAGCAGAGGAGAACTTACTTGCAAAGAACTGCATGTCTCTATGCTCTCTGTGTGAGGATAGCTGAAGGCCTGGTCATTTGTCTTTACCTAACTTGAAACTCACACATGCTGGAAAGGAACAGGAATTTCTCAAAACATCATAAAATGAGCTGGACACAGTGGTACACGCCTGTAATCCCAGCACCCCAGCAGGTTAGGATCACAAGTTCAAACCCCAACTATACAATTTAGTGGCTCAGTGAAATTGTTTAAAACAAAAATTTTAAACAGGCTGGTAATGCAGCTCAGCGTGAAGGCCCCTGGTTCAATCCCTACTACCACAAAGAAAACAACAAAAAAACAACATTGCAAGTTGAGCAAGTGAGCCAGCTTTCCCTTACTATAACAAAATACCTGAGATGATCAATTTAGCGAGAGGAAATTTTTTTTGGCTCACAATTTCAGAGGTGTCAGCCCACGGCCAGTTGGTTTGAGCCTGTGACGAGGCAACACATTATCATGAGCAGCAGCTGCTACAACAACCTGCTCACTCCATGGCTGCCAGGAGCAAAGAGAAAGAGATAAGAAGGGGTCAGGGTCTCAGTGTCCCCTATAACAGCACAGCCTAAGGACCTTACATCCTTTAACTGTGCTCCAACTCTAAAAGATCCCATCACCTTCCAGTTGTACCACAAGCTGGTGACCAAGCTTATTGTATATGAGCTTTGGGGTGAGGGTGGGAAGACACTTCCAAACCATAACATGCAACAACTGGGATATATCTGAAAGGCATTATCCTCAGTGAAAACTCCAAACTCAAGAGATTGAATACTGCATGATTCCATTTGTATAACATTTTTTACATTAAGAATCATATAGATGGAAAGATTGGTAATGGGCAGTGGTTTGGTGTGGTGGTCAGGAGTAGATGATTATGAAGGGGCTCCAGAAGGAAGATCTTTGTGATGATAGGAGGGTTCTATCTTGATTATGGTGGTGGTTACAGGAATCTACGAGTGATAGTTAGATAGAATTATGCATACATTTTGCACCAATAACAAATTCTTGGTTGGATATTGTTCTATAATTGTATAAGATAAAGCCATTGGGGAAATCTGGATAAACGGTACATGGGAACTCTTGGTTTTATCTTTACCACTTCCTGCAAATGTGTAAGTATTTCAAAGTAAAAAATAAAGAAGAAAAAGAAAGCATTGGAGTGTATTCAAACAAAAATGAATAGGAATTTAAAGAAAATAGAAATATTTTGAAGAAGAATTTTTTTCTTGCTAATAAAGTCAAAAGCAGTCTCTAAAAGAAGAAAGACACCAAAAAATCTGTTAAGAAAGCAAAATGAAAACACGGCATTTAGAAAAATGATGGGTATAATAAAGGAACATCAATTTGAACATTTGTTAAGCAGTGCAATGTTTTCTATGGTATTTTATTCCTTTTTTTTGGGAGACAAGTTCTTGTTACAGAGTTTAGGATAACTTTGAACTCATTATGTAGCCTACCTTGGCCTGGAACTCACTGGAATCCTCCTGCTTGAATCTCCTGAGTGCTGGGATTTCATGTGTATGCCACCACCCCCAGTGTAAGTGCTACATTGTACTGTATATAGAAATAATCATAAGAAGTAAAATAAAATATTATAAATTGTAAATTCTGGGAAGGGGATATTAGGATCCAGTAGACTCAAACAGGCGACTATTGTATTCTTTTTAAGTCCTGTACACTATGTCTGTATTATTACAATGTTAAAATGATGTGTGCTTTCTTCTTTGTGTTTGTTTTTTATTGTTACATATTTAAGATTTAGGAATGTAGTGAGGAGACTTGACATTATGCCTCTCATGATATGAGAGAGCTGCTCATCATCTCTGACAAGGTGAGCCATTTCCCCTGTATTTTCCCCAGAATAAGTACACAATGATCCCTGATGGAGGCTTTAGTGTAGTACTTCTTTAAGAATTAAATTAATTGTTCCTAAATATTGAAGGATCAGAATCTGTGACTAGCTTTTTTTCCCTAGTTGCTCAAGGGGCATAAAAGTTCACTATGTCTAATACAGAGATGGTCTCATTGCCTGGTTGGAAAAATCTCCAGAACATTCTCTACTATTTCTCTTGTGATCTACATCTAGTTTCATGAACAGGAAACTCTCGTGCTTCAATTTGATATCCTTGCCTTATTACCATGGGGGCACGTATTCACAGGGTAACAGGATCCCAGACACAAGATCCTTCTTATGTATTACAAATGTCATCTTGTTCCAGAACTAGAAAGGAGGGAGAGAGAGAGAGAAAGAGAGAGAGAGAGAGAGTGAGAAAGAGACAGAGAGACACAGTCAGGAGACAGAAAAAGACAGACAGCCAGAGAGAGAGAGCCAGAGAGAGAGAGAGAGAGAGAGAGAGAGAGAGAGAGAAAGAGAGAGAGAAAGGAGCTGTGGGTCTGATGGATAAGGGACAAAAACGGTAGGCTTTTTAGCTCCAGGTTACCCCTTCTACAAATGTGACATATGTGGCAAGATTTCTTCTCAATTTCCTTGTCACAGTAGTATTAATTTTCTCCTTAATCTACTGATTCTGGTTTTATATGACAGACATGACTCTGCCCATACTGAAAAATAAGTAGCTGTGCCTTAAAAGCGGTGCTTATCTTTTTACATTTGCTTCCCATTATCAAGAACCTTTGGTTGGTAATATGAGATAAATGAAAGCACCATTCTAAAGTACTTCTTTGGCTTCCTGTATTTTTCTTAATAGTGATGTCTTGGTTACTTTTCTCTTGTTGCTGAGACAAAACACCCAACACCCAAAATTAAGGAAGGAAAGGTTTATTTAGCTTACAGTTTGTGGAGGTTTCAGTTGATACTTGGCTGGCTCCAAGGCAGAGTGGCACATGGCAGAGGGCAAATGTTCATGGCAGCATAAAACAGAAAAGCAACAAGAGCAAAAGGGAGGACTGGCAGAGAGGAGTAAGTCTCTTTTCCTCCCTTATACTGTAAGCAGGCTACCCCACCGAGGGGGTGTGTAGCACTCACACACTCTCCGTGCCCTCCTCTTGCACAGGCTCGGATGAATACAGAGTAAGCACCCTGACTCCCTGCTGAATCACTTAGCCAAAGCCTTAGACTCCACAAGTTGACACAATGTATGAACCACAACAGTAAGGTAGAATACAATCAAGTCATCCTGATATACCAGTAAGAATTTGTCAAACTGGATGCTGTGGCACATGCATCTAATCCCAGGTAGTAGGGACAGGGGAAAGCTAAAGCAGGAGGAACACAAGTTAGAGGACAGCCAGGACAACTTCGTGAAACACTGTATGTGTGTGTGTGTGTGTGTGTGTGTGGTGTTTCAACTCAGGATACATGCTAAATAAGAACTCTACCACTAAACTACACTACCAAGTCTTTATTTGTTGTTTTATTCTACCGTGTACAGATGAGAAGATTTTATACATGCATCTTGAGGCACTCTCAAGTACATTGGAGGGTAAGGCCTCCTTTCATTTGAAACAGTTTCTAAATTGCTAAATTGCTCAAGTTGGGCTAAAAGTTGTGATTCTTTTGCCTCAGCCTATCTGAGTGTTGGGATGACAGGTGTGTGACACCATACCCAGCTTGTTCTTGCCTTCCTTAGAGCACCAAATACTATTAAAGTGATCAATAACTATTTGGTACAAGCAGTGCTTTTCTCTCTCTCTCTTTTTTTAAATTAACCAACTATTTTTGTTTGTTTGTTTTTGTTTTTCTTCCGGTACCAGGAATTGAACTCACGACCTTGCACTTGCCAGGCAGGCGCTTTGCCACTGAGCTAAATCCTCAGTCCCCTGTTAAATCCCCAGCCCCCTTCTCTCTCTTTCTTTCTTTTTCTTTCTTTCTTTCTTTCTTTTTTTTAAAGGCTTGAGAAGGGTTCATTAGAGGTAGATACAGGATGAATTCAAGAGTAGAGCTCAGGTGCTCAATGAAATGAGGCCCCATTTGCTTTTGGAACACTGTAATAGTCATTAACTTCTACCTGGGCACTATTTTTCACTGATAAGTTTGCATATCATACATAAGTTACAATTTCAAAATACCGAATTTCATATAAAAGAGCTTCAGGCTCTTTTCTTATATAATGATGTCTCAGTTGTTTCTAATAAGCCAAAATTGGTTAATTTTCACGAAATTGCATAAATTAGCTTATGGCTTCTTTTCCTGCCTGTTATTTAAGTTAATGGTTGTTAAATAAAAAACACACCAGACAAGTGGAACAGGCAAGAAAGATGCTATTCTAGAGCACTGCAATAAAGGAGAGTGTGTGAACTCAATTCCAAATGTACAACAGCTGGGGACTGGTAGGCAGTGGGCAAGGTTAGGGAGTCATTGGATGGAAAACAACTAATCTGGGGGCTGGGGATATAGCTCAGCAGTATAAATGCCTGCCTGGCAAGCACAAGGTCCTGAGTTCGATTCCTTGTACCAAAAAAAAAAAAAAACCAACTAATCCAAACTTTGTTAGGCATTGTTATGGGCTAAATGTTCTTGTACCCTCCCAACCCCTAGTCTCAAATGTGTTTATTGAAGCCCCAAAGCCCTGGTGTGGCTGTGTTTGGAATAAGGCAGTAGTTAAGATTAAATAAAGTCATAAGCGTAGGGCTCTGATATACTGGGATTAGCATCCTTATGAAAAGAGACATTCTTTCTCTCTGTACACAAAGAGGTCGCCCGGACACACAGTGAGAGGGCAGGTGTCTGAATCCAACGAGGGAGCTACTACCAGAGACTGTCCATGCTGGCACTGTGATCTCTAACCTCCGGAACTGTGAGAAAGTAAATACTGATGGTCTGAGACCACCGCATCTGTTACTTTGTTATGGCAGCTTGAGCTGACCCAATGTAGCTCTCTATGGTAGTAGGGTTCTTGCTAAACTGGGCTCATCAGCCAAGCACACAGCCTACTCAAGAAGAGAGCTTCGAGTAGCTAAATCATACCTGAGTCTTGGTAGAAGATAACTTTTCCTGGACAGTGCGAACATTTAATGAAGGTATTTCTAGGAAGATAAAACCGAAGATGAAGGTTTAGATCAGACTGAAGCCCAGTTTGTGAGTCTATATGTTGGGCTTGAAATACCTTTACAAGATGGAGTAAGGCTGCCAGAGGAAATCCAACGGCTGCAGCACACCACTTTCTGATTTGCAGTTTGAGTGTTTTGGTGCCGACAAAGACATCAGAGAAGTTTTGGCAAGACCATCCATGACTGAGACTGAAGCTGGGCGTGGTGGGTCCTGGGGTTCCAGTGAATTTCCTGAGTGGCCCGTATGGTGGCACGCCGGGGTATGAAGTCCACCCACATGTGATGCTCTGTGGTAAGTCAGCTGAAATTTCTAGCACATTGTCTAGCCTCAGCTGGCAGGGAATTTTTAAATTAAGGGGGAAAGGCCAGCTACAAGACATCCCAGCGTCCCAGGAAGACTGTGACAGCATGGTGTTAGTTCAGCTCTAAAGGGAGAGCACAATTCCTCGGGAAGGAGGCAGGAAAAAACTGGAAACGCTAGTTTGGGGAGTCGTAGTCAGACACAGAAGGAAAGTAGAACTGAAAATTTGGTTAACAGCTGACAGAATGTGTGAAACACAGCAGAAACCTGTCCAATTTTCGGACAGGCAGCAACACCGTGCAAGTTACAGAGGTGAAAAACAGCTCAAAGAAAATGAACAAGACTGCACTCTGCTAATGCACGAGGCTGTGCTACAGTTTTCCACTGAAACATAGTTTTTTTCTTCATAGTCACAACGAAGGAGGAATTTTCACAAAAGGCATACTAACAGGTTGTTACTCCAAGTGCATGCATGTACTTATGCATTTTACTTCTCACCACTGTTTAAGTCAAGGTGCTATCAAATACGCATATACTTATGAAGTAACTATTTTATTTTCATTTTAACCATTGTTCTTAGACTGAATGGAGGTCATGAATTATATTTTAGATTTTGTTTTCTTGTCTGCTGTGGATTTTCTCATTTAGCGACAAATGAAATTTTAAACTCCAAGAAGTTTTAAATTAGCAACCTCAGAGAGCTGCTGACAAGCCTGTCACTAACGTGAGGGTAGTAAGACACAAAGGAACTTGTCTGACCACAGAAGAGTTTATTTTTCAATTTCATGATCCCAACAAGAAGTAATGCCTGTGGTCCTTGTTTTCCTGTTTGACTATCTAACGTTGAGCTTTCACATTCATATACTTTTCAGAAAACGGGAAAATTACCTATCCCCTTGCAGACAGACTGAGCCATTGGAATAGTTCTGGCAACTGACTGTGGCCCGAAGTGATGAGCGCCATTTCCAGGCAGGTGCACTGATGTGTCAGGATAAGACAACGCAGAGTTCTCCTTCTATGATCACAGTGGTAGAAAGTATGTTACAGTACGGTGCTATCTAGAAGGCCCAGTCCATTCATGGAGGACAGCTGCCCTAGCATGTTACCTGACTGACAAATGCACTGCTAAGCTCCCGCAATTTTGTGTTATTTGTTAGGGCAGTATAGTCTTGTTTATGCAGACTGATAAAGTTAAATGAGCTACATATCAGGAGACCAAATACTTTATCAACTAAACCTGGATACTTTTGAGAGTGAAAGGGAACAGTATTGATAATTACAATGGAGTAACAGCTATCAACTGAGGTTGTTCTTAAAAACAGAATGAATGGTCACCAGTGTATATTAGTAAAAGCAATGCTGTCGAGAACATTTGATCAGTGGATATCCTCCTGAGAGTGCAGTATTTTCCAGTGGCATGCTGGGCTGTCATTAAAACCACTGTAGATTGTGACAGTTTTAGATCATAAGACAGCATGGCCTAGTCATAGAGGGTATAAGTTTACAAAATGTGATGAAGCTGGGAGTGGTGGCACACGCCTCTAATCCCAGCACTGAGGAGGCCGTGGCAGGAGGATTGCTGGGAGTACAACTCCGGCCTGGGCTAAATAGTGAGGTTACAGTTTTAATCAACTGTTTACTGGTACATTTTAGATATGCATAATGATCAATTCATCATAGAGCAATTTGTACCTGGGTTTTTTTGTGTTTGTTTGCCAGTACCATGCTGTTTTATCACAGTAGCTTTGTAGTATAATTTAAAGTCAGGCATTGTGATTCCTCCTGCCTTGTCTTTGTTGCCTAGAATTGTCTTTGCTACTCTAGGTCTCTTCTGGTTCTGAATAAATTTTAGGATTGTTTTCTCTAATTCTTTAAGGCATGCTATTGGTATTTTGATCAGGATTTCATTAAATCTGTACAACAATTTTGGGAGTATGGCCATTTTTACTACATAGTGAATTTAAGCCCAGTCTGCATTACAAAGTGGGACCTTCTCTCAAAAAAAAAAAAAAAGTGATGAACTAAGAATATCTCATTTCTTTAATATTTTTCTAGTTAATTTTGGTGTAGATTTATATTCTATGGAACTAATAAAATTTTTAATTTGGGTAACATTGTTAAATCTCCTATCTCCAGAATGATTGAAATATTGTGGGAACTTACATATGGTCAAATCATCAAGGTGGTTCTGCAGGTCATATGCTAAAGGTTGTGAGATTCCTGCTGTCTCAGGTGGCATGGATCCTTCACTTGAGGTTCTACTGATTCTATTCTATTTTGGGGAGCATGAAGAAATGTAGTGATGCTGGACACCTAAAGTCTAAAACCCCTCTACGCTTTTCTCTTAGATCTTCTCATCGGCTCGAGGCAGTGATTGATAAACATGGTTTGCTGCTCAGTGTACGTGTGATTCTCTTTTACATTCCCAGTCTGCAGAGAGCTTGGGGGCTTACGGCTGTACAAAGCATGCTTTACGTCCTGCCAAAAACTTCAGCACTTCACAAAGGCAAGGAATCCCACAACTTAGTATCCTGCCAAAACAGATTAAAAGGAAAAGGTGGAGAATAAGAATATAAACTAGTATTTCAGAGATTTTCAGCCTTTTAATTAGAAAGTGTGGAAAGTCCTGCCTAAAACAATCCAGCTATACCTGAAGGTCTAAATTGCCTATAAGTAATATAATATCATTTATTTAATTCTTTTATAAGGAATTTAGGTTGAGTTTTTAAGACTGTCTAAATAAAAATACTCCCGGAAGAAATCAAGCTGGTGTTATACATGAAGCATCTTGTTATCAATTCCTTTACCACATGGTCTGCCACGTTTCTGGCCAAGTCCCCAAGCGAGAGGACACTGCTGTAAAGGTGGGGTCACGTGGTAATGCAGAGGGAGAAGGCATGAAAGACACCACAAAGGGAGCACTGTTGACTAAGGTTATGGAAAAAAAAGCAGGGTTTGTATCATACGCGTTGCTCATGTTTCCCTGATTTATGGCCAGTCCTGGCAGCGGGGTTTAGGAAGCAGTATGACCCAACCACTTGTGATGTTTGGATTGCACTTGTCCCTGAGTCACAACCTTCACATTGAGCAGCAGTGAACATTCTACCAGAGAATCTGGCGCGGAACCACCTCTGTGAGTATCTGCTTACAAGGATATAGCATTCAAGTTACACTGTGATTTGTGTCATGTTTTTGTGAAAAGAAATTGTGTTACTTAGGGCTAAGATTTTGCTTTAGGATTTTTCATTTAAAAGCCTGTTCTACTGTAGCAATGGATTTGTTGTCACAACTCCTACTGTTAATGTTATTTGAGCAATTATTTAGTTTAGTGGAATTTTTAAAAATTCTATTTGAAAATCAGATGATTCGA
The DNA here is from genome assembly GCF_000276665.1 of Chinchilla lanigera. Taxonomy (NCBI): domain Eukaryota; kingdom Metazoa; phylum Chordata; class Mammalia; order Rodentia; family Chinchillidae; genus Chinchilla; species Chinchilla lanigera. The sequence goes on along the minus strand of NW_004955454.1, from coordinate 11,531,025 downwards.
ATGAATTCTCTGTGACTACTGCGTTCATCACCCTATTTGGAGAAGGAAGAATCTAGAAATATGAGTTACCATTTCAGTGCCTGGCCTTATTGCTCTAGCTCTGCAGCTGACCTAGAAAGACAGGCTGATTGACCAAAGAAAGTACTATCTTCATGTTAGCATTCAAACGCTAATTTACAAAAATAAATACAAATATATAAACAGTGATTTCAATTATAGTACAAATCACTAGCAGAGACTGTGAAGTGGTTTGATCTTCTAGTATTCGTGATATAGAGCATAATTCTTAGTTCTCATACAAGGCAGTTATAATCAGAGAACACCTGTATGAAAAGGAACTCAAGTTCTATCTCTTTGTGTACTGCATCAAATATAATGACTGCCAAAATTTGTTCAAGCTACTTTTCCAGGTTTAACTCCTATTATCCCTTTTACATTTTATGTTCTGCCTAAATCAGATTAATCTGTGTTTTGAGGAAAACAAACCACAGATTTATCTACGTCAGCAGGTTCTCTGATGTTCCCTGTTCCTACAAATGACCATTCTCACCATCTCTGTAACTGAGAAGTCCTATCTTTTTTTTTCTCTTTTTTGTCTTTTTGAAACAGGGTCTCACCATGCAGTTCAGGCTAGTCTTGAACTCACTTTGTAGCCCAGGCTGGCCTCGAACTCACAGCAATTCTCCTGCCTCAGCCTCCTGAGTGCTGGGATTATAGGCATGGGCCACCATGGGCCTAAATTTCAAATCTTTTTTTTTTTTTTTGGTACTGGGAATTGAACTCAGGACTTTGTGCTTGCCAGGCAGGTGCTTGTACCACTGAGCTATTTCCCCGGCCCTTCAAATCTTGATGCAAATTTCACTTCTGCTATAGAGAACCTCTAGGAAGCAACAGCATTTTATTTGTATCCTTACTACTAGGTCTTGAGTCATTCTCTTCCTTTCGTCATTTGAATACAAATTTATTAATACACAAACTACATCAGGGAGTGTTTTTATATCCTTAGTGTCTGTCTTAGTAGCTCAGGACATGTTTATTGAATTTAATAGATACCTTAAAAAATTAATTAAAAATTTATACAAAAACATAGTTTTGACATACTTAGTATACAAGGATAGGATGACTTTGTAAGTTAAAAACCACATGAATAACTTTAATGCTAGTGACCATTTTCTTTTCTGTAGATAACACATCAGAAATGATTATTTTCCTACAAGGAATTCATTTTGTTAGAATGAGCTGCATGATGGTAAACACCTCTATTCCTGACACTCTTTGAGGCAGAAGCAGGAGGATCGAAAGTTCAAGCCCAGCCTGGGCAACTCAGCAATACCTTGTCTCAAAATTAAAAGTATAAGAGCTGGAGATGATCTCAGTGTGAAGGCCCCAGTGGTTCAAATCCCTGCACCACAAAGAATAAATAAAGAAACTTTAAAAGTCATTTTGTTGATCATTTTTTAATTTTTTAAAGAAATTATTCTGTGAATATTAAATGTTTTCCAAGTTTCAGTTAATACTCAATTCATCTGCAAAATATGCTGAGTAAGTGACACAGAAGATTTTTGCTAGTATTCTATGATTTCACTTTCTATTTTTTATATGGCTCACTAAAATATGAGCTCCAAATGGCAGGAGACTTTGGACTTACCACCTGCTCTATCTCCTGTGCCAAAGATATAGATATCCTGCACCCTAACAAATAGTTGTTGAATTAATCAATTAAATATAGTGTTTATCCTTCCTTCCCTAGATACTTAGGTATGGTGGAAATTCTACTCAATATTTTTCTGTAGAGCAATTACCATGAACAGGCCCGTGCTAGGCTCTAGACCCCTATTAAGATTCTTGCAATCTATGTCATTAAGTGAAGAATGAGAGGTACAGATGGTTCTAAATTTTCTTTCTTTCCTCCCTTTTCTCACTCTCTCTCTTTGCTTAGGAGAAATATAATATTTATAGAATCTAAGTCCACTAGTACCAGGGAATAGTAAATATAAAAATGGACATATTTCCAGTATTCTTTCTCCTTCTTCAGTAGCAAAATATCAACCTTACCAAATCTGAAGGTTGTGTACCATCTTAGTACTTTGCAAGTTTATGTAGAAACATGCTTATATGCAGCTCTCTGGAAGATTATATATAAAAATATCTAAAAGTGAATCTGAATGCAGATGTAAAATAAGGGTTAGATTTGTCTTCTCTTATATGTGAATGATTTCTGAAAATGTAATGGCTTATTTTTCCTATTTGCGAGTACCTGAATACCCACAGTAGAGAAGAGTTTCTGAGATACTGAAAAACAGAGAACACGAGGCTAAATATTTCCATGAAAATAGGATACCTTAAGTGCTATTTTTGTCCATAAAATATCAGCTTCATTACATTTATTTATATATCACCTATGATATACTAGTTAGATTGCTAGTTTGAGCAATTCCTTTCCTAAGCTGCTATCCTAACGATAAAGAAAAAAAATCATATGTAGGTTTCAGAAAACAGTCTATTTTAGAAAAACTAAAACTAAGACATAATAAAAATATTCCTTACAGGGAAATGACTTTAACTTATTGTAATTTCTATGTGTTAGAGAGAAAAAAAATGTGGTATGTAGAAAGAATGGACAGGTTCCAGGGCAAAAGAAAGAGTAGGTAGAGATAACCATATAGTCATTGTCCAATTATTTCAGTATTTTAAGATAAAGCAATTAAAGGTCTATGACATCACTTGTGAATAATTATTTTATATATTTATGTGTATGTACAGGAAATTACCTAATTCATAAGACAAAAACATATAAACATAAACATAGCACGTTAGATAATCCAAGGACTCAAATCACTTTATAAATGAAATTTCCTCCTTGACGAAGTTGGTGCTCATCTTTTCTTATTCTTATTTTCACAGAATCTATAATGTCTATCAATGTACCTATTAACAGAATGGCTATTATACATCACTTAAATATCTTTTGGCTAATTTTACATTACCATGCAACTAGTATTAGGCCAACAGAATAAGTAACCCTTGCAACTTTTCATCTTTAATGAGTAAAGGGGTTATCTGTATACTCTCTTATATATAATGATGTCTCCACCAGTAGGAGGGAAAGAGTTGATGTAGAAATGAGCAGTAGCCTAGATCCTTTATCAGATGTATTTTTTAGTAAATCCTTTTTTTTTGTTTTTTTGTTTTTTGTTTTTCTCCGGTACCGGGAATTGAACTCACAACGTTGTGCTTGCTAGGCAGGCGCTGTAGTAAATCCTTACTTAGTAAGATATAAGGCCTAACAGAGCCATCACTCTACCAGCCATAACTGTATACAGTATAATTTATCACACAATATATATTTAGTTATCAGAGATCACATGAGAATTTGAATTTCTAATTGGATGGTGTCTGCACAAACAAGTTTCATTTTTATATTAAATAGGGTAGGAATTCCTGAAGTATTCATTTAAATAGGCTCATACAATTTTGGGAAAGCAAAATTTTATTTTCAGTTGTACATACTATACATTATTTAGATTTCAATGGCTACTGAATTTAAGAAGTTAGAGATAAAACTTTAAAAATTAAACTTTCTTGCTTTGCAGTATTTTGCTGTGAATACTTTTGGCTACAGGGGGGTATGTATACTTATGTATGTTGAATGTCTTTGAAGAGTCACTCTTTGTTGGCCCATGTTATTTATTTATTTAAGAATCATTGTAAAAGAAACTGTATTCATTTCTTTTTTTTTGTCTTTTGAGACAGGGTCTCCCTATGCAGTTCAGGTTGGCCTTGGGCTCACTTTGCAGCTCAGGCTGGCCTCGAACTCATACTGATCCTCCTGCCTCAGCCTCCTGAGGGCTGGGATGACAGGTGTGCATCACCACAGCTGGTCAAAAAAGCTGTATATAGTTTGTTACACTTATCGAAAGTATTATGAAGTTTGAGTTATACAGAATGGCTATGAAATGTCTAGTAAATTACTAGAGTCTACTATCAACTTAATATTCTGGTTGAAGTTTCAAAAGGAAAAAATCAAGAACAGCTACTAAATGGTAAGGCCAGTGATAGCAGCCATGCACACAATTTCGGGCAATCTTCCCACGTGGAAAGGAGTGTTTGTTCAGTCTTTCTGGACACATCCACAAATACAAACAGCATCTTTGACAATGAACCACAACTGCAGAAATGCAACAACATACTGAGGCCCAACGGACTGTGAAAGGCCCACAGAAGAAACATTGGAGCGGGTCCATGAACCGCGCGCAAAGTTTCCTCAGCCAAGAATTGTTAGATGTTACCAATATTTGAAAAGAGGAAATTTTTGCAAAAGGAAATCTATGTTCTACTCCCTTTCATATCTGCGATTTATATATGTTCTATGGAAATAAACTTGCTAAGTATTGTCTTCTACCTTTAGTATACATCAGAATCAGAGAGCTTGGGAAAATGGGCTGCTGCAACAAGAATTTACACTTCTGTTTTGTTCCTGTCTCTGGTCCTAAACCATACTTCGAGAAACACGGTTAAAGACTTAGCTGTCTTTTTCATTTTTCTCGAAAGGATAGCTACTGGAAAGTTTCTCAACACGTGAAGTAACCACAGAAGTGACAAACAGTAGAACGTAACAAAGAAAATAGTGTAAAAAAAAATTCCAACAGCAAATTAGATCTCTTTTGTCTTTTCAGCTCGTTACTTTTAATTTCCTGAATTTATAAATTATATAGTTCTAAGGGTCATCATATCTCTGCAATCAAAGATCTTAAGCTTTTTCCTGCATATTCAAAATTTTTTTTTTTTTTTTGTCTGACTTTTTGAGACAGGGTCTCACTATGAAGTTCAGGTTGGCCTTGAGCTCACTTTGTAGTCCAGGCTGGTTTTGAACTTGCAACGATCCTCCTGCTTCAGCCTCCTGAGTGCTGGGATTATAGGCGTGCGCCACCACGCCTGGCCTCAAACTCTAATTGTACTGCAGAAAACATGACTGCTATCGTCTAAATGTCTTTGTTTCTTTAAACTCAAATATTGAAACTTTTTGAATATTGAATGTGATGGTTTCAAAGATGGGTGCACTGAGGGGCCCTCAGGGGACAGTTGCTTTACCCTTTTTCACCATGTGAGCACACAGCAAGAAGCTATGGTCTCTGAACCAGAAAATGAGCCTTCCCCACTGGAGCTGCTAGTCTTTGATCTTGGACTTCCCAACCTTAAGAACTGTGAGAAATAAATTTATGCTGTTTATGAGCCACCCAGCTTATGGTATTTTGCTGCATCAGACCTAAACCTGTGCAAGACAATTACGACCTTAACAAACTAAATCTGTTTCTTAAAATCAATAAAGAAATGCTGATGTGTAGCTTTTGCTTTTCAAATAGAGACTATAGTGAAGATAATTCTCTTTCAGAGGGAAAGTATGTCTGTTCAACTGGTTGTTTTGGGGGGTGAGGTGGGGTGTGGGACTTGATTGAAACAGTACAAGGAAAGAAAATTGCAGAATAAATCAGTTCCACATTTAGTAGGTTTTAGTTCTGGGTTTTCCCCAGACATTGAGATCATGTGAGGGACATGAAGAAATTCTGGCCTCACAGTCTAGACTTGATTCTATAAATCATAATCAAGGATAACTATACCACACAGATCTCAGGAAAGAGCTAAATGTTTTAAGGTAACCTGGGCAACACATGGACACCTACAATTCTAAGGCTGAAGAAAAGCTGCAACAAGGGGCTGGGGATTTAGCTAGGGGCTGGGGATTTAGCTCAGTGGCACAGCGCCTGCCTGGCGAGCTCAAGGTCATGAGTTCGATTCCCGGTACCGGAAAAAAAAAAAAAAAAGCTGCAACAATGCTGACTGTCACACCCACGGGAATGGTGATCTCCTAGAACAAAGAGTAGTTTGTTGGATACAGTTCATTATAATCAACATTTATTGAACGCCTTAAGCATTTAAGTAACATTTCTGCTTCTGCCTACACAGCATTTTGAGCACAGCGTCAGCTATACTGAACCGCGGGTATTTTCTGCTTAATAAAATGGAAGCAATTTGGTATGCAGAATTAGGTTATTACAATGTCACTACCGTTGCTAGCAACAGACTTGCGGCACATGGGTCAGGGATCAATGGTAGGAATAAACTGTGGGCTGTTTAAGATCTAAATCAATCTCTAAATTTAAAATTCTAGATGATGGAATAATTTACTCCTCCAACAAATGCAGAGGATCAGCTGCTGCAGCAGGCACTACCAGAATGTGGAGAGAAGGAGCGACCCCATCAGGCACGCGCCTGCCCTTCATGGGTTACAAAATCTGCTAAACTGAGACCTAGCAGATACGGTCTGAAGGTGGAGGTGCGCGGTATCACGATGTATGTACCGCAGGATGGAGCTGCCGGCTTGATCACTGGGACGCAGCTCACTACTCAAGGGTAGCACTTGGTTCTATCAACGAATTACTTATCAGGAGCCTTATTTTAAACACAAACTGCGTTCAACTTTAATTCAGTAAAAAAGAAAAAAGGTCTAGTTTTTAAGAGTTCCTATAGTAGGAGGAAGAAAAATTTTAGAAAGACGCGAAGGAGAACAAAACAGGGCAAAGCCAAAGTAGTTGAATGAGTTCCTCCTAATTTAGATTACCATTTGTTTATGGTGATATTTTCATACCCTGAAATTTCTGCTTAGTATAGCAGAAAACTAACCCTGTAAGATTGTTACATGATTCGGTCACAGCAGTGCCCTGGGTCCCGGCAAGAGGGACAAAGAGGGGGCCACGAAACCTGCGACCCACAGCTCTTCTTCAGCAGGCAGATGCACAGTGACTTTGCACATCTCAAAGATAAGTCAGTCAACTGAACATGCATCCCGGCTAGGAACGGAAATAAAGTGAAGTTGTTGCCCTGAAGGACAGGCCGCCACCTTAGCAGCCATCTCGTTTCTAAGTTTTTATTTTGTCATTTGAAGCTTCAATCTTGCTGGCATGTTTTTCTAAATACTTTTGTATTCGATCAGCTATAGTGGAGTGTTTTAATTTTGTTTTTTGTTTTGTTTTTCTGGTACCGGGAATCCAACTCACGACCTCGCACTTGTTAGGCAGGCGCTTTGCCGCTGAGCTAAATCCCCAGCCCCTGTTTTGTTTTTTGGGACAGGGTCTCAGTATGCTGTTCAGGCTGACCTTAAACTCACTGTTGCACAGGCGGGCGTCAAATTTATGGCGATCCTCCCGCTTCAGCCTCCCGAGTGCCGGGATTACGGGCGTGCACCACCACGCCCAGCTAATTTTCTACTTTAGGAAAACTGGTGTGGTCTTCAAACGTTGCTAACGTAGCTAAAAATCAAAACCGAATGAATAAAACAATACAGGTTTATCAAGCACGCTCCAACCTACTAGTGCTTTGGAGAGGTCGATACAGAGAGTACTGAATAGCAAAGCAGGGAGGTAGTTACGGTACTTAGCGATCCGATGCCTCTCGTGCTTACTACGACCCGCTGAGAAAATTACGCACAGCCTGGCAGGAATCGAAGTGCTTCAGACTCCTACCGACAACGCTTTCCCACCGCGCCCGGCCAGCCCGGTTCTTCTTTTCTCCACCTCGCGTCCTTTCCCAGCAAGCTCCCCTCTGGGACCGGCCGCGGCCGCCCGGCAGGACGAGGACGAGGACCCCGCTGGGCACGAGGCCCCTGGCGTCGCACGCATGCGCAGCTCAGCCCGAGCGCGGGCCCCCTCCCTCCCGAGGCGAGGCTGCGCCGTGCAGGGGGAGTGGGGACGCCGACGGCGGCCGCGGGGGACCATTCTGGCCCCTAGGAGGCCACACCTGGGCACTTCGGCGGAGCCCGTGAGCACTCTCTGCACACGCCATTGTAGGGTTACCCCGCGGGGCCGCCTCCGCGTCCAGAAAGCACTTCCAAACGCCCCGATACGCGGGAAAGCTTGCCCAGGCGCACGGCCGAGACCAGCAGCAGAGCCACCAGCACCATTCAACTGGTCGCTCCAGGGGAAGGAGGCGGACACCTGGGAGTGGGGGGAGGGAGGGCTAACTCTCGCGGGATCTCCTCCCTCCGCAGTGGCCCCGCGCAGTCGAGACCTCGCGTTGCTTGGGTTGGGGCGGAGCCATCCAGCAGGGGGCGGAGCCAGCCGGGGGGCGTCCCCAGCCTTGTTGACTTCGGAGTCCTCGCCCGGCGTCGGCCGGGCCCTCCGCGCATGCCCAGCCGCGGGG
>NW_004955454.1:11508355-11522604 GCF_000276665.1 Chinchilla lanigera | reverse complement strand
CGGGCGGGCGGCGGGCGGCTGCTGCGGACCCGGGACCCCGGCGACCGCGTTTGCGCGTGTGGTTGCGAACATCGCGTCGCCGTAGCTGTGTCTCTAATAACCCTCCAGAATTTAGGTGAGGCGGAGCAAGTGCGCCTTGAATAGTTATTTTTTCAATCGCGAAAGTACTGCGTGCTCCTTAGGGGAAAACGCAGCTGCCGAACAATGCGGAGGCCTCCCCGCCCCTCGCCCTGCCCCGGGACCCGGGCGCTCCCCCCGCCACCCGCGATCCAGGATCCTTTTCTGTGCGTATGACGAATGGGCTTCAGGAGCAAAACTGGGGTGATCGCCTGCGGACTGTCGCCTTCCCGGCCCCGGGGCAGCGCGGCAGCCCTCCATTTTATTACACACTTTTATTTTTTGAAAGGTGCACGGCTGATTGATTGTTTATCGCCGAAGATGGTCGTCGGTGTTTCACCGATCGATCGCTTTCTAAAAGGGGGCTGAGCCCATGTTTTGAAACGCATTGTGAAACCTTTAGACTGTCCCAGGCCCGATGGGATACTTTCCTGCGAAACAGGTTGAGTAATGTGTTTACCCGGAGCTTAATGGTAGTTTACGCGAGGTCGGATGATTTCACGTAGCAGGTCACTAAGAGAGTTTACTTTTCGTGTGCATTTAAGTGCCGTATGCAACGATGAAAGCAGTTAGCTTTTAAACAGGAAGCAGCTAGTTCGCGAAGAAGAGCTAAGGTAGAAAAGTGGCCCAGAAGTTTGCGTTTGGAGGGGCACCAGGGATTAGATATTTTGCTAAGTGAACCTTAAGAGAGCTGAACCGGGAAGACAAAGCCAGCCAATCCCACTGTGTCATTTTGTGTGTTTGGGCCCAGAAGAGCTGCAGGTTTGGTGATTAATCAGTAACGTGAATGTGTATTTATTAAAAATGTACCGTTGTGTTCCTCTTGGCTCTCGCTTCCAGGGAAAACAGAGCTGAGGACATTCATCACAGGCGACAGACCGGTTCCAAACATACAGCGGGGAATAGTAGGCTAAGTGGTGTAGCGTTTGGGAACTGTGCTTAAAAGAAATCAAAAACATTGTGCCATTGTAGTTATTGTTCTGAGTAATGATATCCGCGTCTAACTTGCTCAGAACAGCAGCATACGTAGCATTCTCCCCATTCTATGCGTTAGTAAACGTGTTGTGAAAGATTGAACTGCTCGAGATCCCGTAGCTTTTTTATTAGTCCTGCCTGTTCAGACGCAGGTGGTGCTTAGTTTAAGAACCTGTGTTTTCTGTTCAGCCTTTGCTGCCTCCTGTTAATGAAAAACTGTCCTGCAACGTTGATCTTAGTTTTCTTTCTTTGCAAATGTTTCTTACAAAAATAGACATAAATATAACCATGTGCACTGAAAATAGTCTAAAGGCTCAGCCCTCAGAAACTTAAGGATATCCATCTCTTTTTGCTGTCGTGGTCCTGGAGAGTACACTCCGTTCCTTGTGCAGTCTAGACAAGCACTCTACCTCCGAGCTACTCCCCCAGCCCACTTTATTTTATTTTTCTCTATTGTTTTGGGGACAGGGTCTCCCTGAATTGCCCATGCTCGCCTTGCACTTGTGATCCTCCTGCTCAGCCTCCTGGGTAGCTGTGATTGCAGGTGTGTGCTCCCACCCCTAACTAATAGTGTCTTTGCAGATGAGGTTTCTGGTAGTCCATTAATAAATATTACACTTCTTGGTCTCCCGCCCTTAGGCAAGGGTGAGGGGTTGCAGTAGGCACGCCTCCGAGCTGTGCTAAATTCGGCTGCTGTGGTTTGTAGCTGTCACTGCTGCTCCTCAGGAACGGTGTGCAGTCACATAAAGTGTGGTGAACCTAGGTGAACTTTCTGAAAAGTAGTAAGTTGAAAGACTACAAAGAGAACCTTAAAGTTTTTCTTTACAAGATTGACATTTGGTTATTTAATTTTTTTTAGGTATTTTAATAGTTTCTGTTAATAGTTTCTTAATATGGTGTATGAATCCGTTTTAGTTTTCCTATAGATGTGGCATCTGAGTAGTTTAAAGAAATACTGCAAGTACTGAAATTAATAAAGTACAGTTAACTGTAATACATACTTGTGAAGAAACGAATGTATAGCAGAAGATTGGAGCTTTTATTTGCAGTTAGGGATGGTAGTTGCAGGCATATTTAAAGTGGCAAACTACACTGATTATCTCTTGCACAACTTACATTGAGTACTAGTGGGCTTATAGTGGTGTGACATACGAGTGTCAGCCCCAGAACGGCCTCTGCCGGGGGTGGTGGCACACGCCTGCAATCCCAGTGCTCAGGAGGCAGAGGCTGGAGGAGGCCGACCTGGGCTACATAGTGAGTTCAAGGTCAACCTGAGCAACATAGACTCTGTCTCACCCCCGCCCCCAAACAAGTATGTTAAGGTCCAGCTCTCAGTCATGCAAGACAAGCAGGCAGGGAGACTAAAGCTGAGAGTGTACTAGTGTGTATTTGTGAAAGCTATTGAGTGATCTTGTTACTGGTGGGAAGAAATAGACAGTTTTGTGTTGTTGTTGTTGTTTTTTAATTTAACATGAAAATCCTTTGGGGGATCTATATGTATGACTAGCCAAAGATAAATAAGCTGTTTGGTTCTCTGAAGGATACAAAAACAAAAGTACCAGGGGTGATCTCTGGAGTTTAAAATCCGTTGTTTTGGTCAAGGAAAAGAACTTAAAATTTACTACATTACATGCCTAAGGCAAGGGAGGATTAGATTCCTGGTTGGATGTTGAAGAACTAATTTGTCTAGATAACTGCTGTTGTGGAATTTTATGAAGGGCCTGTGGCCGGATGGATCTGGAGTAAGCAGCTAGTTAACTTGGAAAGAGAAGCCAGGACAGGAGAAGTGGGGGAGAGCCCGAGAATTGGCTGTCGGAGCAGACGGAGGGCGGAGGAGTCACTTCAGAGCCCGTGATGAGTAGAATCAAACATGTGGATGGGTGTCCGGGAAGATGAGAACTTAAAAGTTCCTTGAGCTTTTAGGTACTAAAAAAATACCTCATTCGAATTACCAGTGTCCTGCTGGGGTTGAGTTGGAATAATTAACACTTTTCAGTAACTTGGAGGCTCTTAGAAGCCTTCTGTAATAATCACATTGTAAGTTAGTTCAGCGTGTAATCTGAAGTCGCAGTCAGCGTTTGCAGAGCTGTAAAGTGTTCACTGAGAGCCTCCAGGTGGTCCTCCTCGGATGTTCGTACCTGCTCGCTTCCATTTCCTTACCTGGAGCTGTTGCTTCAGGTTTGCTTTCTCATTCATTTTTAGAGCTGTTTTCTCTCTTGGTGATTCCAGCAGACCGAGGTCTTCCTTCTCCCTTCGTCCGCAACCCTTACTTGCTCTTAGGCTCCCAGTTCTGTCTTTCTGGCCTCATTTTCTTTTCCTGATCAGCAGATTTGCCTTTTTGTTCTCCTTGGGAGTCTTGCTGGCTGTTGAATCAGTAGCTTTGTAAATGTAATTCTTTTCCTGGTTCCTTGTTTATATTCTGACCTCAGTGTTTTCTTGGTTGCCCAGGTTTACAGTCAGAAGGTGACCTTCAACTTTTTACTCTCTCCTTTTCTCAGGAAAAAAAAAAAAAATTGAGGGTGGTCATCTTTGTTGCATTTTAGTTCATGTGTACGGAAATGGATGCACCTTGAGACCATAGTGTTACTTAAGATACGTCAGGCACTGGCTGTTTGTGTCAGTCATCTGAGTCTTTATTCCATCGGAGTGCTGTCTGAATGCCTCATTCTTATTTGGTCCTGGTATTATCCCCACTTGACGGGTGAAGAAATTGAGTCTTTATGAACCTGAAGGAGCTGCTGGTAGATAACAGGAATCCACATGAAATTCCCAATTTAGATAGTTATGAGGGTTGTGCAGAAGTTACAATTTTGTGTTTCTCTTTCATCTGTTTCTCTTTCATCTCTTTCATCTTTACATTCTATGTTCTATCCTGTTAGAGTTTACCTTAGTAAGTATCTTTTGTTTTATTAATTAAAAATATAATGCTGTTGAGAATTGTGAACATAGGATAGGTTGGTGATAATGATGGGGGAAATTTTTCTTCTTGGTCATTTACTTTTTTCACTCTGTTGGCCAGGCTAGCCCCAAGTTCCTGGGCTCCAGCTGTCCTCCTACCTCAGCCTCCTGAGTAGGCACTGCAAATGTTTGCCACTTTTTCTGACTAACATTTGCTTTTTGGAAATTTAAAATGCATAATCATAGAATGGGACTTGTTCTTAAACCAGTTTGTCACTATACCCTCAACTTCATGAAGCGTAATCACAATTACCACTTTTAAGTTTTACACAAGTTTAAATTGACTCATTGATTTTGAAATAGTACAATCACATGGTTCAGATTTTAAGACTGCACAGCTCCATAGCTAACTTGTGGAAGCAGCCTATGTGTCCATAAACAGATGAATGGATAAAGAAAATGTATTTATAGCCGGACGTTGGTGGTGCATGCCTGTAATCCCAGCACTTGGGAGGCTGAGGTAGGAGGATCATTGTGAGTTCGAGGCCAGCCTGGGCCACATAAGTGAGTTCAAGGCCAACTTGAACTGCATAGTGAGACCCTGTCTCAAAAAAGACTGGAAAAAAAAAAAAAGAGAGAAAGAAAGAAAATGTATTTATACACAATGGAGTACTACTGTACCATAAAGAAGGATACATTTGAGTCATTTGTAGGAAAATAGATGTACCTTGGGACCATAATGTTAAGTGAAATAAGTCAGACACACAAGCTTAAATGTCACATGGTTTCCGTTACATGAGAAACCCAAAGTATTAATAAAGAGCAAAATGAAAGATAAATAGTAGGAAACAGGGAGGTGGCTCCTAAGAGGACCGACAGAGAGGAGGGCAGGAGGGCAGGAGGGCAAGGAGGAGAATGTAGTATTAAGATGTGCTGTGTGCACGTACCAGCTCCGTGGGGTGAATGTAATCTGTACTGCAACCTTTGCTAAGATAAAAATTAACCGAAACAATTTTAAGTGCCGCAGAAAATACATAAACTGGAAATATCTCTTCCTCAGCCTCCCATTTTCCCTGTTGGAAGGTAGTGGCTCATCTCTGGAATGGTAGGACAGAAACTTTTTCTTTCATGTGTACAGATAAATGTGACTGTTGCTTTTCCTTTTCACGTAGGTAAGGGTGAGGTGTATTGCACCACATTCTCTCCCTTAGCGTGTGCTCCAAGCGTCCCTGTACGGCGCGTCTGTTCCCTCGCTCTCTGAGGGGCCCTTGGGCAGGTGTCCTTTCAGCCATTGATTCTTGTTTACAGGAGATGCACATATATGTCTGTTTGTTTTATATTGACTTATTTTCTGTATACTTTTTATTTAGAACATTATATTCACATGGTGGCACACACCTTAATCCCAGCACTTGGGAGGCTGAGGCAGGCAGGTCACCATGAGTTTGAGGCCAGTCTGGGCTACATAGTGAACCTAAGGCCAGTTTGAACTACACAGTGAGACTCCATCTGAAAAAAAAAAAAAAAAGCTGGTAAATGATAAAGTAAAAAAAAAAAAGAAAAAGCTGGTAAATGATAAAGTAAAAAATAAAAGCTGGTAAATGATAAAGTATTTGCCTTTGATGTTTGTTTCTAGTAAAATCTAGTAAGTTTGTTTTACTAATTCATGTTTCTTTTATTTGTGAAAAATAACCTGTAGTTTGGTGCTATAATATGTAATACTTCTTATCGGAAACACATTAGGTATGATTTTTATAGTTCTCCTGATGCAGTGATATTGTTACAGTGAGAAATGGACATGTTTGGGACACTGAGACTGAGTAGGATGGAAGTGCCGAAAGGTCTGCAAAAGAAAGCATTGCAAAAGGGAGAAACATTAGCACAGCAGGATGAGAGGGCTATGAAATGGGAAGACGAAAAAGTCGCCTCCTTATTGCCAACAACTCATACAGAAACAATGGAACTTGAAAGAAGAGATGAAATTTTAAAAATTCCAGTAGTGGTCAGTAATTACAGTAATTCTGTGGGTGGTGCTGGCAGGGCTGACCAGCGTCTAAGAAGGTCTCCTGTAATCAGAAAGTGAGGAAAAATATTATTATAAAATATTTGTGCATCCTCTGGGACTTGTTATTTATTCAAAACAAGGGGATTCAAAAGTCATTTACAATTTAGATTAGGTCTAATAGACCAAATAATTGAAAAACATGGAATAGCAAAATGCCGACCAGGACGTCCATCATCAACGTCTTTACCATTACGTTTAGTGTGTGGATATTTTATTGAAATTATGCCCCCCACAGAAAAAAATGAAAGGTCAGCATGGCAGTGTGAAGTGTGTTTTTCAGTAATGCAAGAAGTATTCAGAAAAAGACTAAATGCTGATGTCCAGATTGTAACATTGCATTGTGTACTGAATGTTTTAAAATGTACCATATACAAAATATTACTAAATAAATTTGATGAAGTTGTCTTGTTCTTTTACAAAATTAGTGAAAAATCATGCAGTTCTTGTTCATCCTGTATTTAAATAATTGGACTGGTAAGGGGTTAAAAACTACAGTTTCACGTATGCTGTATATAGCTGCAGCAGTAGATGTTTATTTAATCATACTCCCTACCAGTGGACATTTAGATCACTTCCCATTTTCAGTATCACAGTTACTGATACAACATCTTCAAGGAAAAGAAGAGAAATGAAAGAGAGTACATCATTTTTCGTGTAGGGGAAAATAAATTTTGAAAGCTGAAGTGGATGTGTAGGGGTGAAAAAGATACGATATCTTCCACACTTATTATAATAAGATCCAGATTAAGAATGTAGAAGTGGGATCAGACTAAAAGGCATAATCCGGTGTCAGAGCAAGGGAAGCCTGGTAAAACCTGCTCGGACTCGTCTTGGCCTCTGTCGCGTACCTTCCTGGCTGTGGGGCAGGACCCTTCTGGAAAAGACCATGCGGTCTGTCAGACACGGTGGGTTTGAGGACTTATGGCCAGCTCTTGACACACAGTGCCAGGGGAAGGTGAACATAAAGTAGGGCTGTACGGCTACTCTAGTTTCTGCTACCTGCTTTGGGGAAGAGGAATTCTAGTTTCTGTGACCTACCTTGGGAAAAAGAGGAACGGAAAAAGATCGAAAGAGAGGCTTTTCTTTTGAGGCTCTTCTGTGTCCTTTGGGTCAGAGTACTCAGCATGAGAAAGCATCCTCCTTTGCGGGGTGATTTTCCGAGCCCCCAGAATGTTTTGTGGTTTCTTTTCAGATCTGATAATTAATGGGTGTTGTAATAACTTCTCTTGTTGCCGTGACACAATACCCAACACCCAGAGTTAAAGGAGGAAAGGAGCGTTTGGGTCACAGTGAGTAGAGGGTTTCGTCCGTGGTCAGCTGGCTGCGAGGCAGGGCGGCCCGGTGGAGGGCGTCACAGACAACAGTTCGTGGTCCCCACAGGACAGCAGAAGCAACAAGGGACAAAGACAAGACTCCGCTAGTCCCTGATACTGCATGCAGACTACTTGCCCTGGGGTGGCTGTGGCACTCGCACCCTTAATCCTAGCCAGCACTTTGCCAAACCAATCAGTGGGCTGATTTACTATCACCCCGCCCCCCTTTGTGGTACCAGGAATTGAAGTCAGGGTCTGGCACTTGCCCGGCAGGTGCTGCTCTGCGCTGCTGCTTTACATCCCCAGCCCTCGTCACACACCCTTAATCCCAGCGTCACACACTCGAGATCCAGCCGCCTCTGAAAGCGCTGGGACTGCCTGAGGCTTTGGGGGACATCCATGTCACGCACAGCCATGACAGCGCATAAGTGAATAACAGGAAATGCGAAATCGTGTGAAGGTGCTCGGTGGAATCTACAGTCGACAGTTGAATTGGCAGAGTGGAGATGACAGTGGTGATGGGTAGCAGCTTCCACAACAAATCGTCCACGCTGCCGGGTTAGTCCTGCGTGTACTTAGCAGTTATGTACATAGACGTGATCTCTTCCATCTGCAAATAAATGTCTGGGACTACGGCCTGTATCATAGCTCAGGTGCGGTTTGTCGCTCAGGGGTCTGTGCCATTGTGGCAGTGTCAAAGGTGATGGGACTTTCGAAAGGCAGAGTTCCGTGGGAGGTCCTTAGGTCAGGTAGGGACAGGGCCTCAGAGGTGGTGAGGTAGTTCTTAAAAAGGGTGGTTCCTGAGAGGGGTGCTTCCCTCAGCGAGGTAGTTACACAGCCTGAGCCTGGCCGCACCCCGCCGGCTGCCTGCGTGGCCTGACTGCTCTGCGCGCGTGCCTGTGCCCGAGCTGACCACCAGGGTGTGCTGCAGCAGCAGGGCCCTCCCCGGAGCTCAGCCAGCGCCAGCGCCGTGCAGTTGAATGTCCAGAACTGAGCTGACTACGCCTCTTTTCTGTCAAAACTCGTCTGTGTCAGGTATTTTGTCAGGGTTCCCGCAAGATGACCAGTTCAGCCTGCTTTGATATGTTTAACATGAGAAACCGGTGGAGAAGATGAACTGATCATCCTTGAGTGTTCTCTAGAAGAAAACATCATGGTCTGCAGCAATGCAATGTACTTTATGTGGTCATTCATTATTTTTATTGTAATGTTACTGTATATTCAAAAAGAAGGTAAAAATAAATAGAGTTATTTTAGAGTTAGAGCTAAGCTGATGCAGCAAGCCTTTCCCACCCATGTCTGCTCTTCAAGAGTTGCAGGGGTAATGGCTTTTGAGAGTCCTTTCAGACTTCTTTGGATAAGCGAGAACAAATATTTAAGCATCGGAAGGATGTCAGTCACACTCTTCTTGAATAATGGGAAGAATGAGGAAAGTCAGAGTCCTGTTGAATAAATAAGTGAAAAAGTGACAGTAGGACAAAAAGTAAACAAATGGTTCATGTACTTGGATTTCTTTAGACCAAGGGTTTTATAAATGCACAGTAGTACTGTGTAAACTGCAGTACCTACTTAGCTTCTGTCCTGTCTGTCCGTTTACATTTAGCAGGTCATTTAAGATTTCCGAAGTCAGGTACCTGCCTAACTAGTTGCAGGAGATTGTGTACTAATTGACATTAAGAATTAGTTTTTAGGTGTTTGCTGGTTATGGTTTTTTTAGCAGTGGTGTGTGTGTGCCGCCGGGCTTGGTCCGTATGGCTTAGTTTTTAAACAGGCAGGGCTCATTTGTGCTGACTCACTTCTGAACTCCTGTGATTCCCTTTCGATCACTTACACATTACTAGACACTGTAAACGTAGTGAGTAAAAGGTTACTTCTTTGGCTTTGCTTTTCCCTTGTGAAATAGCAGTAGAAATTCATTCAAAAAGATCAGAAAATACAGCTGAAGGGAAGAAGAGATAGATTATTGGGAGTGTTACTGTCCAGGCTGGTTAGCCTTTAATCCTGCGAAACCTCTGTGTTAATGAAGTCAGCAACTTGAAAAGCCCAGCTCCCAAGTTCTGCTGCCATGTATAAGTAAATTTCATGACAGAAGTATACAAAATGTGCCGGGCACGGTGGTGCACACATTTAATCCCAGCTTCTCGGGAGGCTGAGGCAGAAGGATTGCAAGTTTGAGGCCAGTTTAGGCAATTTAGTGAGATCATGTTTGAAAATGAAAAAGCTGAGAGTGTAGCTCAGTGCTCCTTGGGTTCAGCGTTAGAGTTTTCTCTGACTGGAATTGTGTCTGCTAGGGAGTGCTGTGTTGTTCACCGAGGTGGATACGGCCTTGACTAACGTTTCAGGAAATTCTAGGCGTACATGGCCAAGTACTTGATGGTTTAACTCTTGGTTGTGGGAGCCACGATAGGGCAGTGGATGGATCAGTCCGTGTACTTGTATCACTGCCTGTGGATGACCGGTGCAGAGCTTTTGATGGTGTGTCTCGTTAAATCTTTGTAGTGATTGTTTAAAATGCTGGGGCCTTAAGTTTAGCAGAAGGAAATACTAAGAAATGCTACATTTCTAAAAAAGAAACCCCATGCAGAACTGTCTTTGATTTATAATATTGGAAGGATGGTTACTGTATCCGTGTAATTCCTGTCAGTCATTGTACCCTCAGTTGTCATCTTATCTTGATGACTAGATTTTAAAATCTTGGTCAGTCTTTGTACCTAAATGTGAGAGTCAATTTTGGAGCACTTAGGTAGTCCAGTTTTAGTTTCAAGTAAAGGCCTGTAGGGGCTGGGGATGTGATTCAGTGGTAGAGCCCTTGCCTGGCGTGCATGGAAGACCCAGGGTTTGATCTCTAGTGCTGCAGAAGAACACCCCTCCCCATACAGCGAGGCATGGGCCACGCCTGCAGTCCTAGCACTTGGGGAGGCTGAAGCAGGAGGGTGGTGAATTCACAGCCAGCCTGGATTACATAGCAAGACCTTTCCTACTCCCGCACCCAGTTAACAAACAAAAGAAAGGGCCAGCATTGTTCTGTATTGATTTAATGCGCATTATAAATCCCATCCTGGAAGAATTACCTTCAATACTTAATCCATTTTAATTGGATTGACTTTTCCTTGCATCTGGAATAATCTGACTTTTTTTCTTTTATGAATCAAAGACATTAGAAATGGAACACGGGTTTCTACAGTGATTTATATAAATATTTGTTACAGTTTTTCATGAAATGATTTCACACGGCTGGGGATATAGCTCAGCGGCATAAGCACCTGCCTGCCAGGTGCAAGATCCTGAGCTCGATCCCTGGTACCAAAAAAAAAAAAAGAAATTGACTTCACACTAAAGGAAAGGGAGGGAAATCACCTCTAAGTTAGAGCAGTTGAACTGTCTCATTGTTCATGATGAAAAGTAGCTTGAGGTTTTGTTGGGGAGCCCTGTTACTACTGTGGAGTAACTGCTGGGGTATTCCCGTCTCTAAGTAGCACTTGATGAACGTAGCTCACGTACGTTGCATGTGTGTGTGTACACACACGTGTGCATACACGCATGGACATCCATGATGCACAGCTCAGGAGGCCCTGTTCACGAAGAATACAAGGTCAATTTAATCAGGAAGACACCATTTGTATGAATGGTGTTTCCTGGCACTGAGACTCTGATATCACATTTTCGTTTTTATGAGACTTTCTGTCTTGCCAAAGAGTCAGGCGAGTATTTTTTCCCCATTTTATAGATACATGAGCTGAGACTCACGATGACTTCATTTTTCTGACTCTGCTTTCTTTTCTGTAAAACATGGGTGATACTAGACTTTGTGATCTACGGTGCTTAAAGACACAGAGTTTGGTGTGAGGTAAAGCCTAGAACCGAACCCCAGTTTTGATTTCTTACAGTTGTAAAGTCTTATTTTCATCCCTCTCCTTGTGTCCCTTCCTTGAAAATAATACTATTTACATAGAAGTTTTTGAATAGCCAAGCGAGTTAATGTACTGAAAGCTCCCCAGAGTTTTATTTGCAGTAAGTGCTCAATTAATGATACTAATAAGGCCAAAAGCTGGGCAGAGTGGACATTCTGTAATCCCAGCACCCTGGGAGGGTAGGGCAGGAAGATTCCAAAATTGAGCCCCGTCTGGGCAATTCAGCAAGACCTTGTCTCAAAAAATAAATTTAAAAGGCCCAGGGGTGTAGTTCAGTGCCAGGGGCTGGGCTCAATCTCCAATAGCCCTGCCTCCCAAAAAAAGCGAAAGTAAAAAACATGGCAGCAGCATTATTTTGTGAGTCATATGCTACTTTTCAGAGATTATAAGATCAGTTTGTTGGCAGAAAGTGAGGGAACTAACCCGGTAGCAGTGTCCATTTAAGTAGAGGCCCAACTTGAGTCAGCATCACCGCGGCTACCAGAATTGTAAACAGTAAGTGGGAGGAATTAAAAAGCCTAGAATGAGGGTGAAAGCGATCGTTAGGGCAGCCCGATGTAGCTGTGTGTAAGCTGAGGATTTGAGCCCTCGTGGCTCACACAGGAAGGAAACGCGGAGTCAGGGCAGTGGCAGCGGGAGGCAGGGTTGGAGTGTGAGAGTGTTTAGGCTGTCCCTGTGGTCTGCGAGGCGCACCTGGCACACGGTTTCCCTGACCCTCCTCATGATGACTGCGTCACCGAGCAGTGGCTGAGTCGTGCTGGCTATCCTCCAGGACTCTGGCCCCAGTGTCTTACAGACCTTAATAAATACGTTTATGGTCCTGGGACTATTTCTTATTATAGCTCCAGAGTCATAGTCTTGTTTTGTTTTGTTTTTAATTTTTTTGAGGCAATTTCACTTTGTAGTTCAGGCTGGCCTTGAAGTGAGTGTGGCCCGGACTGACCTCAGACCTGCGGCAGTGCTCCGTGTGTGCCATTGCACCCGAATGTTTCCCTTTAGTGCTTTTTAATGCCTTCTGTTATGGGGGGAGTTGCTAAAACAGGTCCTGTTTCTGCATATAGGAATCTTTTTTGTTGGCCACTGTATCTTCCCGTTAGTATTTAGTAATATAACAAACAAAGAATTTATATGCAGAGAGTGTTGTCTGTCTCTAGGCTACCCTGGAGTCTTATTACATTGAAGATTTGACAAGTTTGAATCTATAGCATGGGTGTTGGT
The DNA here is from genome assembly GCF_000276665.1 of Chinchilla lanigera. Taxonomy (NCBI): domain Eukaryota; kingdom Metazoa; phylum Chordata; class Mammalia; order Rodentia; family Chinchillidae; genus Chinchilla; species Chinchilla lanigera. The sequence continues at coordinate 11,510,107 of NW_004955454.1, read as the reverse complement.
GAGTGCTTACACATGGGGTCTTCTGCTGAAATGATTTTTTTTTTGGTACCGGGAATCGAACTCAGGCTCTTGCACTTGCCAGACAGGCGCTTATGCCACTGAGCTATATCTCTGACCCTGAAATGATATTTTTTAAGATTGAATTTTTGTAAGTATTCAGAATGACTGTATGTAGCTTTCCACTGTCCTAAAAGCTCAAGGATCAAGCAGGAATGCACCGTGAGCAGTGTCAAGCTTGAATTTATGCTTAGGCACAATTCCTCCTAATGGTATATTAGAAATGTAAAACGTTTCCTCTTTCTTTCTCTTCTTCCATGAAACTACTCAAGGGCATGCTTTTGTTTTTAATTAAAAAAATGTTCGTACAGTGCGATAATTACCATGCCAAAATGTTAAATGGTTTTATTTGTTGCAGTGTGTCAAGTTGGTGCTTGAATAAAATTGTTTCAGGATTTTTGTAAAATTCTTGTATAGTTAGTCTTTAGTTATTTCACTTAGAGGACTTTAGGCTATCTTAGGAATATTGCCATACGTTATATAGAAGAGAACAGATATTCCAATTTTCATCAAGAAATAATAAGAGCTTCTCTTTTTCTACGGATCTTCCTTGCAATATTTTTAATTCTTTGCCTGATTTCCAGTGAGAAATGGAAGAGGGAGGGGTGGATGTGGCCTGCAAGGGTGCATATTTAAGATGGGTTGTGTTTGATTCCCTGTGGAACAGTGGTCCATGGAAGAGTAGTGGCCAATAAAGTTTGGGAGCTGTGGCAGGTAGGTAATGCCTCCCACCCCAAGGAGTCTGTGCTCTAATCCCTGAAGCTCGTAAAAACAGGGCTTTATATGGCAAAGGAGAGCTGGGGTCCCAGATGAAATCAGTTGTTAATCAGCTTACTTTGAGATAGGAAGATTATTTTGGTTTATCCGGATGAGCCCATTGTAATCACAAAGGTCCTTACAGTGGAGGAGAGTGGCGGAGTTGATGGTACCAGAGAAACAGCATTGTGCAAAGGCCTCCTTTCCTGTATTCCTGGCTTTGAAGATGGAGAAAAAGGCTGTGAGCCGGATGGACGCTCATACCGCAGTGCAAGTGAACAGATTCTTTTCTTGAGCTTCTAGAAAGGAACAGTCCCGCCAGCACTGATCTTAGCGCAGTGTGAGCCCTGTTTCAGACATCTGACCTCTAGAGCTGTAAGGCAATAAACGTGTTTAAGTCGGTAAGTTCGCGGTAATTTGTGAAGACAGAGAAAACTAATACAGGCAAGTATGTTGTGATCATTTGATTGCTTAGGGAAACGAGTGGTGTGTATTTAGGATGCTATTAAGTTGGGAGAACCACAAGTAAAATTTTCAAGTTCATAACAGTAATCTAGTAAAAATCATGAGGGATAGTGCCAGAGATTTTCACTAAGATCAGTGAGAGTAAATAAAAAGAAAGCTTATTTAAAAGGGGAGGGTTAACAAGCTGTCCTCAAGCTGATTTTCAGTAGAACAACCAAGGCACCCTCCTGTCTGGAAGTTTGACCGTAGGATGGAGTTCCAGGGAGGACCTGGAAGGTGCAGGAGCGGTAGCTGTTGCTCCTCTTAGTACACTGTTGGCAACTTAACTTGTCTGAGGTCAGAATGAGAGTAGCGTTCAGAACACAGAAAAGCTGGTGGTCATGTTTGAGGAAGCTCACCCCCCACCATCACTATATTTTTGTTTTTTATTTTTTTTTTATTTTAAAGAATAAAAGAAGGATAACATAATAATAG
>NW_004955454.1:11436561-11506935 GCF_000276665.1 Chinchilla lanigera | reverse complement strand
TCACACTCATCCGTGGGTGGGCAACTGCTGTCAGTGCATGGTGGGCCAATTGTGTCACTGTTTCTCTGTGTCATGATAGATCTCAATTGAGCGGTGGCGGCGGCGGCCGGCCTAAGGGCTGGCACGCAATAGCGCTCGCCGCCGCATGGCCCACCCTCCGGGAGCCAGCAGGCAGGAAGCTAGCCAGCCAGAAGGCTGGCGCTCCCCGCCCGCAGCCTCCTGTGGGCCGGAAGCCCTCCTTCCGGGAAACCCTGAGGCCGGGAATGAGTCATTGTCGGTCTTGGACCGGCGCTCCCGCCCGAGGCTCCCCGTGCGCTAGGGGCCCACCCTCAGGGAGCCACCAGGCAGGAAGCTAGCCAGCCGGAAGACTGGCGCTCCCTGCCCAAGGCTCCCTGTGCGCCGGAAGTCCTCCGTCCGGGGAACGAAGACCCACCATCACTATATTTAAGCTAAAAAAGTGTGTGTAGCAATGTAAATGAAATCCAGGGGATTTTGCACGCTTTGACTGGCCAACTAGCAGTATCTGCTATATTGTGTTTATTAATAAGGCCCACTGGCCTTATTCCCAGTGTCCTAATTGTGGTCTTTGTAGTTTCAGGATTCCTTTACCCTATGTCAGATTAAGAAGAGAAATCATGCATTAATTTGAATAGAGAATTTTTGAAGAATTACCATAATAGGAGCTTCGTAAGAAGTAAGGAGAGTTCTACAAAAATAAGATACTGATGTGAGGAACAGCACTGCTTCTAGGGCTGTGCTTGAGTGCCCAAGCAAGAGCCCAGCCCAGTTCTTGTTGGAGAAGGCGTGTCTGTGACTCGAGATCACAGGGAAGTCACTCATGGACTTTGCCAGAAATTCACCTTTCGATCCTAAGGGAAGGTTTCCTCGGAGAGGTACCTGAACAGAGGCGTGCGGGTGCAGGCGAGGCTGCAGGCTGTGGTGCAGCGGACCAGGAAGCAAGGCCCTTCCCTCCTACAGCGGCTCTGGGGCGCCATCTGCTAAACAGCACCCTTCAGGTGAAATTGATACAGGAAATAGAATACTTTTTCTTTGTATCTAACCCTGGTAGAATCAGGGCAACATACTGCTGCTCTAGGTGTTTCTCAAAGCATGTGCCCATAGCTTCGGCACCTTATCACCCGGATACTTTCCCCCTAGGTAGGAGGTTGGAGGCCCCTTTTGATTACAGGCCACTTCTTGCCCTTGTATGTGGCTGTTCCCATTGAACTGTTCACAGCTGTTTCCTGCTTGCTTGCTGCTTGTATCCTCTTGCGTATAAATACGAAAATAATGTCATGGTCTCAGACCAGATAGTCTTTTTTTTTTTTTAAACGATAGCTCCATCTACAGCTTTAGGAGGTACTTCCTGTTTTACGGATAGGAGATAAAAAGAGTGTATTTTATCTCAGCAAGTAGTAACTTTCTGTAGCTTTTATGATGTATTGAAATTATCTAAGGTGCTGCAGCCATGAATACTGGCAGTGACTTCGGATGAATAGTTTTGTCCCATGAATGATAGGGTAAAAGCTAGATAATTTAGGGTTTCCTTTAATTTCTTTTTTGTCCTGCTTTTCACAAATAACTAAAACGTTGTATTTTGTTTGGTTTTATATACACAGGAAAATATAGATGGATTATGTCATTGCTTTTGTGGACACATGGTTTTATTTAACGTTGTAGAATGAGTCTTCAGATGTCAACAGGATAGTGTGACTTTTTGACTCCATCTCATTTTATTGCTATTGTCATTGTAATTCAACAACAAAGAATTAAGATGCCAAAAAAATCTCTTGTAACTTTATGGTGGCTGGGTTTATAGGCCAAGGGAATGATCTAGAAAGTATACTGATACTGAGTTTCTAAACACATTTTAAAAATTTCTTAGGCATTTTACCAGCTTTTGGATACTTCTTAAACTTATTTATAAAACTGTTGAAAATATTTGCTTTTCTATGACAATTTACTGTAGTTTAATGTTGAGTGAATAATTCAGAAGAAAATCTGTTCAATTTCTTTTCTCCTGCTGTGTGCTTGTGTGTATCCATATATCTGTCTGCATTTTCCTATTAAGGATAATCTCGCTTGCTAACCCAAAGACACTGGAACATCAACTGTTCAACCTATTCTGGGGGCTCTAGCATCTCTACTACATTTTTCTTTGTTACCGAATTTAATTAAGCAGTATTATTCAAACTATGGAAGTGTAACTGCTTTGTTATGTGATGGTTCTTTTGGTATCACAGGGTTATCCTGTCTGGCTATTGTATTCCTTTTTAATTTTCTCTGAGTTTTGAACCCTTTGAAGTTCTTACCTCACCTTTTTGCCCCCCCCCCTTTTAAAGTATGATATCACTAACAAAATTGTAAGCACCTTAAAATTCTTTTTCTCTTTAATGAAATGTCTTCTGTTCTTTCCCTATTTTAAATGCCTGGGAAACCAAATTGCTCATTAGCGGGGGTCTTGAATGATCCGTTATATGGTATTCTGCTGAGAGCTAGCAATAAATAAAAGAAGAGCAGGTGGAACCCATCATCCAGTGATGGGAAACAGAATAACCACTTTGGAGAGGTGATAAGAGGCAACACGTGTCTGAGAGCAGCAAAAGCATAATTAGGGGTTGAATGTTTGTGTTACCCCCAGAACTCAGTTCATGTGTTGAAACATTAACCTCTAATGTAGCAGAGTTTGTTTCTTGTGTGTGTGTGTGTGTGTGTGTGTGTGTGTGAGAGAGAGAGAGAGAGAGAGAGAGAGAGAGACACAGAGACAGAGACAGAGAGACAGAGAGACAGAGAGAGACAGAGAGACAGACAGACAGGGTCTTACTAGGTACTAAGTTAGGCTGGCCTTGAATTCATGTAGCTCAGGCTCACCTCGAACTCCACATGCTCCTCCTGTCTCAGCCTCTTTATGTTCTGCTATTATAGGCGTTACGCCACCGTGTCTGGCTGAGACAGAGCTGCTAAAGAAGTAGATTTAAGTAAAGTCAATGTTGACACGCTGACTCAGTGGCATTAGTGTCTTTACATAAAGAGACGTCGGAGGACTCCCTCGTGCTGTCGTGTGCATGTGTGCAAAGCAGGCCATAGGAGGTCGTGGCGAATGGTGGCCATCTTGGAGCCAGGAAGAAAGGCCTCACCAGAAGAACTGACCACGCTGGCATGTCGACCCTGGACTTCTGGTGGCCAGCCTGAGACATACACGTTGTGTGCGCCACCCAGTCTGGTGTTTTGTTCTGGCAGCCTGGGCTGCCTAAAGGAGCTCAATAAATATTCTGGAAGTAGACTTAGACAAGATTTGTAGGAAGGAACTTGCTACTGGTGTCTTAATGAACAAAGAATTTTAAGTAGAGAATTACTGGTGTGGAAGGCATGGACACATGGGAGTGTAACGTGTGGTTAAGGAAACATGAAGCAGGAGATGGTGGGAAATGCTTCTGAAATGGTACGCATGACTCACGTCGGATTGTGTACTATTGGAAATGGGGAAAAGTGGAATCCAGATAGGAGCAGAATTGTGTGAATTGTATTACCAAGGCTTTCATGTCAACTTTGGATTCTTTTCTTTGTGAACTAAGCATAATGAAAACCTACCTTGTAGAGTCCTCCTTTCCCTCTTTGGACCAAACCCAGGAGCGTTTGTGAAGCAAGTGCTCTACCACTGAGCTGTTCCCCCACCCACCCCTTGTAGGGTGTTTGTTGAGGATATTTCAGAGATAATTGTAAGACCTTTGGTGGAGTGCCAGACATCTGATGAATGTATTCGTTATAAGATGGACAGAATCGGGTCTGATGGATTCCAAAGAGAGCACCAGAGTCAGTAACTGAAAGGAATGTTCATGGCTCTGTTTGGTTTGGGAGGAAAGTGACATTATCAGGTGTTGGCCAGTCGTGGCTCATGGGCCAGACGATTTGCTGCCTGTTTTTGTGCCCCAGTGTTAAGAATGGCTTTGTCATTTTTATTATTTTATTTTATTTTTTTAGACAGGGTCTCACTGTGTAGCTCAGGCTGGCCTTGAACTCATGGCAATCCTCTTCCCTCAGCCTCCCAGTGCTGGAATCACAGGCATACTCCACCACACCAGGCCATCATTTTTAACTGGTTGGAAAAATTATCAAAAAAAATATTTTATGACATAAAAACTATATGGAGTTCGGCTATCACTGTCCATAAGTAAAATTTCATTTTAACAGAGCCATGCTCCTTAATTCATTTCATGTTGTCTCTGGCTGCTTTTGCCCCAAATCAGTAGGGCTCAGAAGTTGTGATAGAAAAAATGATTGCCTATGAATTCTACAATATTTACTGCCCGTCCCTTTACAGGAGAAGTTTACTACTCCTTATGCTAGATTGATTGCAGCAGCATTGAACTTGGTGAGAGAAGTAGAATGAACAAAGCGGGGTTAGGTCACAGGAGAAAGTGTGGATTCGGAGCAGGACAGCTGTTCAGCCTTCAGGGTTAAAGCGGTGCTGGCTGTTGTTCCTCTGAGCCTTGAGCACTGTTCTGTGGACATTGAGATTGTGGCAATGGGAAGAGTGGGGGGCGACAAGACTGGGTGACAGTGCGGTCCAGGTAAGAAGCCGGGAGGTGATGATGAGCAGTGATTTAGTAAACAAAAATGCCAAATATGTTTGCTGACAGGTTTGTTTTTCTGTTTAAATCATTACCAAATGGACAGGCCAAACCTTCTCCTAGTTTTTTATTTTTTATTGCTACTAAGGTTCAACGTAATGTTTCATTATTATTTTTGCAAATGCTTGTTGTGTTCTCTGCTTCTTTTGCCTTTTATCTAAGAATGTTTAAGCTAGGGATGGCGGCGCACATGCCTGTAGTCGTCCGAACGACTTGGGAGGCTGAAGCACAAGGATTGCAAGTTAGGGGCAGGTCTGATAAACTTAACAAGACCCCTAGTGTCACAAAAATTGTATTTGTAGCTATCCCTTATAAATAAAGATATTAATCCCCTGCTCTCCAGGTTGGTTTTTTTTGTTGTTGTTTCTTTTTGGTACTGAGAATCAAACTCAGGACCTCACACCTGCCAGGCAGGTGCTGCACCCTTGAGCTAAATCCCGGCCCACTGTATTATGTTTTATCATACGCTTTGTCAGATAGAAAACTTCATTTTTATGTAGTGTTTTCCTCTATCTTTTGTAATTTAACTTACTGCTTTTTTACCTAGAGTGTATCTTTGCCTTAAATGAGATATGTAGTTGTTCTTTTTTTCTGGCTCTATTTTTAGTGGCCTGGAGACAGGTGTGGGACTGAGCTTTAATTGAATAAACCTGGTGATTGATTACTACTGTGAATACTTACGTTTTCATGTAGTCACAAGTTCCTTTTTGCTTTTTGTTTTTGGCAGTACTGGGGATTGGACCTAAGCCTTGCACAGTGAAACTCTTTAGTCCTTTAATTTTTTTTTCGGTTTTGAGATAGGTTCTTGCTAAGTTGCTCCAGAGCAGTGGGCTTACAGTGTCCACTGCCATGACTGGGTGGAAGTTCCTATTAATCTCCATTTTTCTTGTCCTGTAACATACGAATTCTTATGACCACTCCAAATGTTATGGAATAATATGCTAGGATAATTTTGTATGTGAATATGCTGATGTACGTTCTAACTAGGTGGAATTACCGGCGTGCACCACCATGCCCAGCTAGTGTGTATTTTTCAAAGTGTACAGGCCAACTGTTTTGTAGACTGCCCATTTATTATTTTGGTGTAATTTTAATTTTTGTTTTGTAGTTCAGGGTGATGTTAAACTCACTACATAACCCAGGCCGGCCTTGAATTCACAGTGATCCTCCCGCCTCAGCCACCTGTGTGCCGAGATTACAGATGTGCATCCCCGTGTCTGGCCAGACTGCCTCTTAGTTAGGGTTTCACATTTCCTCAGGAGTGTCACTGACGTGATGTAGTGTCTTTGTCAGTACGTTATATCAGGAGCACAGTGGTTTGGCCATGTGTCGCTGAAGTTTACTGTGACTACATGGTTAAGCTGGTGTTCGCTGTTTGTCCATTGTAAAGCTGTTTTTCCCCTCTAACTAGGGATTTGTTGAGTGCTTTTACTGAGGAATACTTCCTCACCAAACTTTCACCCACTGCATTTAGCATCCATTGATAGTTTCTTCTATATTTATTAGTTGTCATTCTGCTATAAGGAAGAGCTTTGCCTTCTGCCCGCGTTTATCTAGCTGTTCATTTATTTAGCCATGGACTCATTTTATTCAGTGACTCCTATTATTAGTTACTGTTATTAGAGACACAAAAGATCCTTGTATTTGGCTAGCATAAAACTCTGCAGGGTGCTTCTGTATCTATCTGACGTGTCCTCATTCTTTGAGAACTTCCATACACTGTTACAGAGCGTATTTCAGACTTACAATTTCCCTGTCCCAATTCAAGACTCAGCCATTTTCCCAAGAAATTTTAGGTTCTTTTAGTGGAGAGCCGTGTTCAGAAATCAAGGTCTGGGTGCTAGATTTTCGTAATTACCCCTACTGACAGGGTCTTATATTATTGTTGATTTGTTAAGGAGATACTGATATATGTTAGGCTTCATAAGTGAGGACAAAAGCGAGGACAAAAAGCGAGGACAAAGTGCACAGATTCCTTCAGGCGAACCCAGCGTCACAGGGCGAATTCTAACTTCCCTCAGTCTTCCCACGATGGTTTCCCTCAGACTCACGATGCTACGGCTGTGAGTGTGTTGTAGGTGGCCCTTAAATCCAGAGTGCTTTATGTGTGTTTAATAAATGTACAAAAATTTTCAAACTATATCTGTTTTTGAAATGAGAACATGTTCTTTTATGAGAGGATTAACTAGGTTCTTTATTAAATTTTAGAAACAGCTAATACCCATTGAGTATCTGTGTCAGGGGTTGCTACAGGCTATATGTTATATTTTATAGTTTCATGTAATTCTCAGATTAAACTGTGAGATAGCTATTGTTATTCAGAGACTTTTTTGTTTGTTTTTTTTCCGGTACCAGAAATCGAACTCATGACCTTGCGCTTGCCAGGCAGGCGCTGTGCCGCTGAGCTAAATCCCCAGTCCCACTATTGTTATTAATACTGTTTTTCCCGTGTAGCAGTTGAGGCCTGTATAAGAGACACAAATTATGTTTCCTGAAACCAGATAGCTAGGAAGTTGTTGAATTAGAACCCACACTTTATTGTATCATCGTTTAAGCATAATTTCTATTTATGTTAAGAGGAGCACTTTGTGGCAGTACAATGAACATGATATGAGGTTATAATTTAATATACTAATATTTATATATAAACGAATCTACTAAACAGTAGCAAATAAGTATAAAATTATGTTCTTGACATAAATCTTAATAAATTGACTAAACTGGTAACATCTACCGAGTGTTGTGATTCACTGCCATAACCTGTGTAGATTTAGAAATACTTAATAAATTTAGTTGCATAATTTTTGCCTGCAGATTGAAAATAACCCATGAACTTTTCCTGTCAAGAGAGTAAATAGCTTCAGAATAAAAATCAAAGCCAAGAATGGTGGTGTATTCCTGTGATTCCAGCATTCTAGGAGGCTGCTACAGGAGGTGTTATAAGTTCTAGCCCATCCTACATAGCAAGACTCTGTCCAAAATAAAAAGTAAAAACAAGGTAGGAGATGTAGCTCTCTGGGAAGGTCTTGAGTTCAATCCTCAGTACTGAAGGGGAAAAAGAAATGTCATAGGAAGACCTGACTTGTTACTGTTTTTTGCAGTAGAATATGGCTTGAAGGGTATTCTCCATCATGTGAACCACTGTTTGAATCAAAGATGACCATAGGGGCTGGAGATAGAGCTCAGCGGCATAAGCACCTACCTGGCAAGTGCAAGGTCCTGAGTTAGATTCCCTGTACCAAAAACAAAAAAAAAAAAATCAAGGATGACCATAGGGTTAGCGCAGTGGAGATTCTGAATATCCCTGTGAATCTCCTTTCCCAGTGTCCTTGGTCTTGAAGGGCAATGAACTAGGCTAGGTGAATTTAGGGCTAATAAAAATTACTTTGTCACCTTTTAGACACTTCCTGGGGGACTAACGTGTGTATGCAGAGCTGAATAGGATTTGAACCAGAATCTCACAAGGTGGAGGTTCAGTTTTGTGTTAGTTACCTACTGGGCATTTGTAGGTCTGCGTGGAGAGTCACAGCTTTTAGCAAACGGCTTTTAATCCCCTGACTGCCTCACAAGTGAACGCAGATCAAACTTGTGATGAGTAGTGTGTTAAGGGTCCGGAGTTTGTCTTGTTCTGAAGGTGGTGTCTATATTGGGACTATAATTTCTAGTACTATACAACATAAGATCTGTGAATAATTTAGAAATGTTTCTATATTACATGGAAAAAATCTAGAACAAATAATTTATACTTTCTTGATCAGTTTTCTTGTTTAGTGTAGATAATACCTCCCGGTTTGGCCCTATTCCTGTGGTCTTTATGAAATTCTGTGTTACTGAAGTACTTCGAGAACTTAAGGTTGATACATAACCAGGTGTTTGTCTTATTCAACTTTTACCATTGTCATCCGTAGGAAAGACATCTTGGTCTTGGAAAGATGCCATTTTATAAGGTCAAAGCCTTCTTAGTTATCTTACACTCTTCGTGTAGAAAATAAACTTAGACTTTTAAAAAGGAGTTATCAAGATAATTTGACTTAATGATCTTATTTTGAAGCTTAATTAATAATGCCTTAAAATCATGTAGTGTGGCAAGGCCAGTCATTGTATTCCACAGCTTATTACTCTATGGAAAGAATACTTCTGGTGTGAGTTCATGTTTTGGTTTATTTTATGACATGGTTATGGAAGGAAATAGATACACATCTTTTTTGATCAGGGAGTTGGCCCAGTTGTACATTTTTGTCTTGGAATGTTCTTATATTTGAATGTTGTTTATGAATTCATAGCTTTTTAATAATTAAAAAGAAACACTTCAAAAGAACCGTGATCCAGCGCTTGCTTTGGCAACACATATACTGAGAGTCGTGATCCAGGAGGAGCTAGAAGCGTGCTTTTCTTTAGTGCTTCCCTGTTGATTTCAGTACATCCGAAAAACATGGTCACTTAATGAGCAGGTCTCTGTTTAGATGATTTCTGAGTTAGAAGAGGTAAAGTATTTTAAGATTTTTCTAGACTATAGCTCACATGAGGATATTTTGTAAAAAGTTGTGGATGCATTTCTTGTATTTCTTGAAAAATGCAGGATTGTTAAAACAGTAATCCTCAATTTTGAGGCAGTTATTCCCTGAGGATTTTATTAGCTTAAAGGATACGTGGGATCCAGTGTGTAGGGGGTGTTTGTCGGATGTAGTTGTAATTCTCTTCAGGGATATCCATGTGTAGTAATACAGGTTTGTTGTTTTCTGGTCACCTTTTATGGTTCAGACACAGTGGCAGGGGCGCTGGCTCTGCTTAGAAGCATCATGCCTTCTGCTCCATGTGGGAAGAGGGGTGCCTTTGGTGGAGTCCTGGGTCTCCTGCCTAGACCAGGCGGGGGTTAGGGGGCACCAAGAGGGGTCATTCTAGGAAGTCCCTGGTGGGCCCCACCTGAACAGGCTGAATGCTGCCTCTTGCTACCACTAGGGGAGGACTGGCCCCTGGCCTTGTTTCCCCTGGAGGTGGGTGAGTGGGTGGTGGAGGAAGGCAGGAAGGCTTAGCAAGCACAGTTGTGCAGGATTGCAGAGGCAGAAGCAAGATCAGGGTAGGGGGTGGAGCTGTCGGGAGAGCATCTGTCTACAGGGAGTCTGGTGAAGTCTTGAGGATTTGGAGATCCTAGGTCCCCTTCAGAGAAGATGGGGAGAGGTTTGCAGCCCAAGGTAGCTGTTAAAACACCTAGACTGTGGTGGGGGGCAGAGTCTTGCTCTGCTTGTGGTGATCCTTCTGTCTCAGCCTCCTGTGTGCTAGGATGACAGGTGTGTGCCACCATAGTTAAAGCAGTGGGAGGAGGGAGGTGCTCCGCCTCCTGCTTGCCAAGGGATCCCCTCTTCCCACTGTGGGAAACACTCCTCCCACACTCCAAACTGTTTGCAGTAGAATGGGGGAGGGGGCTGGGTTAACTGCATAGATAGAAATGGCCCAGACCCCCTGCCAGGTTCCTAATGGGATTGCCCGAAATCTCTGAGAGACCCAGCACACTGAAGAGGGATGAAAGTGGACCGTGACCCTGGCTTCCCCCGCCCCGCGTGCCCCTTACCATAGGCCACAGCGCCTTGAGCCTTGAGTACCTGATGCACGCTCCTGTCGGAGGCGCTGTCCAGGGCGCCGCTCGGCTCGGCCTTCTGCCCTGCTCGGTGAGTCGGTACCTGGCATATTGCAGTGAGGCCATGTCACTGCCCGCTGGCAGCTGCTTCACCGGCGCCTCCCTCGGGGAGGCGGTGCTTGAAGCTGGGCAGGTGTGGGCTGCGCCTGCGACGCCTTGCGCTTGCGCGTGTTAGCGTGGTGGGGCGCACAGCCTCTGTGTGGAAGGGATTCACCCTGCCCACGGGTTGCTCGGGACATGGCGGAACAGGAGGCTGCAGGCGCACGGCACGCTCTGCATGTGAAAGACGTTGGCCCTGTAGATGAGGAGGGCCTCTAAGCGGGGTCCCTGGCGGACCACAAACTGCAAGGTCGCCCACGCCCCGCCCGCTGAGGTGTAGAACACACGTGCGTGTCCTCAGTAGAAGCCTTCTTGGGAGTGGACGCGCAGGCCCTCTGGCAGCCTCTGGCCCAAGGAGGCGCGCTGTCAAGTTGTCCACCAAGGTTTCCAAGAAGCCGAAAGTCAGGACAGGAGGAAGCGCGGCGGGCCCTGCGTGGCCATCGTGCCACCCCTAGACAGATGTCAGCTGCTGTGACTGGAAGACACTAGTTTACGGTCACTGAGCTCCCCGGCCACCACCTCCAGGGACTCTCAACTGTTGGCTTCTAGCCGTCAGCTCCTCCTGTGCTTTGCTCCAGAGGGATCTGATCGCCAGGGTCGCTGAGAGGAGGAGGCAGGCTCGGGCTCCCTTGGGGGGCTGCGTGAGGGTTCTGTCCTGGCTGTCTGGAGGATAAGAAGTGGGGGTAGCGGAGCTGTGTGGGCTCGGGTGCTTGTGGTCATGGAGACGTGGTGTGTTAACCGCGCTCAGATTCCCGGGCTCCAGCTCACAGTTCCCCCTGGGCCGGAGGGACTGTGAATGGTACGTGAGTTCGGGCGGTCCCCTCTGCCTGCCTCCCCGTCTCTCCCCGCCCACACTAACGCAGGTTTGAAGAGGTCGTGTATTGGTATCTTTGGCATGAGCTGGAAGGGAAAGGGACTTTGGAGGTGGAAGGCTTCTAAATTCCGAAGCACTTAATAGAACCCCAGCTTGAATGGCCTCCTTTTATCCTGTGCATGGTTTTAATATTCTTTCACCATTTCATCCTGTACCCTAAACTGGCACAGAGCTGCTGCCTGCTGTTTCTCCTTTGCATTCACACTGTTCTCAAGCCAAGGAGAATTAGGGAAATTGCAAGGATGAGGGGGAAGGTGGAGACTGCATCTGTGAATTTAGATGTCTGAAAACTTGCCAAACGTCAAAATGTGTAACAGGAGTGCTTCCAGGAGAACTTCCTTTTCTGTAAGGTGTAGTATTAAATGGAGGGGTAGGAGGAGTCTTACTTTGAGACAGTAGCTTACCAGTTAGTTGTCTGAGATGAGGGTGCCAGAGTTCAAGGCTGGGTAGAGGTGAAGATACACTTTCACTTTGTTGTAGCTGTCGGGTGCGTTGGAATTTGAAAGGACTTCTCAACATAGGAGGCTTGACTGCTGACACAGTAGTCAGTGTTTATTAAGTTCTTCCCATATGAATGTGATAATTTTATATATTTTTTAATGGTGCTGGGGAGGGATACTACGGTCCTGTGCATACTAGGCGAGCGCTCTAACACAGAACTACATCCCTGGCCCTGACTGTAATGTATATTAAATATAAGACATTGTTTTAGTTTTTGCTGAGTTTTTAGTTTATAATGAAAAGATGTGTGGAACAAAATACAACTGTCCAAGAACCAAGGTTTGCTGAATTACATAACAGGTACTGCTTGGGTGGAGAAAAAGATTATTAAGGGCAGAAGTTAGTGAGACGGGAACCTGCACTGCCAGAGAGGCGCAGTGTCCGCCGCGTCCTCCCCAGACTCCCGGGAGCGCACACGACAGCTGCTTCTAACTTGCGGCCGTCGGCGTAGTTCCCGAGACGCTGCCCTGTCCTTTCCGGGCCGCTGAAGTGTGGACGCGCGTGTTCCCCGCTCGCGCCGTGTCCTGTCCGCGCTTTTCACCGGGGCACCTCTCACTTCAGGGTTTCCGTTTCTGCTCTTTCGTTTCTTCCTGAGGTCATTAGTCGATAACTTCACTCAGTTTGAGAACTGGTACTTTATTTTCCCTTTTTCTTTTGTGCTTTAAATAAAGGCTTAGAATGTGTCCTTTTTATTTTGAGGCCAGGTCTGCTCGTGTAGCCCAGGTGGTCGTGAACTCACTGTGTCGTCCAGGATGGCCTCAGGCTTGCCGCAGTTTTCCTGCGAGCTGCTGAGTGCTGGACTTACAGGTGTCTCCACTACACCTGGCTGGAATGTTCCGCTTCGTTACACAAGTGGATATTTACTGGACATTTGTGTGTGGAGGCACTTTGTTTGCAGGGTGCTGTAAAATCTTCAGTATCATATAGTTGTTGTTCCCATTTTACAGATACGAAACTCAAGATTACAGATTAAATCCTTTGCCTCAGGCTTCTGGCCAGTAAGTGAGGACAGGTGTGTCTTCTGCTGCTTTCTTTCTGGCCGAATGTCCTAAGTGGAGAGTGAGTAGGAGGTGGGAGGTATAATGGAAGTCAGCCTCTGAGAAGATTGTTCAGCGCCGGGGCTTCGTACCTTTAGGGTACTGAGATTTGAGTTGGGAACTGTCCGCGAGTGGTCTCTGAACTTCAGTGTCCTCATCATCAGTAAAGCGAGGCATGTGTCTCTTAGCAGGGCTGTGGTGAGGATCAAAGCGCATTTCTACCTGTGCAGCCACAAAGGAGCTGGTTCTCTGTGTTAGCACTACGTTAAAGTATTTCTTTTATCTGTTGTTGAATATAAAGCCAAGTAGATACTTTGGACAGCTTCTGGCAAGCAAGAAGTGGGTTATCCTATTTTCTTTCTCTCATGATTCCTTATATTTTATATCAGCCCTATTACTGAAGAAATGCTTCTGTGCAGTTATATTCTTATGCAAAACAGGCTTCGTTTATGACTCTCATGACAAAAACTTTCATGACATGAAATGCATTTTTTTTCTCAAATAGAGGCTGGGGATACAGCTCAGTGGCACAGTGCCTGCCTGGCAAGCTCAAGGTCCTGAATTCAATTCCCAGTACCCCCCCCCCCAAAAAAAACCAAAAAACCCCACAACAATCAAATAGCATGTGTTCCCCTTTGGCTCACTCGCTGACTCGTAATCTCAACCTAGGATGAGTGAGCTTCTCCCTTCTGCAGAAGAAGGAGCAGCGAGGCTGTGTTTCTGGGTGCGAGGAGCGGGAGCGTGAGTCAGCGTTCTCTCTGTTCTCCCCGCTGGGACAGCTGTCTGCCCTCCGTCTGCGCCCCACCTCCTTCGACTTGTGAGCACTTAACAGGTCACAAGCGGCACTAAGCAGCTAAGGGGCAGCGCAGCTCTTCCGTTCACCAAGTAGGTTCTAGCCACAGCTCTAACACTTGAAGAACAGCAAGAAACGCTTCAGAACTCTTTCAGGTGTGCACGTGTGAGTGTGCCTTTTCTTTTCCAACCCTCCCCAGCCCCTTCCACGCACTGGAGAGAAAACGACAAGGTGTTGTAAGTATGACTTCCATCTCAAGCTGACGGAAGTCTTATACTCTGCTACTTTAACTTTGTTTCCCCTCAGATTTCTTATTTTGCTTTTCATTTATTTGTGGGATTGAACCTAGGGACTTTCAAGCACTTCACCATTGAGCTACATCCCTAGACCTTTATCTTTTAATTTTTTTCTTAGGTTAAAATCAGTTTTTGTGTGTGTGTGCACCCATGTGTACAGCAGCACAATTTGTCACACACAGCTAAATCTTGGAAACAACCCAAATGCCCGTCAGCTGAGGAGTGGATAAAAAAGGTGTGGTATTTTTATACAACGGTGGCTTACTCAGCTATAAAAAAGATGAACTAGAGGCTTTTATAGGTAAAAGGATGCAACTAGAGACCACACTCATAAGTGAAGTAAATCAGACCTGCACGTGTAAACATCATGAAATGAAACACATAATGAAACAGAAACAGAGAAATGAAACACATAATGTACAGTAGAAATTTTGAGAGGGAAAGAAATTGCTCCAAGGCAGGAACAACTGAGATGAGGGAAAGGAGGAAAAGAAAGAAGGAAGGGAAAATAAAAGGGTAGCTGGGGTAATTATACTGCTGATATCTAACGGTTTTCTTGTTTTGTTTTGGTTTGGTTTGGTTTTTTTGAGATAGGGTTTTGTTAAATTGCCCAGGCTGGCCTTGAAATGCGGTCCTTCTGCCTCAGTGTCCGAAGTGCCTGGGATTGCAAGTGTGTGCCCCTGTGCCCGGTGATTTTATTGTTTAGTGTAGGACTTGACTCTTCCTGAAATTGTTTATTTTCTGTGGAAGAGGAAATGGTAGGAGTAGGGCAGTACAGATTGTGACCAAAGTCACGGAAGTGCTGAGGCCTGGACAGCCGAGCTCGGCAGTTAGGTTCATCTGTGTTCAGATGCAGCTTTCACCGATGCTGGGATACTGAGGTGTCAGCGCTCCGAGGGACCTGCGGGGGTCCTCCTTTCTCGGTCTCCTGAGCACCTGGGGTTACAGGCTGCACCACTGCGCCCCACTGGGACACGTTCTTGTTTTCTTTGTACTTACCACTCCGTGTAGTAGATCGGTAGAGCTTGTTCCTCCTGTCTAAGCCTTAAATCAGCATTTCCTCTTTCCCCATCGGTGTCTTCACCCCAGCTTCTGGTAACTGTCATTCTACCCGTATGAGTTCAGTGTTTCTAGGTTCCATCTATAAGTGAGGTCTTACAGCATGTGCTTTTCTGTGTCTGGCTTACTTAGCATAATGTCTTGTAGGTTCATCCGTATTCTTGTTATAGCACTCTTTTTAAGGCTGAGTAGTATTCCAGTGTGTATGTACGTTGCACTTTATGTGTTCATCTGATGATAGACACTTTGCTGCTTCCTTACCTGTTCATACTGCGCTGAACCTGAGGATGCAGGTATCTGTTAAACATCCTGCTTGCAGTTCCTCCGAATACGTACCCAGATGACGGTTCTGGTTTTAGTGTTCTGACGAGCCTCTATGCCTGTTTTGTGCTGGTTGTGTTAATTTAATTCTTCTCGGTAGTGCGCAGGGTTCCCTTTCTCCGTATCATCAGTACTTGTTACCCTTTTGTCTTGTTTTTTGACAGTACTGGGGCTGGATTCTAGGACCCCAGACGTGCCATTCAAGTGCCATACCCCCGAGTGACATTCCTACCCCTTGTTATTTATGTTTTGAGTGAGGGTCTTGCCAAATTGTCCAGGCTGGCCTTGAACTTGGAAAATTCCTGTCAGAGCCTCCTGAGTAGGTGCTATTACCAGGAATGGCCACACGGAGCTTCTTTTGTTTTTTTGAATATCAGCTGTTCTAATAGGTATGAGGTAGTATCTTCTTGTTGCTTTGCTTTGAGTTTGTCTAATGATCATTGATGGTGAACATTTTTTTTAATGCTTGTTTGGTATTTGTATATCTTCTTTTAAGAAGGATGTAACCCCTCCCCCGTTTTTTTTGGACTAAGTTATTTGTTTTCTTGCTATTGAGTTGAATTCCTTGTGTATTTTAGTTTTTTAGCTCTTTATCAGGTATATAGCGTGTGAATATTTTCTCCCAACCTGTAGCTCAGCCCTTCATTGTCCTCTGTGTTCTTTGCCTGGACAGTTTGATGTCGTACCCTCTTTTTACTTTTGCTTTGGGTGCCTGTGCTTTAGGAGTCATATTCAAGAAGTTTTTTCATAGATCAATGTCATGGGAGATTTTCCCTGTTTTCTTTCCATAGTTTCAGTTTAAGGTCTTACATTTACGTCATTATTCCCTTGTGAGTTACTTTTTGTATACTGTGAGACAAGGTTCCAATTTCATTCTCGTGGTTGTCTAGTCTAAAACCACTTAATGAAAAGATTGTCCTTTCTCCATTGTGTTTTCTCAGTGCTTGTGGCCAAATACAGTTGACCATAAATGAATGGGTTTATTTGTGGACACACTATCCTATTTCATTTTTAATTTGCTTTTATGCTAGTACTGTGCTGTTTTAGTTATTAAAATTTTTGTAACTGTTTGAAGTTAGGTAGTGTGGTGCCTTCAGCTTTGTTCGTTTTGCTCAAGATTGCTTTGGCTTTCTGAGTTCTTTTATGATTCTGTGTGAATTTTAAGGTCTTTGTTTTCTTTTTTTTTCTGTGAAGAACGTCATTAGAAGTTTGGCAGAGATTACACTGAGGCTGTGGGTTGCTTTACGTATATGAATATTTTAAGTGTTCTAGGCTATAAACAGGATTCCTTTCTATTTTTGTTCATCTAGAGATTGTTTTCCATCTATATATCTTTCATCTGTATCATTTTACTTCAATGTATTTTGATTGTATTTTGAATGAGATTGATTTCTAAATTTCTTTGAAAGAGCACTACTTATTTTTGTGTATGTTGATTTTATACCTTGCAATTCTACTGAATTTATTAACGCTAATGGTTTTTTTCTTTTTTTTTTTTGTTTTTTTTCCGGTACCGGGGATCGAACTCACAACCTTGCGCTTGCCAGGCAGGCGCTGTGCAACTGAGCTAAATCCCCAGCCCAACTCTAATGTTTTTAGGTAGAGTCTTTAGGATTTTCTATATGTGAAATCACACTTAGCAACAGAAAGTTTAACTTCTGCATTCCTATTTGATTACCTTTTATGTATTTATTTTTCTTTACCTGATTGTTCTGTCTAGAACTTTACTGATACTGTTTTGAATAAGAGTGGAGCAAATGGGCACCTTTGTCCCTGACCTTAAAGCACACATTTTCAGTTTTTACCATTGTGTCTGATGTTAGCTGAGATGCATTCCTTCTGTACCTAATTTATTGAGTTTTTAATCATGAAAGGATATTGAATTTGGTCCTGCTTTTTGTCCATTTATTGAGCTGATCATATATGGTTTTTGTCCACATTTATTGATCTGTGTATGTTGAACCATCCTGCTATCCCAGGGATAAAATCGCATTTGATCATGGTGAATGACCCTTTAGTGTCCTGTTGAATTTGCTTTCCTATCATTTTGCTTAAGAAGTTTTCCATCTAGTTTCATCAGAGATATTGATCTGTAATTTTCCTGTGGTATCTTTGTCTGGGTTTGATGTAAAGATAATGCTTGCCTCGTAAAATCAGTTTGGAAGTATTCCCTATGCTTTGATTTTTTTTTTTTTTTTTGTAAAATTTGAGAAGAATTAATACTAGTTTTTCATTAAATGTTTGATAGAATTTGCCATGGTATCATCTAGTCTTGGGCTTTTCTTTGATGGGTAATTTTTAAATTACTGATTCAGTTTCCTTGTTATTGATCTGTTGAGTATATTTTCTAGGGGTTTGTACATATCTTCTAATCTCTTCTGATGCTTCATGTAACTCTGCTATCAGTTGTAACGTTTTCTCTTTCCTTTGAAGTTTTATTTATTTAAAGTCCTGTCTTTTTCAGCATGGTTAAAAGATTTAAAAAAAAAAATTTCAAGATCCAATTCCAAGTTTCATTGGTATTTTTGTTACCTATTTTTTTTTTAATTTGTTTTGATCTTTATTATTTCTTTTCCTTATACTGATTCTGAGCCTAGTTCTTCGTTTTTCATGCTTTGAGGTGTAATGTTTATTTGCTATCCTGTTTTTTTGATGTAGGCATTTTTGCTATAAACTACCCTGCCTTAGAACTACTTTTGCCATACCTCATAAGTTTTGATGTATTGTATATATGTTTTCATTTATCTCAAAATTTCATTAAACTATAATTTGAAATTTTAATTTCTTTGCCCCTTGATTGTTCATAAGCATTTCCATGGGAATTTTAAAAAATTTTTCCTGTTACTGATATTATGCTTTCATTCTATTGTGGTCAGAAATGATATTTGGTGTAAGTTCATCTTACATTTGTTAGGACTTGTTTTATGGGCTAACATATGTATCCCAGAGAGTGTTCTGTATATGCTTGAGCGTGTATGTTCTGTTGCTACTGGCTGGAATATTTTATATATGTCTGTTAGATGGATTTGGTATAAAGTGATTTTCAGGTTCGTTATTTTTCTTTTCTGTGTGGACCATTGTTGAAATTGGACTTCAGAATTCCCCTAGTAGTACTATAGGCTGTCTCATCCTGCATATCTATTAATATTTGCTTCATGTATTTATGTGCTCCAGTGTTGGGTGTATACATAAAATTTTATCTTCTTAATGACTTAACTCTTTTTACAGTTTTCAATTTGAAATTTTTTTTCTCTGATATCACCATAGCCTATTTCTGTTCACTTTGGTTACCATGTGCCTGGAATATGTTTTTCCATTTCTTCACTCTGAGTCTACATGTTTCCATCTGCCTAAAGTCACTCCCTTACTAGTTGTCGTTGTGTGTGTGTGTGTGTGTGTGTGTGTTTGTGTGTGTGAGAGAGAGAGGATTGAATACAGAGTGCACTAAGCCACATCCCCAGACCTTTATATTTTTATTTTGATATTCTCGTGAATATCTAGGATTATAGATATGTCACCACTTTCGGTTTAACTTTTTTTTTTTTTAATTTATTGAAACTCAGCCATGCTGAGTTCTCCAATAATGAACGAAGAACTTAATGTGTGTACATTTAAAATAATGCAAGGTAAGAACTTGCTACTGGCATTTTGGCATTTTGTTACATTTTTACTGATCGCTTGTAGTTCTCACATTTTGCTGTCTTTTGTTATTTGCTGTTTTATCCCTTTCTCATTGTGTTTGTGGATCTAGTAGAGGTGTTTTTTTTCTTTGTGGTTACCTGGGCCTTAGCTGAATGTCTTAGAGGTAAATTATAATAACCTAATTTAAGCCATTAATACCTTCAGTCATATGTGAAAACTCTACAGTTTTTACCTATTTTGCTATTGGTGTCATGCTTTATATTTGTTTTTTTTTTTTTTTTTGGTTTTTCTCCGGTACTGGGAACCGAACTCACGACCTTGCTCTTGCTAGGCAGGCGCTTTGCCACTGAGCTAAATCCCCAGCCCTGAGCTAAATCCCCAGCCCTATATTTGTTTATATTATGTATTTAGCTTTTTGTTTATCACGATAGTTGTTTCAATACATTTGTCTTTTAACTGTCATACTAGAGTTGTGATTTATGTGCTTTATAGCATTAAAGTATTCTACATTTGACTATATATTTACCTTTGCCAGTGAGCTTTATACCTTTATATTTTCATATTTTTTAGTGGTCCTTTTCTCTCAAGTAGGGAAAGTACCTTTAGAATTTCTTTCAAGTGTCTTAGTGATGAACTCTCAGATCTTTGTCTTAAAATATCTCTCTCTCCTCTTCAGTTCTGAACAACAGCCTTACAGGCATAACACTCGTGGTTAGCCCTCCTCCTCTGCTCCCCGCACCACTCCCATCCTGGATCTGACAGGTTGATTATAGTGCGTCTTGATCATCCATTTTGAATTGATCTTGCTGAAGGTCCTTTGTGCATCCTGACTTTGTGTGTTCATGCACGAGATATGGGAAATTTTTACATATTTAAATTTTTTGCAGAACGTCTCTGTCCTCTCTTTCAAGCTTGGTCTGTGGGACTGGCCTGTATGCAGTAGGGTGGGGTTTGCAGACAGCGGGCCTCTCACCCAGGGCACGCATGGGCAGGACTTAGCTCTGGGTCTTTGTGTGGCCTCTGTTGGATCACTGGTGCGTCCTTGCGCTGGCCGTATTGCTCGGTGTGTGGCTGCTTCAGGTCTACAGCTGCGGCAAGGTCTTCAAGTCTGTCTTTAGGTTAGATGACAGGTAGATGTGTCTCCCAGTAGGTTCCTGGCTGCGCAGGGCTTCTCTCAAACTGCAGTTGTGAAGAGCTGGAATTTATAAGGCTGTTTCAAGATCCACAGCGTAACCAGGGTGGGAGTATCACCTGTGGATGTGCTTCCTTCAGGGTCTCTAGGCCGGCCGAGTGGCTCTCACTGCATGGAGAGGGACCAGGACTGAGATCCAGGGTCATTTGGAGATGTGCTGAGCGGTGCAGGGTGATAAACCTGCCACCGGTGCTCACATTCTCCGGGCAGAACTGCTTCTGGGTCACGGCTGGGAGGAGCCAAAGCGGAGCTTCAGGGCCCACTTGGAGTCTGCTCCGGTAGCTGACGTTGGTGGGCTCCGCCATGGACACCTGGGCCAGACTTTCAGCGTTTCCCTTTATGAGCAAGATTGCTTGCCGTCATAACTGAGCGGGGCTAGCACTGACAGGGCCTTTCGAGGACTGCTGGTGGACGGAGTCTGCAGGACTATTGCATTGTGTCTCCTACTGTCCCTAACAAGCAGGAGAATTCTCCAGACGGGCAGAGTGGGGCAGGAGACAGGGACGGTCTGACAAGAGTGTCCTAGGGGCACAGATGGTGTGAGGCTCCCTGTGGGTCCTTACAGGAGTGCTAAGCTAGAACAGGACCATGGCTGGAGCCCGGTTACAGCGTAGCTTTCACGTTCGTTGCTGAGACCGTTGTTAGTGGGCAGATGCTGAGACACGTGTGTGTGTGATTCAGCCTCGACTCTTTCCCAGATGGTCTTGGTAGCAGGCTTAAAGCCAGACTGGCTATAGCCAGACCTCTGGGGAATGGTGCGTTGCTGGATTTGAACCCTGCAGAAGGATCAGTGTCTCTGATACTAGTTATACGGTATCTTTCTCGTTGTCTAAGGCCTTCCCTGACTTCTGCTGTCTGCAAGAGGAGGCCAGGCCCAGTGTGCACGGCTTGTGAGCCCGTCTGGCTCCTCGCTTTGCATGCATGCTTTGTGTCTCTGACTTTAGGTCTTCCGTACTACTTTTAGGGTCTTGAGGAGTTAGTGGTATTATTGCCTCTTACCTTGTCTTTGCGTGTGTGTTTTCTACGTGACACCTTTTCCTCCTGCCTTCTACACGTACCAGTGTTTCCTCCTCTCCGGGGAACTCTTCTCATTGCTCCATCCCCACCTCCACCATGTCGAGGTAAGGTGCCCCACAATGTCCTTGTACAGCTTTACCACAGCTAGACGGCGCATCAGTTGTCTTTAGGTGCAGTCTGGGTTCCTTTGGGTCCCCCAAGACCTTTTGAAGGCTCTGAGAGTGAAGTGTTGTTTTGTTGGTCTGTTTTTTAAACTATAGTATAGAAAAACGCCTCATGTTTTACAAAGATAGGGGTAGGCTTACTGTACCACAAAAACAGTAGGGATCCTAATAAAATTCCTAGCACAGCTAAATCTCTCCTAGAGATTGCGCCTAGCATCACAGTCAGTTCTCTATGTTCTGAAGCCCTAGCATTCATCTTCCCTTGTAAGGGTCAGGTCCTGGAGGAGAGTTGGCTTCATGTGGATAGGCTTTTCATCAAAATTTAAAAACCTGAACCTGGAGACAGTTTTCTTTGTTAACCTGTCAGGAGGAATGTCTTAGCACTTTTCACTTGCATTCATAGCTTCTCCAGATCACTGAAGCTACTTCACCAGCATCTGCTTGCCTTCTGCAGAAGTGCTGCGTAGTATAAACTTTTTGCTTAAAATCTACATACATGGCTCAGGGGTTCTCTTCAGTGAGAAGAGGCTTGATCCTTCCTGATCACTTCCCGGCAGGAACATGTGGCGTGAACCCCATTTCCTAAGTATAGTCATATCCTTGTGCTGTGTGGATGAGCTACTCTGCATCAGAGAAATAGCATTTTAGTGGATGATACGTGAGTCTCTCCTTGTCCTTGGGGTAGTAGATACCTGAAAGTTTGGGTGGCACTGAACTGTTCATGGTTGAGTATCTCTAAACTGAGAATCTGAAGTTCAAAGTGCTTCGAAATCTGAAGCTTTTGAGTGTTGGCATAAAAACACGAGTGGAAAATTCAGCACCTCGTGTCATGTCACAGATGGGTCATAGTCAAAAGACAGGCACACTAAACTGTTGTGTAAAATGACCTCAGGCTATCTGTTTAAGTGAATTTCATGTTCAGACTTGTGCCCGTCCCCAAGATACTTTATTATCCATAGGCAAACATTCCAAAACGTACGAAATGTGCGAAATCTGAAACTCCTGGTCCCAAGGATTATTGAGAAGAGTAAAATTTTTTTATACTGTATGTACTATTTTTTCTCATACATGCATGTACAGTTGTCTTTCTCATTGCTTACACCATATGTACAAACTCTGTGTACTAGTTTTTTCTTTTTCTTTTATCTTTTTGAGACAGGGTTTCACTGTGAAGTTCAGCCTGGCCTTGAATTCTTTGTAGCCCAGGCTGGCCTTGTACTTGCAGTGATCCTCCTGCCTCAGCCTCCTGAGTGCTGGGATTACAGACATGCACCACCACGCCTGGCCTCTCTTTTCTTACATATACATACATACATACTTAAAATGCACAACTGTTTACTTTCACATTGCCGAGACACAATACCTGACACCCACAAGTTTAAGGAGGACGGGTTTATTTTGGCTCACAAACTAACCAGGGTGTCATGCAGAGGAGAAGTGCTCAGGGTGACAGGCAGGAGGCAGAGAGAGATTAAGGGAGAAGGGAGGGATGTGCGCCCTTCGAGGTCAAATCTGTGACTCCCCTCCCTCAACCAGGCTTCACCCCCTAACGTCACATTCAGTTACGAGACACGCGGCTTTGGGGGTGATCCAGGTATAAAGCATAACAAACTTATAATAAACTTTGAGTTATAAATTAGGCATAGTAGGCCATTAGCAATAATAAGTTAGAATAGTTATATACCGTAAAGTTGTGGTGTCTTGCTCCTTGAATGTTTTACTGTCCCGCACTTACCCTTCTTCTCATGATGCGTTATTGGCGTTTACATGACGACATGCAGTGAGGTGAATGGCGCTGGCTTTGTCCTGGAGCAGTCCAGCTCTGCCACAACACTTGCTCTCACACCCACTGTGGCTCCCGAGTGACTGATGAGCAGGTAGCATCTGCAGAGCAGCCCTGCTGGTCCAGGGGATGAGTCACGTCCTAGGTGAGGTTGAGCATGATAGTGTTAGATTTGATCATGCTACTGAGAATGGTATTCAGTTTTAAAACTTAGGAATTGTTTACTTCTGGAATTTTCCATGTAATATTTTTAGACTGTTGTTGACCATGGGTAACTGGGCCTTGGAAATGAAACCATGGGTAAGGGGAACTGTTGTACCTCCAAGAAACCATTCCTCACCGCTTCCTTCCTTGGTATCCTCGCAGCTTTCTGTTCAGACCTGTTTATCTGACTTTCTTACTAGCCCAGCTCTTTATTGGCGGTAACGGATGTTTTAAAATTAGGCCCCTGTGGTAAGAGTTCAGGTGTCTTCTGAAGTTGTGTGTAAAATTTCTGATTTACTCAGGTTTTTAGTAGAGAGAAGGTCCATAGGTGTAGTGAGGCTCTCAAAGGATCCAGGACAAAAAAATAAGAAACCACTGGTCCATAACACAAAGGCTACTGGAAGGCTAACTCCAGGTAATTTCTCTAAAATATCATTTGCTCTTGATGGAGTACCAGCTGTTTTCTCAGCCTACAGTTTCCTCCTTCCTTTAAAACACACTGTGAGTGATTTTGTTTTTCTTTTCTTTTCTTTTTTTTGATATGGGGAGTGAACTCAGGGCCTTCCTGCTGAGCTGCAGCCTTTTCTGTCTTAGTTTGGGACAAGGTTTCACTGAGTCACCGCGTGGCCCAGGCTGGGCTTTGGCTTGTGGTATCTTCTGCCTTAGCTGTCAGGGTGCCCCGACTACAGGCATGTGCCCCACGCCCGGCTCCCAGTGCTTGCTTTTGAGGGAACTCCCCTTGGTCCCTGAATTCAGGTGCTTCTGGAATTCTGCTTCTTCGCACCTAGTTTCTCCCTTGAATGTAGGCACACTAATGCCTTTCTCATAGGTCTCTTTTGATGTTTTAATGAGATACTGTGTTTAGAAACATCCGTGAGTGGTGACAGTTCTTGTCTATTGGATCATTCCTTTCCTCTTTCCCCACGAAGGTGAGGTATGTACAAGACAGCTTGTATGCTGTGATTCTGCACAGGGTGGGTTGATGGGGGAGCTGAGGAGAAACTTCAGGGCCAGGTTCTCCTGAAGTCCTGGGAAGCACAGAGGGGAGTGATTTTTTCAAAGTGACAAATTGTGTCATTTACAGTAGAGCCATTTATTGTGTCTGTGTCATCAGAACTATACTTTTAAAATTGTTGGGCAGCTTCCATGCTGGATACTGACGGAGACTGTTTCCTGGGCAGTTTGGCTTTCATCTTGGGAGGGGGGCTAGTTGGAAAGGGTGACTGGTGCTGAAGCTGTGTCTTTAAGACGGTCTTGAAGTGCTAGACTTGCACTCAGCAAGCAAGCGTCGGTGCTTAGCTGTAGAAGGTTGCCAGCCCTGAGACAGGCTGGAGGGATAGCAGGTGAACGTCTCAGCACTGTGGAGAAGGGCTGTGAGATCTTGTAATTTGAACTGTACTTTTAAGTTTTTTTCAGTTTGGAGATGAGAAGTAGACTCATTCGGCTTTTGTAATTGAGCTGGAATACATTAAACATGAATGAAGGTGAGAGTTCACAGTAGTTGCCTTACTTCGAAAGCTCTTGAGGAGATGCTAGGGAAGAACCCAGGGGCCCTGGGCGGAGCTGGGCCGCGCCGGTGGGGGGTCTGCTGCACCTCTGGTGGAGCGGCAGCCGCCTGGCTCTGCGGCTGCTCAGGGCCCAGTGCTTTGCCCCGGCGAAGCCAGCAGTGGGAGCACATCCTTGCTGCGCTTGGCTGTCAGGGCGATTGTTTCTGGCCATGGGTGTTTCCTTTCTCACTTTCCGTGTCTCCTCATTGGTTAATTTAGAAATTGATACATTAATTTACTTATTAACTTTATATAGAGCTGAAATTGTGTATTTAATAGTAAGTATTGAAATTCTTTAGTTTATCAAGGCCCACTTAGGTTTGCTTTCAGAGATGCTGAGTTTTATCTCTTAAGGAAGTGTATGTTGTTTGTGTATAGAAATGTATGCAAAAGATTTGTTCTCGCGCTTAGACCATTAAGATTGTTAGTAAAGTTTGTGGTCCTGTTTTTTTTTTGAGACAATGTTTATCAAAGCAGTCTTCACCGTGTGTATATAGAGTTGAGAGTCTGCTTTTTTGGACTTTGTATTTATTGTTGAGGTAGTATATTCTCTGTTAACATTTTAAATCTACGCAGCATACTTTGGAATGGTTGACTTTCTGATGATCAGCTAACTGCTTGTGGAAGTAGGGCTGCTGTGCTGTGAAGAAGCTGTGAGCCTGGCGATGGTGAGCCTGGCTCCGGAACCCGAAAGCCTGGGCCTGAGTCCCAGCAGCGCCGCTCCGCAGAGCAGCACCCGCCGGCCCTGTGCAGCATGGCGAGCCCTTGCGGTGCGGCTAGGTTGGTGACCAAGTTCTAGACTGACTCTGATTGTAATTCGTTGAGGTCCAGCTGTCTTAACATCTCCGTGTTCTAGCTTTCCCATTGTATGGATGAGGTCATGCAGGAAGTACTTTCATGGTCTTTCTAAGAATTTAGAAAAGTATGCTTACATCATTTAATACGATGCCTGGAGCAGAATATATTCTGAAGAAATGATAGATATAATGACGCATATTTAATAAACTGGAATTATTTTTCTCTTGAGGATTAATTTAAACTTGTTTCTTTTTATTTTCTTGCAGGATTAATTTATTTTTGGAAACTAAGTGCAATATTAAAAAGAAAATAAATCACAGTACATTATTGGAAGTCATTTCTACTGATTTTGTTACCTTTTTAAATTTATGATTTGATTTGAATACTATCATGGGAGGAGCGGTGAGTGCTGGGGAAGATAATGACGACTTAATTGATAACCTAAAAGAAGCCCAGTATATCCGCACTGAGAGAGTGGAGCAAGCTTTCCGAGCGATCGATCGCGGAGATTACTATTTGGAAGGCTACAGAGACAATGCGTACAAAGACTTAGCCTGGAAGCATGGAAACATACACTTGTCCGCACCTTGCATTTATTCTGAAGTTATGGAAGCACTGAAACTTCAACCAGGATTATCTTTTCTTAACCTGGGAAGTGGAACCGGATATTTAAGTACAATGGTGGGCTTAATTTTAGGTAATTTTATTTTTGTAAAATTCTATTTTTAAAGTACGCTGAGTTTGTATTACCCTCCACGATTTCCGGGGCTTGTAACGTTGGTATGCTGTGTTTGGAATGTGTGTGCTAAAGTAGTTCTCGTACCTGAATGTGGGAGCGCGAGGTAGGAACCTTGCACAGTTGCAGACTCACTGTAGCTCTTGGAACTGTCTGCGACTCTCAGTCATTGTCTGTGCTTAAAATTGAGCAGGCGGAGGCAGGAAACTGGAGTATTTAATTTCAGGTAAAGTGCTCTTTCTGCTGACATACGAGTGAGTCTCATTTTAAATGGAAGGAGAATTGCACCTTTTTAGAAGAAAAAACGTTATGTGGGATGTAGGGGGTGTGGCAGTGGTAGGGCACAAAGCAAGGGACGCAGAAAAACATAGAGTTTATGTTCATTACGATTCCGGCCTGCTAGCTTGGCACGGTGGGGTATGCCTGTAATCCCGGCCCTCTGGAAAGTTGATGCAGGAAGATCTCAAGATCAAGCCCAGCCTGGGAAATTCAGCCAGACTGTGTCAAAGAATAAAAAGGGGAGACCTGGAGATACAGCTCAGTGCAAAGGCCCGTGTTCAAACCCTGTTGCCAGGGAAGGGGGTTAAATATAAATAACCAGGTCTTCTCTGCTAGACATGGTTTGTAGGCTGAGCACACAGCGGTGGTCAGCAGGGGTGAAGATTTCTGCCCTCGAGGAGCTTAGAGGGTGACATTACACGAAGGGCTAGGCATTTTTATGGCACGGTGCGGGTAGTAAGTGCAGGTGACCGTACCTTGGTCACCCTGTCAGTGCGTCCCAATGCATCATTATACGGGCAGCCAGACCGGGGCACAGAGAGGTTAGGTAATCTACCTGGAGTCCTGTAGCTGGCAGTGGCAGCTGGCAAATGAGGAATGTAGGCGGCAAAAACACGTATGAAGGAAAACCTTTTATGTAAGGGGGTCAGTGATGGGAAAGCTGTTAGAGCTTGAAGAGGCCCAGTCCGCCCACTGTGGCGTGCGTGCCGTAGGTTGCGTTGGGTGGAGGATGAAGAACAGTGAGATTCACGGAGCGGTTTAGTCCAGGCCCACATTTACTGGGGCTTCTGTGTGACAGGCTTTACTGTAGCGCACTGAGGTGTGTGGACAGACTCGGCCCTTTTGAGGAGGGGGCTGCCCTTGCCTGGCGGGATGGGTGCTGGAGTTGCGGCCTGTACGCAGGTTACAGGGATAGACTGTGGTCTCGTTCACAGTGACGGGCCATCACTGAAGGTTTCTGAATAGGTGATGGCCTGTCCTTTCGTAGGGTGACTGTGTGTCCTTGTGTGGACGATAAACTACGTTGCAGCTTGTCCCTTTTAAAGTAATTAATCAGGGTTGCAACTTGCTTTTCCTGCATACTGGCGGAACTTCTGACTGCCTTGGGGAGTGTGGGGGGAGGCAGATCCTGTATACAGGGTCCATAATGCACTGTTTGCCCCGTTGCAAGACTCGGGGGGGGGGCAAGGGTCTCGTTACGTAGCTGAGTGCATCTGCTGGATGCTGCGCCGAGGTGTATGTGTGTATACATAAGACCGACATGTATTGTTTTCCTTGTGATTAGAACTTCTTTGGTGGGAAATACAAATACACTGTAAAGAAGGGCAGGCGAAGCTTAGCCTATAAAACTGATTTTGTAGCTAACCTTGAATCCACCAAGCTTCTGAGGAAGCCTCTGAGCCACCTTGTTCATTTTAGGTCTTTCATGTGTGTTTTAAATTGAGAGCGCAGAACACATCGATGAAAGTCCTGTAGAACCAGATGGAGAGACGGGGCTTACACCCTGTGGTGATGGGAGGCTCCCAGCTGGCGGGGCTGTTACACAAGTCCTCTCCTCAGAGGAAGCTGCAGCACCAGAGCTCCGCCCGGTGCCCTCTCCCGGGCCCCAGACGGGCAGGGGTGCCTGTCGGCAGTGGGGCCCATCTGAGCGTGCGCTTGGCCGTGTGCTTGTGGCAGGCCAGGCTGGCGTGGGGCAGAGCGTCTTTCCGGTTGGTAGCCTCATTCAGGGAGGTGCTGGTAGGTGAGGAGTTCCCCGCTTGGCTTCAGAAACGCAAATGTAGATGCGGGCTGTCAGCAGCCCTTGCTCAGTGAGGGTCAGTTAGCTTTTTCTCCAGGAAATTTCTTACAATTAAAAGACACTTGAAGCTGTTACCCATACATTTCATTTCACCCCACATGTGGAGAAGGGATCACCCCAGCTCTGAAAACCTCTCTGAGAGATGTTCGAGTTTCGAGTTGCAGTGAAACCTGCGCGTTGGTCACTGCTGGAGCGCCATCTCGGCGTTAGGGTCTCCGCACCCTGCGGTACTCGGTTGCTCCTCTTGTCAGCTCCGCGTTCTTCAGACGGCTGCGGAAAAGCAGGCAGGAAGGAGGCCCGTAAGCCCTGCAGTTCTTCCCGGAACTGAATAAACGCCAGACTCGTGACGGCGAGCTCCCGAGTTAGGTAGGGACGATTCCTCTCCATTCCGTTCCTGTCCGTGTAGGAATTCCTTCCCTTTTTTTCTTATATAGCCCAGGATGTAAAAGTGACAGGTTTCTTACTAAATCTGTAACACATAGATTCACCCAACTTTGAGTTTTGTAGTCACTTGCCTAATGTCCTGGCTACTGGGAGTGACTGAAGAGACGACATCATTCCAGCACTGTGGGTGCCGCTCCTTGGGAGCACATGCGTCCTCAAGGTGCAGTAGAGGACGAGCGGGAAATTTACTCCAGCTGCAGAATTACTGTGTTTGGTTTCTGTACTGTCTCCTTACCGCAAGGCAGCCAGTAGGTGCTCTGTGCTGCTGACCCGTACTGCCCCTGACCGCAGGCTCATGCTGCCCCTCTTGCCTTCGTGCGCATGTGCGCGTGCCCAGTCTGCCCCCGCAGCCCCGTTGGCAGAGCTGGGGGTCAAAGACGAGGTCTCGTATGTGTTAGACAAGTGCACCCCCGTGTAGCTGCACCCCGAGTCCTTCTCACACTTCATACTGTTTACGCACTGTAAAGTTGTAAAGTGCAATTCAGTGCTTTTTAGTAAATTTGTGGAGTTTTGTGGAGTTTTAGTAAAATTGTGGAGTAGATTTGTGGAAACATTGCTACAGTCCAGTTTGAAAAAACATCTCTTTTATATCTCTGTAGAATTGTCTTTTTGAACCTTTGAGCTAAATGCAGTAATACAGTGTGCAGTCTTGGTTCTTTCACTTAGCTGTATTTTCAGGGCTCTTCCATGCTGTAACGTGTGAGAACTTCATTCCTGTTCAGGACTTTGTTGTATTGAATAGGTGTGCCAGGTTTTGTTTGTCTGTTCGTCAGCCACGGGTGTTGAGTGAACGGTCTTGGCTGTCAGGGGTAATGCTGCTGTGAGCATTCATGTGCACGTCTTCGAGCGGGGGTGTTTTCTTTCTCTTGGATGGATCCCTAAGAGCGGAGTTCTTGGGCTGTGTGGTAAATTCGTTTAATCTTTAAGACAGGACGCAGATTTTCAGAGGCTGCACTGTCTTCATATTCTCACCAACACCGTGTAAAGTTCTAGTTTCTCATGCACTCGCTGCCACCTCCTTCCGCAGCGTGATAAGCACGTTCCTGCCCCTGAGCCGCGTCCCTGGCCACGTGAATTGTTACGCACTGTAGTTTTAAATTGGCGCGTTGGTCATTCATGAGGTGCAGTGTCTCCTCATGTGCTTGCTGGCCGTGTGCATCTCCTCTGTGGTGACGTGTCTGTCTGTCAGCTTTCTGTCCTTGCGGCAGAATACCTCAGTTTCAGCTTACAGGAGGAGGGGTTACCTTGTCTCCTGGTTTGAGAGGGTTGAGACCATGGTTGGTTAGGTCTGTTTCTCGGCCCATGGGGAGGCAGAGTATCAGGGTGGAGAGGGTGGTGGCCACGGATGAGGGAGGAAGTGGCTGCGTGCTGGAGGGAGACCTGTTGGATGGTGCTAGCACACGTAAGGAGGGTCTTCCTTCCCCCTCAGTTTGCTGCACCATTTGCCTTTTGTCTGTGAAAGTACCGACACACCCGGGTGTGCTTTACTGATTCCCGAGGCAGTTCTTAAGCCAGTCAAATTAGCCATCACGATACTATGCGGAGTTTTTTTCTACTTTTAAATTGGGTTATTTATTGATTTATTTATTGATTTTTTAAATTGGGTTATTTATTATTGATGTGTCTGTCTTTTTGAGACAGGGTCCCTCTGTGTAGTTCAGGCTGGTCTTGAGCTCACCTTGTAGCCCAGGGTGGCCTCAAACTCACAGCAGTCCTCCTGCCTCAGCCTCCTGAGTGCTGGGATTACATGTGCCCAGCACCATGCCCATTGTGTTTATTACAGGCAACATAGAGTAATGAAAAAAAATTAAGAAATAGTAAGAGGTTTTAGAATTCATTTCTTCTGTTTTATTTTCTTATATTATTAGAAAGTATGAAAAAATACCCTCAGTCATATGGAAATTGTTGTAGATGATACTCTGAGTATCTTGAATTTTTATCTTCAGGATAAACCTCTCCCCAGGCTGGAGCATTTATACAATAGTTACTATTTGCAAGTTCTTTTTTTTTTTTTTTTAATTTTAAAAATAAAAGGAAAACATTAACAGGCAGATAACCATTTACAAAATAGCAAAACAGCAATACAAACAATACAGCGTTACAAACAAAGTGGTAGGAAATTAACAATGCTTGTTGTATTACATATTGATATCTTCAAAGTGGTTTCTCATGAAAACAAATAGAGACATGCAATATTGATCAATCAAGGACTCATTAACTGTTTCTTTCAGCAAAGAAATAGGAAACAGTAGATCAACTATGTTAACTGTCCTGTATATACATACATACAAAATTTCTCCTTCTTTCCCTTCTCTTTTTCCACGTCCCAGTTGCCCTTTACCCTTGAGTGTTTTCCTTTCATTTCACAGTGTCTATCATACCTACAAGTTTTTATTAACTCTTTCAGGTTTTGCACTAGTGAGACAGTGGGACCCTTGACAGGGCTTGAGTCCTAAATAGGGCACCAGTTAGTTCTTGGGGAAACTGCAGGCAAATCACTAATTAAGCAAATCACTAATTAAGTTTTCTTTTAAAAAATACATAGATGAGCTTAGGATTTAGGGTTATAATCTGCTTGATGCAAGGACTGGGCCCCAGGAGTTCCCGTTGAGGTGAGGAGCGTAAGTGAGGAAGATTGCTCCGTCCTCAGGACTTCCGGAGCAAAGCTGTCTCTGAAGTTTTATTAGAGGCGATGAATGGTACCTCGACCCCCATTCAGTACGGAATTTAATAAAAGAACACAGGGAAAATTTGCTTCCATTTTATGTTTTATACGAATTTAAAATGTTGAATTTCCAATTCAGTCCTCCTGTCCTTTTCCATGCAAGGGAATTTTTCAACAAATTCTTCCTTTCTCCTGGGCTTGCTTTTTTACGAAAAGTACTTTTTTTCTTAGTTACTTAAGGCAGAAACTTCGGCACCAGTCTCTTATTTTATGCGGTAGGTGATGCACTCACAAGGCCCAGAAATCCCAAATCACCAAGCCGCGTACACTGGAACGCCCCCTCCTCTTCCTCACTGTCCTGCGGCAGTATCCACTCCGTTTCCACAGTGACTGGAGTCCCGAGGGGACTGCAGTCTTCATAGCCCAGGGAGGGTGTTTAGGGGATAATAGGAATAGATGGAGAGTAGTTGTTTGATTCTCATAGATTCTCTCAGACAGCCAAAAATAATAATAAATCAGTTAATATTCTGAGATTTATTTCTGTGGAATGCCTGATCCCCAATATCAGATAAAATAATCTTGACATACACTGTTTTGCCAGTATATTTTAAAATTAAAATGTGAAAAATATGCCCTTTTATGTACTTTGTTTATATCATTTGCCTCTTAGTTGTGGGCTTTTTAATTTGAGACCATAGGTAAATTTATATACTTTATCATTTATTTCTTTAAAATATTTACACATTATGCCAACTGTTCAGAGTACACCAGTGTGTAAGAAGTATTGCTTACCCCTTAAATTGTAATACTTAGGAAATAGCAGTAGAAATATAGTGTTGCTCTTACCAACTGTTCTTCATTTAGTTCAAAAAATTATTTACCAAATATTGATGTTACTGTTACTCCGCTGGCTCTGGCCATCTTCAGGTACTTTAAAAATAAATATGTAGTGGAATAAAGGAGCCGGTGAAAATGGCTTTCAGGGAAAATAATTTCATTGGAAAGAATTTGGGTCGAAATCTGCAGTGGCTGAAATTGTCTTTCACAACTGTTCTCTCTTCTAATTGGACAAATTTATTCTTAGTTTACTGACTTTTCTTTGGTATACACTTAGTCTCTGCCCTAATGTTCCAGTGCACATGTGAGGTATAGTCAGTTAGTTCTGAATATTAACAGCCCCTTAGAAATGTAAATGAGCTCTTATGACATCTGCTGATATTTTGACATGTGTTTGCGTAGGGCCTTGGGTCCATTTTCTGTGACTATTTTAAACCAGTACTTTTAGATCTTGTTTAAACATACTTGTGAGATTCATGTGGGATAGAAAGAAGTAGCTCTCGCGTGTCCGTGGACCGAGAGGGGACTTGAGGATTGCAGCTTCTTTCTGGTGTTTGTCTCAGGAGGCCTTTCCCAACCCTCAAGAGCAGAGAACAAGTCTGTAGTTCCGTGTGCTTCATAATAATTAAGCTGGCATGGCAAGATTCAGTAGAAGTTTTGATAATGTTTGCTTTTAACATGCTTTTTCAGTATTACATAGGATGTAAAAATTTAAAAGAATAAAAAATGTTAGTAAGTAGCAGTACATGAGAGCAGTTTCTCTTAATTACCTAGTATGATTATTTGACCATTTGCTAATTCTATTTTTTCCCCTTATCTACTTACGTAGTATTTTATGTCTGTGTTGCAGGCTATTTACTGGAAAAAAGAATGAAACCTGGTCTTGTCTCCTTAACAAATTTCCCCAGGGAAACTTTGTTATGTGACTAAAGTTAGTAATAAAATATTGCAGTTTACTGAAAGATGTTCTTACACGTGTGCGTTTATCTCACGACTACATAGTAGTTTCGCAGAAACCAGATCACTGATTCATCTACTCCCCCTTGTGGTGAACACTGACTTAGCCCGGAATACTGTGATTTACCATCTTGATGTTACTTTACCAGTGAGAAGAGAGATTTGGATAATCTGAAATACGTCCGAAAAGTCATTTAGATTGGACGTTGTATAGCAGCTGGCGGATGTGACGGGCGTCACAGGCACATGCTAGCTCACCTGCGTGTACCTGGGCCGCCCAGCTCCTGCCCGCAGTCTGCTTTGGCTCTCTGGGCTAGGATGCAGACATCACAGTTACAGTCAAGTAACATTCCATCTGCTTTGTAAGTTCAATTTAAATCTTTACAGGTCACTTTAATGTGTAGTCGGGGTTATGCTTTCTTCTTCTACAACCAGACATCTGGGGAGGGCGTATCATAGTCTCTGACAGTAGTTTGTTACCTGCCTCGTACTTTACAGGATCATCCCAGGGATTCTTCTTATGTAGTGAGAATCAGTCTTGAAAACAGTAACTGAATGGTCTTAGATTGGACAGCAGTTCAGAGGAAGAAGCAAGACTGGGAATCGAGATGTCTGATTTCAAATCCCCTTTCTCACCACTCCAATGTTTCCGCCTGAGTCCTCAGCTGAAATGAGAGACCTTGAACGGTTTTCTCTCCAGAGTTCTAGTTATGTTTGATAAAATGCTTTTTGTCTGTGGCTTTGTCTGTGAACAAGTTTTACACAAACTGAAGACCTAGTTGGCTGCATTCATATTTAGAATGAAGCACTCGGGTTTCCTTGGTCTGTGTCAGGCAGGACTCGGCCACACCGCACTGTCACACATCTGACTGACCTGAGGCTGGTGGAGGCGCAGATGAGAAATGCAGGTACTGCACACACAGTTGGTGTCTGACCTAATACTTGCTGGCCTTTATGGATCAGCTTTGGCTGATGGACTCATTGGAGGATAAATGAGGTTTATGAGATTCCGTTACTACATAAAAAAGTCTGTAGGTACTATATTGAAATTTTGTTCTCTTTGTTGTTATTTACAATAAATGGGCTTTTGCCAGTCTTTTAAAATAATTTCTAGTACTGTATAATATACATAGATATTTATTAATAAATGTATTTGTTTTGATAAACTGACTTCTGTGTATATTTCTTCTGTTTTTCTCTTTAATATTCAGCTGTTAAAGGTAGTGGGCAACTTAGCATTTTCTCTTTTGAAAAATCTGTTACAAAATTAATTCTTTATGTCATAGAAAAATGTTTCATAACATTGGAATCTGTTCAGTACAAAATCAAATTCATGCTTTATCTGACCTGTTCATAGCCTATTTTAAGTACTGTTTCATTTTTTCCATTGATAACTTATACCTTTCTGTTAGATATATATAATATTATTTGTTTATTTGGACATTTATACTCTTACTGATTTTTCAATTCTTTCACTGTCCCATTGTTTTTTGATGGAAAAAGTTACACATGTATGGTTAAAGCATACTTCTGACAAAAGCCTATATTGATGAAAATGTTCATTTCTACCCTAAACCTTTTTCAGTCCCCTTTCTCATAAGCAGCTGTGTATATTTTTTTCTGTTTTCTGTGTCTTATTTTCTGTTGTTTAATGCAGATACCAAATCTGAGTTGTAATAATCAGTATTGCACTGCATTTTTATATACATTTGATGTTTTCTAGTTGTATATCATATTCTAAATAAATGACATACTAGTGACATTGTTATTTAAATTCTGCCTTTTATTAATATAATTCATATTTTTAATTTTCAGTGTTAATTTTCAGACTACTAAGTAATGATTAAGATATTCCTCCATGTTACCTTAAAATTAAGTAGTTTCATTCATTTTTAAAACATACATAAAAAAAATACATGGTTTTTTACTGTAGATAGTAATGTGTTCTACATATGTGTATTTGTGAAACCTTTTATAAATTAATGAAATTATTTTTGTCTCTTGTTGTTAACCATCTTGTGTCAAGGTAATAGGAAAAACATTATTGTGAAAAAATATTCAGAAATTTTCTTACATTTAAGCCCTGCATCTAAAAATTACCATTTTGTTTTTAGACAGCAGAAAGGATAAAGAGACCAGTGGCATCTTTAATAAGGAATAGCTGCCTTCTCCTTTTGACACAGATGCTGAAATTTGTACTTCTTTTAATAAGATGATCAGAAATAAAGGGTAGAAGTCTTAATTTCTCAGCACCTGTTTTTTTGGCGGGGGAGGTTTTTTCCGGTACTGGGAACCAAACTCAGGACCTTGCACTTGCCAGGCAGGCGCTGTGCCGCTGAGCTAAATCCCCAGCCCCAGCACCTGTTTACTGACTGTGTGTCTTCGGTCTTACGGGAAGTGCAGAGTGCCAGCAGCATAGGTCTTTTTTATTGACCTTTTCTCTGTGCAGCCCTAATCTTTTTTCACTGAAGTTTTGGGTTTTTTTTTTTGCTTTTGTTTGGTCGTACTGAAAATAGAACTCAGGGGCGCTCTGCTACCAGAACATATCCCTAGTTCTTTTTATTTTTCATTTGGAGACAGGGTCTTCTAGTTTGCCCACACTGGTCTCAAGTTTGTGTTTCTCCTGCCTCGCTTACCCAACAGCCTGGATTGCAAACATGAGTTACCGTGTTCTAGTTTGGGTTTTTTTTTTTACATGAAGAATACCACTTTATTTGGTTTTTCCTAATATTCTGTATGTTGACCCTTATGGAAATTTTAGGTTCTCAAAGTATTCAGGTTCAATACTATATTTTAAAAGTTATACTACCGTATGTGCCTACATTAAATATTTTGGCACTTTTTGGTGATGGTCTTGGTACACGTGCCAGGCAAGTACTCTGCCACTGAGGTTGGCACTTTTTAAAAAAAAATTGTTTTGGTTTTGCCCAGTTTATCTATAGTAATAATAAGGAATTATATGAGATCTTACATAATTTTTGGACTGATGTTCCAATTTTTAGGTGAAGCCTTTACCAGTTGAAAGAACTCCCAAAAAGGAAGCAAAACATTTAAGATCGCCTTAGTTCATTTTTAAAAATATAAAAACATTGCAAAGGAAGTTTATTTTCTTTGTTGTGATCTGCTGAATCAAGTAGTTTTTAATTTAATCTAACTTTCTAAGTATATTTTTAAAGTAGGATAAAAAAAGGTTTTGTTTTAAACAACACCAAAGTCAGGCATGTAGGCACCCAAGTGTAATCCCAGCAGTCTGGATTCTGTGGGAGGCTGGAGGTTCCAAAGTTCAAGCCTAGCTAGGTGAGACCCTGTCTCAAAGAAGGGGGCGGGGCTGTGGGTGTAGCTCAGTTTGAAATCCCTGGTTCAATCTCCAGTACAGCCAAAAAGCAAATAGAATGGGACAGCAGCATAGCAAGTTAAAGCATTATCCTTCTGTGTTTTTGGCATGAAGATTCTGTCTGAACATTTTGGTTAAATTTTTATGTTCTGGGTATTTCCTAGGTCACAGACCACATCCAAGCGTGATGATTTGTGACTGATTTTTTTGTTGTTAATTTCAAAGTGCTTACTGATCATGAGAACTCCAATGTGCACTGTATTTTTAATGACATTCACTAGGGGGCACCTCCAGAATATGTTTTAGGAAATACATTTCCTAAAAATGCAGAAAATAGACACTTTCTTAGGAGACCAGTCTCGAATTACAGTAAAAAACAGTGTCAAGTAGAAAATGTGGCTGAGTGGATTTCAGAAGTTGCAGAAGAACTAGCGTGCCTACATGACATTGTTACTTTCTTGCTGGTCGTGGGCAGAAAGAAAACTGTCCTTCTGTTCTCAAGGAGCTAGTGTCAGCCTGGGAAGAGCTGCCTGCCCTCATCTACGAAAATGGGTGAGGGGCGTGAGAAAGCCCTCTTCTCACCTCTTCCTGGCGGGTCACTCCGTCTGTGCTCTGGTGGAGAAAGAAGTAACAAGTAGGGTGAAATACACTGGAACAGGAGGGGCCAATCAGATCCTTGCCACTTTCTGCTGAGTCCTGGGACCTCCAAAAGGCACACAGTGGGGGTCTTAGCCCTGGAGACGCTTAGCAGTCACGGGCTGGCAGTGGGGCTCTTCTGACTTCCACATTGTCTGTGTCAGCTCACGATGTCAGAGAGTTACTAGTTTTGAACAGATGTAAAATAATAGTAACCCCGTGTGGATATGGAACGATCCTTTTGGCGGTGGTATTGTGTGATTTGACTGCCTTTGCAGGCCTCTGAAGGTTTCAACCTTACGCACACCAGTATTTTTTTTGGTAGAAAGATCAAGCAAACTTCTGTTTGTTCCTTTCTTACATGAATGTGAATTGATTTCCATTCGCCTTTCACATGTGTGGTCAGCAAGTGATTCCATATTCCCAGCTCTCTTTAAACATTCCTGTGGTAGATAAGTGAACAGACATTGAGAGAGCTTTGTAAGGGCACGTTATTAATATTTTTTTAAAAATGCTGCTACAATTGCAGGTCCTTTTGGAATAAATCATGGAATTGAACTTCATTCAGATGTGGTGGAATATGCCAAGGAAAAGCTGGAGAGTTTCATCAAACATAGTGATAGCTTTGATAAGTAAGTATTTATTCCTGTACTATTGCTTTGAAAGCACTTGATAGATATGTGTAATCTTTCTGTTCTTAAACACTGTTAGCTTATTATTTATGGATCCTGACTCGCTCAGTTGAATGTAGCCAAAATTAATGTGTTATAAAATGAGAAAAAATTAGGAAAGTTACCCTTAGTCCCTGTAATTTTATAGTAAATTATAAATAAAATTTAATAACTTTATACTTCTAGCACTTACGAATACATTTCTGTTTGTCAATATACAAGTAGCTTTTCTGGTGATAAACCATAAAGTTGCTTGTGGTTACAGTATTTTCTTGACCTGGTTTTAAACCTTTTGGACAGTAATTTAATAGTTCTATTTATAACAGAAGTATGGTACCTGGCAGCTTTCAGATGACTTCCTTTAAAATATCCAGGCACTTTGTTATATACCCAGAAGAAGTTGTCATATAATGCATTGATGCATCTTTTGTTAAGACTGTGTTTGTGCAAGTTACAGAACCGTTGTTTTGAACGTACACTCTCCTGGAGAAGTGCTGCCCTGGCCTTGGCCCTTGGGCTGGCAGGAGTCGGTTTGGTGTGTAATCTTACGCAGATCTGCCTTGACGGTCCTGTGGAGCAAGGAATCGTCCTATGCCGATGCCCAGGAACCGTGAAATTGTGGAAAATCTGGAGGGCTTTCACATCTTCCATTTTTCTGCATCACTTGTCATGTTTTTAAAGAGAGAAAGTCCCAGAAAGGATAGGAAACACACGCTTAGTCACTTTATGGAACAAAGTTTTAGTGCAGGAGCGGAGTTCCAACGTGACTTTGTGGGGTAGCCCGACTGCCTCTGCAGCCCCTTCCTGTGATTCACCGTCCCTGTGAGAAACTTGGGGAGACGGGCCAGAACTGAGTTTCCCCTCGAGAGCTGGCCTGGAGGACAGTGTCGCATTCACTCCTTTGCCATTGCTGTTTGTGTCTAGTGGCCTCTGAACAGGAAGCAGCATACTGAGGCTGAGTCCTCAGTACTCGGAGAGAGGGCAGAGTCTCGGGCCTTCACTACCCCGGGTGGGGGGTTGGAAAGGCCCAGACTTTTTATAACTAACATGAGATTTAAACAAGTCACTTCAACTTTGTCTTCTTTGTACTTCTTTATAAATAATTAACATGTAGTTTGCATTCTCAGTCATTTTTCAATTGCTTACTCTGTTGGTTCATATTTTATTTCAGAAAAAGCGTTTAACAGAAATGAAAGTTTTTAGTCTGATTTATTTGTTAAGAAATTGGTGTTTCATTTTGGTATACCTTTGTGTCTCATTTCCGCCCTGTGATACAATATTGTATAGTTAATGGGACTGTAAAATTTTTAAAATTCATTGAATTACTAGTAACTGTATGTTTTTATGTTAAATTAACATACACATAAGGGCTTTTAAAATATATTTGAAATTAAAAATTAAAAACTATTAGTAAATTCAAATGCATAAAATCTTTCATAAGGTGTGTTCTGCAGTAAGCTGGTACATAGTAGATTTCATGTGTGAATACATGAAGATAGATAATTCAGTTCTAGACCAGTAGTCGGGGGGAAAGACGAGGCAAAACTTCGAATCACTGAAGCAACTCTGTTCGAGTTTATTGCTCACAAATGTGTGTGCTTCTAAGAAATAAAATGATTTGCGTCATGTCTGCCTTGATGTAATTTAAATATTAATCCATACCACAGGTAATTTTGAAAGCTATATATGAATGTTTCAATTTTAAAAATTTAAAAATTATTTTCATGTAATTATAAAGTGATAAAATTTCTTTGACTTATATTTCTTGAGTTTTGCTCTTACTGTGTTACGCAGATTTGTCATTCATAAAATAACAGTCATACAATTGACCTAAATGTTTCTCAAAATGTTAACATTACTGTTGTCTTAGTTATAATAATTAACTAGGCCTTGTAGTACAACTTATTTTTTAACAACTTTTTTGGAACATTCTTAAACTAGTCTGAAGAAGACAATTGAAATTTTATTCTTGTTTTTAAAGTAGTGTTCTGAAATATTGACGTAATACATGTCAGATTACAAAAGTGCTTTGTGTACAAAGAATAGCAGAAACTAGGAAAATGTCTTATTTTATAGAAAGTAGTTGAGTGATTGGAAGTACTCAAAATTGTTAGTTTATATGGCAGGTTCTAAGTATTTTTGATAATTTCTTTTGGAAATTGAAATTACAAAGATACAGTAGTTTTTTTATGTCCTATTAGTGTTTTGATGATTTTATGATTTTTCTTGATGTTTTGGGAGTAATAGTCCTACTTATTTTCAATTTTTACCTTTTTTTTTTTTTTTTTTTTTTTTTTTTTTTGGTATTTTTCTGGTACTGGGAATCAAACTCACGACGTTGCACTTGCCAGGCAGGCACTGTGCCACTGAGCTAAATCCCCAGCCCAGTATTTTCAATTTTTAAAAAGTTTAAAATCTTGGCTGTATAAGCTGGGTGTGGTGGCACGTGCTTGTAACCCCAGCAGCCAGGGAGGCTGACCCGACAAGCACAAGTTTGAGGCCAGGATGGGCTCAGGTTAGCAGTTTCGTGAGACCCTGTCCTAAAGTGAAACTGAAAGGGAGGGCACTGAGGGTGTAGCTCTGAAGGGCCTGAGTTGTGTCCTCAGGGCTGCAAAACAAAACAGCCGGACAAATTGTTGTGCAAAGTGGTACTAAAGGTGCTCCTTCCAAGCAGTGTCAGTGTATTGAAAGTGTCATTGAAAGTCATATTTTAATTAACGAAATACAAAGTAACTGGGAACAGTTAATTGTTACTCATGTTTTTGTATCAGGTTATCCCTGGTTATATTTAAAACTTACTACTCTGTGGGTATTTATCCTGTTGGTTGGAATCTTTATCACCCCCTTAGAAACAGTGTTGTCGCGGACCTTATGGTTTAAACTGCACTTCTGAAACTTCCTTATGTACAGTCATTGGATATTAGAGTGAGCTCCCTAGTACAACAGATGGGGTAGCGTGGAGTCCGTGATCTAATCAGCACTGGAATACATAATGTAAGAGTATTGGCGAAAACTACAAACAAGTGGTTCGGGGTATGGTCAAAGCTTTGTATGTGTTGAAAATATTACTACTTCTTTAGATAAAGGAATCATTTCATGTGCTTTTAAACTTTCTATGTACTAGTCGTTTGTCCGCAAATGACGTAATTTGAAATGGCTACTCCTAGTTTACTCTCCTTGGATATGGGAGAAAAGAGCTCTTAGGTATGGATTTAGTCTTTGGATATGTGTGCTGCAGATTTACTGAAGTGCTCTCGTAAAAGTCATCTGATTTCAAGAGCTGTCTAAAACTTTGCCAAGCCTTTGCCTCAAACTGCCAGATAGTAAACTTTCAGGCTTTGTGAAGTTCTCTTTTGTGACCGTTGATTTTGCCTTTCAAGGAAAGAAGTGGCCATACTCCGTAAGAGAATGAACGGATATGGACGTGTCCCATTAACACTTCACTCTCAGAAATGGGTGTAGACGGTCTTGGCCTGCTGTCATTTGTCTGCTGATCCGGGTTGTACTCTTCACACACTGTCCAGAACATTCTCCTCAGTTTATTTTGATCTAGAGAAGCCTTATTTGCCTAGGACGAGGAGGATCCTAGGCATCTGGCTTTTGTAAGGGAAGGAAGAGGTTGGAGAAAGTCTGATTACACAAACCAGTATTTGTGCGTGTGCAGTAGAGTAATATACAAAGTGACCTTTCCGGCTGTAATTGCCTGGAAGAGCGCATCGCTTAAAGGAGTCTGGATTGCAGACTTTCACCCTGTGGGTACACCACTTTGAAAATGAGTTGGTGGTTAGTGGAACATTTACTTACAGCTGCACGTATATATGTACCTGACGCACACACGTATGTCCGTGACTGGGCCTCCGGTGCATGCAGCAGACTGCCGTGTCTTTGTCAGTAGCTCCTGTTCCCATTCCTTCCACGGTGGCTTTTGCTCTGCTTTTGGAAATGCTGTGGTATCAAACAAATGACGGCTGTATAGTTCGAGTCATTGGAGGTTTCCGGTCCATACAGATATGGGGGTTGTTGTTTCTGTATGGGTGACCACTTAAATAGGGCATATAAATAATGAAGACAGTGGGGAGATGATAAATAGTATCTGCTATGTGTTGTCTACTCATATCCATAATTTTAGAGGCAGTATTGGTGTGTACATTTCTAAGATGGGAAAACCTGAGCTAGCAAGCCTTTCTTACCTGACTCTGACCATGTAAAAATGTATTCTAACATTTTATCACAGCAGTAAGCTACTGTCAATGAATTAAAGCCTGGTAACTCTGCATCAGTTATAAAATTTGAAAGAGAACCTTTATTTTTATCATTTTCTTAAACTTAGAATTACAAAATGCTGTTAATAATGTGGTTAAATTCACAGTAGTGTTCACATTAAAAAAATCAACCTATCTTGTTCACTGGAAAGACGTATGGCTTGAGTTTTTATTAGGCCTGAAGATGATTGAGAGAAGCAATTCATGGTTCATATTAGCTGTGTTTAAAAGGATGCAGTTAATGTATAGCAGTATCAGTATCCTAATGTTTAGGTTCTAGGTTCATTTTCCCTGTGACTTGTTTGAAAATTAAATGCTTTTATGTTCGGTCAACTTTTATCAGTAGAGTAGTTCACTGTTTCATCTTTAAGAGAATTAAGGCATACTTGAAGTAATTTTACTCTACATGATTCATTATACATTCAATGCCATTTCTCAGATATTTGCATATTTTGATATGAATATTATGAATTATGTTCAGAAGTATTTTTGTAAGAATTGTTACAAGTTGTGAACATATTTTTTAATCATGAAAACTATACCTTGAGACTGGAGACTCTTCAAAGTGTAGTGATCAGGGCTATCTATCAGTTATATATATACTGGTTTCCATTAAGAATGACACGGGGAAAGCTTAAAACACATTGCTATTGTTTAAATACAGGAAGGTTCAACTTTATATGACTTATATATCACATTTTCTGTAAAATATTTAGAGATTGTTTTTATTCCTGTGGATTTCCTTAAGGCTTTATTTAATGAAAAATCACTGTATAATTTATTCCCAACCCTTTTCTTTG
Source organism: Chinchilla lanigera (assembly GCF_000276665.1). Classification (NCBI taxonomy): domain Eukaryota; kingdom Metazoa; phylum Chordata; class Mammalia; order Rodentia; family Chinchillidae; genus Chinchilla; species Chinchilla lanigera. The sequence continues at coordinate 11,463,923 of NW_004955454.1, read as the reverse complement.
GATAATGCTTGAATTCTGATAAGAGTTTGATACAGTTGGAAGGGAAAACCCTTGAAAAGGTAAACTTTTTTTAAAAAATTTAATTGATAATTTAATTGCTGGCCATAACAACATTTGAGTAGTGTAAGTATTTGAAGATCAAGAGTTTAACATTTCCCTGGGTCATGTCCCTCCACAAAGGTCTAAAGTTTTGTCTTTTTTTTTTTTTTTAAATAGTCATGTCTGTTAAATTCAAATACTTATTTTAACAAAATGTTTTAAGGAAAAGAAGGTGTTCTAATTCATTTTCCAGGTTGTTTTGAATGAGGTGTGAGAACAAGATAGGACCTTTCCCGTGTCCTTTATTCCACTGGAATTGTTGTCTAAAGTTTCAGTGACAGTGTCCTGTGGCACCTGATAAACTAGGTGTGCAAATTGTCAGTCCCCACTTCACAGCGTATTGAAGGGGAATGTTGTTTTCTCTACTCTCAGTCAGCTCCTAGACCTAGACTATCCGTCTAAGAGGGAAGCTACAGGGCAAGGCTAGGTCACCCTGATCTCCTAGCAGCTTATCAAAAGAATTATATGGGCAAGTTGGCAAGGTCCCTGCTGTGAACGAAGTCATCTGTCCGTCTCAAGATGAAGATACACCATCATGCTCCTGCAAAGAACCCACTGCTGAGGTAAGTGATTAGAATCCTGGTCTTACTTTGGGCCAAGGTTCATGTTCTAAAACAAGATACCTGTCTGCTCTGTATTCTCTTAGAAGGGATTTTCAGTGTACATTTGGTAAGAGTATGTCAAATATTTTTTCCTCTTTGCATGAGAGAGTAAAAAAAGTCATTGAATTTTCAGGTTTCCATTAACAGATGATTATACGCCGAGCGTCAGTGGGTTTGTGGTGGTTACACACATTTTAGGGGTGTAAATTTTTTTTTCTACATACAGAAGAAAACCTTTTTTAGTAGTCTTTATTGAGGAACATGAGTTATCCCTGAGAAACTTCCTTTTAAAAGATTTCTTAGGATAAAAAGATTGCTAATTTCATCTTACATACCTGTAGACATAAAATTTTAATGGACTCCTAATTTAAGTATAAAAACTAGGGAAGGCGCACAGAACTATTAACAGGTAATTATAGCCACATTAAAAGCTACTTTGGTAGCCTTATCATTTTTTCTTCTCAGGTTTCATTTAATGTGTGGTTGACGTGAAAAGATGGAATTCTGATTTCCTTTTTCACTATTTGTAAACCTGATTTATAGGTGTAAATTTACAAATATGATTTTGTAATAAATTGACAGTTTCTGGTTAGTTCATTGCTAAATCTTACTATATTTGTGGTCTAAAATATGTCCTTTGTTTCTATATATTTTACAAACTTAAGTAAGATACAGGTTTTGGAAGATAGTCAAAACCTAAGAGAGAAAAATACTGTATTTTCTACTCTCCTGGGGTTTATCCGGAGCAGTTGTAGGTTACTCTGTTCAATAAACTTGTAGTCACCACTTACGCTCTTGACCAGTCATTGTGTTTATCTCGCACATAAATGAGCATATCCATAAACATTAGCCATTTCCCTCAAATTACCCATAGACTTTGGAAAAAAATAAGCAGTAGAATTTTGGTCATTGTGTAACCTCAGGGGTGTTATATTTATTTACATGAAATGCTCCTACAAAAACAAGCCGTTAATCTAGTAGATCAGAATACAAAACATTTAAAATTCTTCTAGTCAGAAGTGCTAAAACTCATCTGTAAGTACTTCAATTAGTAAAGTTAATCCATAATCCACTTACAGATTTTGTTTTGTTTTTTTGGGGGGTAGGGTGGTCCTGGGGATTGATCCAACGGCACTATACCAGAGTTATAGTCTCATCCCTTTTTTAAAATGTAATTTAATTTAATTTTTTATTATTATTTTATTTCGAGACAGAGTCTTTCTTTGGGCTTTGTACCTAAAATCCTAGTGCCTTAGCTTCCCAAGTACTTGAGATTTCAGTCCTGTACCACCATTGCTGGCATCACTTACAGTTCTTTTTTGGTTTTGTTTTGTTTTGTTTTTAGTGTAGCAATGTGAAAGTTACTTTATTAACCAACTGTAGAAGATTCACGTAGTATGAGTAGAAAAGGTTAAGCCATAGTAGTAAGTGTATAAACAACCCCTAGGCAGGGCACTGTCTATGTCGACATTTTTCTTGTGATACTGAATTGATAAGTGTTACAGTTTTCTTGTACTATGTTTGACATACGAGTTCTCTATTTTCTGGATCTTTTAGTGCCAACATTTTCTCCCAGTTTTACCCAAGTTCCTCAGTTTTTGTAAGTTTTTTAAATTTAGAAATGGTCCAGTCCTTTTGGAGTATTGTCTGAAATTCAAGTAAGTTTTCAAACTTGAGTATTCTGGTAAATTACTATGTTAAATGAGAATACAAAGATTGTATTGGTTAGAAGTATATATTCTATTCGTATTAGTAGAGATTATTTATTGGAGATTTTTCTCTGTAATGATCCTTTGAAATACTCTTTAGAAAAATGTACTTGTTCTGATCTCCATCAGAAGGGAAAACATTGAGATCTTTAGAAAGGCCAAAAAAAAAAAAAAAAAAAAAAAAAGAACAACCCTTTCAGTTATTTGACAGTGAATTTATTCATTAAAGGCAAGGACATTTTTGTTTTTTAGGATTTGAGTTTGCTTTTTTTGGCATGTTGATAGATTCATAAATTCTATAACATGAATCTATAGTTATTGCAATCAATTTAGTAAAATGTGAACCATCATATTCCTCTACAGAGTCCCACAGCCCAGGCAAATTTCTCCTACAGTTGATATTTTTGTGATAATCATATTTAACTTGTCAAATTTGGGCTCATACTCAAAGTTCTTAAGTAGAAAAGTTTAGACAAAACACTTGTATTTTCTACATGGTTCATTTATTTAATAAATGTATTTTGAGGACCATAATAGGCCATAGAGATAGAATTAAATTCAGAAGAAATATTCACACATACCTGGAAAATGTTTCAAAGGGAATCGTGTTAAGGAGAAAGTATTTGAAGCACCTATTTACCCATAATAGTAGAAGGCTAGTTGTTTAGTATTTTCCTTTTATATGACTATTGAAACATAAAATGTATATATTATAATACAAAAATACAAAAAATTACTGGGATTTTTCTTTCATTTTTTCTTGTACTGTTTGATTTTTTTTGTTTGTTTGTTTTTTTTTTTTTTTTGGTTTTTCTCCGGCACCGGGAACCGAACTCACGACCTTGCGCTTGCCAGGCAGGCGCTTTGCCGCTGAGCTAAATCCCCAGCCCCTGTTTGAAAATCTGTATGAATTTCATACCGCACACTGGATTTTGAACTGGCTATATTTTAAGGGCCTATTATCCCACCTTGGAGAGAGTAGCTGCAGAGTGTCCTGTTTTAGTTTTCAGATCACAGTTTGTAATTTCTCAGGGAACATTTCTCTAATCCCCTGTCAGTTTCCTTTTGTCCTCAACCTTAAGGGAATCATCCTCTTCTGTGTCACAGTTGTAAATTACACTTTAACAGATGGGGTTGTTTGATGCGTGTCCTTTCTGCTGGGTGTAGGCACGAGTGTTTCCCATTGCGATCTCAGTCACTGCCCCCAGCTGATGCTGAATAAATAGTATCTGACAAAGGAATTATATAATTATTGCTATTAGGTAACTTGATATGACATTTTTAATTTTAAAATAGGACATTAAATTCTAGTGATGAGAATATAAAATATCACTATTATGAGTAGTCTTAATTGTGAATTACTTATTGGTAATGTCTTTTAATCAGTAAGAAGCTTTTTAAACTGAGCATATTTTTAATTGATTTAATGGAGTTGATGATAAGAGAAGTTTAATCCAGATTTTTGGCCATGGGGTGATACTGGGGATAGAACCCAAGGCCTGTCCACTGAGCTAGATCCCTAACCCGTTTTTCATTTTTTATTTTTGCAACCAGTTTTCAAAAAGTCAGTGAACTTTTCAGGAGCAGCTTGAATTTGTAATCCTTCTGCTGTGCTGGGATTATAGGTGTGCGCCACCATACCCAGTTCACAATTTTTTGATTGCTTAAATTCCCTTAGTTATAGTCACCTTGAAAATTACAAAAATGAAAGCCTTTAAAATAAATTTTCATAAGGGTGAAGATTTTTAGGTAGAATTTATTGACAGTAGCTTTAAGAAGAATTCTTTTGGTTAATTTGATAAAATGACTAAACTATGTGATCCACAGTATCTACTTAAAAGCAAAAAAGTTTATTTTGACTGTTAAGTTATCAGAGATTGTACCCTATTCTGGTACATGTGAGAAATTAAGTATGACCCCTAGGCTAGATAGCTCATGTTTCAGAGAAGGTAGTAGTTTCCGCTGTGAAAGGAAGCGGGAAGGGAAGGGCACGGTGCGTCGCTAGGCGCAGGGTGTCCGAACGCTGCGGTCCGGCCTGGATGCTGTGCACACGCTGGGCAGAGCTGGGAAGTGGCCCTGAGAGGCCGCTTGGCGGTGGAACCTTGGTCTTGGTGTCGCGTTGCCCTGAGAGAATCCCAGGACTGCGTACCCGAGGGGACGAGGTTTATTCCGGCTCCTGTTCCCGAGGCTCGGAGTCCAGGCTGCAGCGTGGGCGTCCGCGCACCTAACGCGGCGGTGTCCTTGCGTGCCGGGGCTGGCGCGAGCGCCGCGAGCGGGGTCCGCAAGCGGCCAGACGCGGAGTGAGGACCGAGCCGGGCCGCGGCGAAGGCTTCGGGCACGTCGGCTCAGGCCCGTGCACGCGCAGGAATCGCGTGTAAGGGCGTTTCCCGCGGGCTAGTGGCCTCCCGGGGGGCCCCACCTCCGGAAGGGTGCCCCCACCTCTCAGCGTGGCCAGGCGGGACCCCGCTTCTGACGCACGGGTCCGTGGGGACACGCTCACACCGTGTCCGCCCGGTAGCAGCCCTAAAGACGCATGGCGTGCTGGGAAGCCTACCCTGGCTTCATGCGGTAGGAGCGAAGTGACGGGAGAGACGGCCTGAGAAGGGCGAGCAGGGAGGCGGCCGCCGAGTATTAGCACAGTGGTGGCGCGCGGGTGCGGGGTGAGGGGTGGCGTGCACGCTGCCCGCGCCCCCACTCCCACGGCCGTTCCCCTCCGCGCCCTCCACCCGAGAGAGGAGAGTCAGGACTAGGACTCCCGTCAGGTTCTTCCGTAAACGTGTGTTCTTAGTGTTTGTGCGTTTTAGTGAATTTTAATGGAAACTTGTGTAACAAGTCCACCATCAATTACCAAAGGGCAAGATGTATTTTCCAAAGTAAAAATGCTTGTGATTCAAAGCAGTGTCATTTTAACTGTACGCCAAAGCTTTTAATGTAAACTGTTTCATTCTCAAAGCTTGATTTTGCTGTATAGTCACATTAACTATAATCTTACGTTAAGAATGACTTTAAAAGGCTACATGTTACCAGTACGTTGGAGTTTTTACATGTTATGTATTAAAGTCTTTTCAGTTTTGTTTGTCAGAATTTAAGAAATAAAGTAGAAATCTAAATAGGGTAGCTTATAAAACCATAACTCTGTGTACCATGAACCAACACTGTAACCAGAAGCAAGTGGCCTCTGAGCTTCAAACCGCATGTCTCCTTTAGAAAAAACAGTATTTATTCTGTCTTCTGTCCTAGCCAAAATGCATTAGGTAAACATCCCTAATATTCGTGATCGCAAGAATGGTCAGGGTATGGTATCTCCACGACAGCGTTCTCTCGGCAGAACTGTGAAAGAAGAGTGCTTGCATGAGCCCCTACTTCGTGCTGCCTCTTCCACTTTTTCTTTTTTCTATGATCGAAGATATCGGAGGGCGGGGGATAGAGCTCAGCGGCGCAAGCGCCTGCCTGGCAAATGCAAGGTCGTGAGTTCGATTCCCGGCACCAAAAAAAAAAAAAAGGATAGCGGAAAGTAAATCCTTCTCTCGTTTGTTGACCCTTAAGGTTCCTGTCATCTCACATCATTTTGAAGCATCACAAGACTGGTGGTGTGATGGGCTTTTCATTATAATCATGCTTTTTAGCCTAAGTGAGATTAGCCTTAGTGAGTATGGGCCAAAGTAAGTTAATATTTTGAAAACATGTACTTAGTATCAATGATGATAAAATAATACACTTGGTCTGTACTGAATTTTATAAATACGGTGTTTAAATCGAATACCATAATTATACTTTATCCTTAATTAATTTGATAACTTCACTATTTCAAAGGGCAGGATTATGGTAATTTTTAAAAATTCAGTGTTTTGCTTGAATGAATGAAAATAAATTTGTTTTTCCACACAGATTTGAGTTCTGTGAACCTGCATTTGTGGTCGGTAATTGCCTCCAGATAGCATCTGACAGTCATCAGTATGACCGCATTTATTGTGGAGCTGGGGTCCAGAAAGACCATGAAAACTACATGAAGATATTACTGAAAGTTGGAGGCATACTGGTTATGCCTATAGAGGACCAGGTGACTTCCGACATCATTTTACTTAATGTATCAGAGGAAACAAACATTGATTAAGATTGGGAAATGTTATTCAATCAAGGTGAAAGATGTATTTTAATTTTGTGGGGGAGGGCTGGGTCTTGCCGCGTAGTTCAGGACTGGCCTTGAACTCTCTGTGTAGCCCAGGCCGGCCTGAAACTCTCAGCGATCTTCGTGCTGTGGCCTAGTGTTGGGATCATGGGCACGTGTCACTGTGGCCAGTAATTGTAATTTTTAAAGAAGAAATGCTTTGTTTTACATATCTATGTACATAAGTAAAACTTGACAGATCCCAAATTATTTAAGTGAAACAGATCCTACAGCACAGTCTGCAGTTCGGTAGAGTTGATGTGGGCTTTTGCGTGCTTGCTGTCGGCCTACTTGCTGTGCGAGACACCGAGTGAACTTTTCCCTTTTGTGTTCCTTTAACTGAAAGGTGTTTAGTTGAACGTGAGCAGCTCAGCATCCACTGTTTCTCAGTTCCTGGAACACACTGAAAAGAAAGCGTGTTTGTACTTGGTTTGAGCTGCTTAACTTCGTCAGTGAAACAAGTCAACTTTTAAATCTTCATTTAACACCACACTCATTTGGAACTATTCTTCAGCCATTTTTGAACATTAAATTTATCTTTTTTTGCTTTGGTTTGAAATTATTAGGTATAATAAATGTATGAAACAATTTATTTGAAAAGGTGAACCTTTAAAAAAGCCAATTACCTTCAGTATTTATAAAGTACATTTCAAAGAAATAAGACCTTTAATGTACACATTAACATAAATCTGAGTTGCTTAAAACACCTTGCAGTTATACAGCAGGGCTAGATTGTCTAAGAGGATGGTGATCTAGTGTGATAGTTGTGGAATTTTTGTATTATTTAAAAATATTAGGTAATACTTCAGATAGTACTTCCATGTCATAGTTGAAGATTTATGTTGTACAATTCTACAAATATCAAATGGAATAATGGGCTGTTTTTTATAATATGAGTTGAATATACTAATTCAAGTTGAGCAAGCTGTTTTTTTCTAAGGACTACTGATGGATAGTTGCTGAGTTTTATGTCTAACCTGGTCCCTTTGTGACTACGTTTACTTGTGAGATACCGGGCTGGAGTTAGAATTAGAGTGTAATTCATGACCACCGTTAACCACTGTGGAAGAGCATGAAGTCAGCCTGTTGGTGCAGTAATCAAAATATCATGTTAATATAGTGCTTTAATCACATGACTGATTGTCTCTGAAACCTGTAGTTTGGAAGGCAATTATTATATGCACCAGACTGCAAATCTAACGTGAAAGCTCACCTGGCTGTATTTTTGTATTCCATTTACATTGAAATACCCATGTCAAAGAGCAGATATTTTTGATTCCATCTACGTTAATTTATAATAAATACTTACATGGAAGCAGTTTGGTTGTACTTAAGTATGTCATTTCATTGCTTTCATTGGCAGTTACTCTTTTGAAACAGAATTCTGACTGTAAGGCAGTCACATTATCAGGACTAAGCTGTGTTCTTTCCTTTCTCTAAACAGTTAACACAGATTATGCGAACTGGACAGAACACTTGGGAAAGTAAAAACATCCTTGCCGTTTCATTTGCTCCCCTTGTGCAGCCAAGTAAGAACGATAACGGCAAGCCAGACTCCGTGGGGCTCCGTAAGTAGATCCTCGAGCTTCCTCACTGCGTCGTCACTGACGAGTTCCACTCGTGTGCTTGCCGTTCAGTAGACTGTATAATTACGAGGGGTCAAATACATGCGCAGTAATGCGTTCAGGCATTTATTCGCCATTTGAAAAGCTAAGGCCCTTGCCTGGTACAGGGTGCTGCTAGTTGTCGTGAGGGGCACATGGGAAAAGGGGACCAGTCAGAACAAAAAGGAATTCACTATGTAGCGTAGTCATGGGGGGGTTTCTGTGTCGAGGCAGCACCTGACTTATGACCAAAGCGATGGGAAAGAACTTGCCAGGGCAGGATTTTGCATACAGAAAGTGAATACGGAAGGCCGAAGGCTGAAACAGAGAGCGCCGTTGTTCTCCAGATGGAGAACGAGGTCCAGAGCGGGAGAAGCTCACGGGCCAGGCTGTGGGCAGTGGCTTATCGCTGGGTACAAAGGGGAGCTGGCCAGTTACACGTCTGCCTTATACCCAAGGCGCGATCTGATGTTGCTATGGATACGGCGTTTAAAAACAAGAATTAGCAAGTGATGAGGGGAGAAAAGTTTTTTCCGGAGTAGCCAGCTCCATGATGGTGCCGGTGTTCTTTGGAAGATGGGCGGCGTAATTTGAAAACAGGTCCAGAGGGAGCAGAGATTTCCCTGTGGCACGTTTGCGCTGCCTGGTTAGCATACAGATGTCAGGTAGTCACAAGGCCGCTGACCCACTGCACAGCAGGGGTGTGAACTGAGTCTGCGACGTAAAGATGGCCTTTGAAGCTACGTGTGGGTGACAGTGGGGGCGTCCGCACTGCGGGGGAGGGGAGGTAGATCTTAAAACCGACCTGTGACCAACTGGAGTTAGAGATAAGCCAGGAAAACGCAGTGACGGGACGGGGTGTCAGAAGATGAGAAAGCAGCTTTACAGTGGCTGACGAGACCTGGGGGAGAAGTATTCACTGGTTTGACGTAGATCGTGATTTTACTGAGTAAAATTCTGTATGCGTGTCTTGATTTGTTTGCTTTTATTTCATAGGACTCTGACTGTATAGTTTAGAGGTGATTTTATTCGAAGTATTCATTTTTCTATCTTTTGAGCTGTGTAACTTTGGGACCTTTTGAGATGGTTTTGAAGAATTGCGTGAAGTAATATTGGTAAAGTTTGGGCTTAGCATCTGGGAAGTAGTGCTAGCTTACTAAAAGGGGTGCTGGGGCTTGGGGAAGGTTGAGAAACTACCTGTTCTTCCCCGTTTAAGTTCTTACCAGCAGAGGGTGCCCCGGGTGCCAGGTGGCTAGGGACCGCAGTGCCAGCTTTGTAGGAAGCAGAGTCCGGGGAGAAAACAGAAGCTTAGGTCTGCACACATGGGCGAGGGTGGTATTGGGATTGAACCCGGCCCTCTGGCTGGCTAGGCAGGCCCTCCCCGCTGAGCCTTCTACCCTAAACCGGGTCCACGCTCTTCAATGAGAGAAGCTTACTACCCAGCGCCCCACCGTCACAGTCTGCTGCTTCAGGGCACGGCTCAGCAGAGCCCAGTTCATATGTGAATCCGGGGAGACTGCCAGAGCCACATGCGGAGAGCTGCTGCTTACGCACATCAAACAGGCTGTTCCCTCTGCCCGGGAAGGAAAGGGCCCGGTGGTGCATGCAGGTGCCGGGCGTCCAGTGGAGGCTACTCGCCCTGAGCGTGTCCGTGGTCTGCGGGGCCCTGCAGAGTGCTGTCTCATCGTGCTTCTCCAGTGGGAACCGCTGTCAAGGAAAGCTTGAATCCTCTGGAAGGTTCATAAAGTCTGACCTGTGCTCGCTCTTTGATGTCGTTTAGGAAGAGATTTAAGTACTCAGTGCTAAAAATGTTTGAACCTTCCATAATTAAAATGTTCCCAGCCATCTTTTAAAAATATACTTGTTGGTAACACCATATACTTCAGCTACCTTTAAAAAGATTTCAGTCAAAATGTATATAAAAAATCCACATAAAACAGGAAAACTAAAAAAAGTATTAAAAAGTAAAGATTATCAGAAGGGGGACTTACTCTGTTAGAAGTGTGATGTTAATGGGCTGGAACATTCCTTCCAGTCCAGTCCAAAGAGAGGCTGTGTGCTGGGTGTGCTGGGATACATGAAGGGCCTGTCTAGGGCCAGGATCGAGTGACTGCCACTTGTATTTGTGTTCATTATGATTGTTCCCATGAAGTTTGCTTTTAGTACGCCATATAGAGTTACACACACACACACACACACACGTGTGTGTGTATATATATATGCACTGTATATATAGTATAGTCTATTACAATATATAACACCGATGTTATATATTGTAATAGACCATACTATACGGTAGTTATTGAGTACCTACTTAAATTCCATGTTAAAAACAAGATGAATAGCAAAGTAAAACTCTTTTCCCTCCTATTTTCCAAACATTAGAATCATAGTTTATTTTTGTTTAATTTATCATAACTGAATGGAAAATAATAAAGAGAAGTAATGAAAAAAATTCTCCGACACAGTTTGGTAAGCGACCTAAAAATCCATCATTTGCATCTAGACTCCCCTGAGAGTTTTTTTACAACATCTGTTTGTTCTACTTTGTAACAGATGCTATTAAAAGCTTCAGAATTCTATCAGGAGTCATTTCCTTTTTTATTTGACAGTTTTCCTACTTCAGTTTCTGTTAAGAGTCTTAGTTGTAAATGTGATTTTGCAATAGTGTAATTTATGAATGATGTGGATGATACGCTGTAAAGGAGCAGTTTCCATCCCCCTCATTTTAAGGATGTAAATACATCTAAGTGGGTGATAAGACCCATTGATTAGGTTGTGTATTTACAATATGTGAACGCAAAATAGAAATTCAGCATGATAGGATAAAATGGGGTGTGGAAGGTGAAATTTTTTGGAAAAAATTTCTTCGTATCCCTGAAATACAGATAAAGTATGTGTAGACTTTTAACAAAATAATCTGGAATGAGCTGCAGAGAAGACGGGTGTCGATGCAGTAGGACTATCCAAGAGAGGTGACTGTTGAAGCCAGGGGCAGGTTCATTTTACTTTTGCCTCTATATTCAAAGTCTCTATAACAAAAAAAGTCCTCAGTTGTCAATAGCAATTGTTTAAAAATGGGTTAGGAATTCTGAGTTTCTAAAAAGTGAAATCATGTAGAAACACAGTGTGAAAAAAGTTGTGAAAATTGGTCTTTGTCACATCTTATAGGATGCATAGAGAATAAAAATAAATTTTGTTAAAATAAGTCACAACAGTTTTCTATTTAGAAGACACTATCTTGTTAATTATAGGGATCTAAAATAGGAAAGAATGCTAGAACGCTAGTACCAAAAAACCCCAAGAAAATACATGTAAATCCTGTACCAAATGTATCTTAAAGCAGTAAACTTGTTCATATTAAATAGCTTATTAAAATGAACTTACTGTTTTTCCTCTGATTCATCACTAGTTTTTATTCAACTTAAAAATTATATTTTTTATTTTTAAAACTTTGAATATATTTTTATTTGTGCCTATTAGTTTCACAAAACACTGAGTTCAAGGGTGGTGGTGTTATAGATGCAGATAACGTGCTTGGACTGTATCCATTCTTTCCCCTGCTCCCCTCCCTTTATTCACTTCCTCTAGTCAGATAATTATCTCCCTTCTCTAAGTCACCTTTCTTTCTGTGGTGATGCGTGTATATAATACTAGAATCGGATGTACTGTTTAACACTCAGGGGTAGAAGAGACTTTGTAAACTGTGGAATGCGGAGCTATAATGAAGTTGGTTCTCTTACAGTTTAAGCCAGAAGCATCAGTTTTGTATGATTTAACTTAAGTGAAGTAGGTTTTAGTCTTCATTAATAAATAAAATGAAATCGCTGGTCCCTAGGTTACTGTAAAACTTATACAGAGCCTCCCTTTGTGAAAATAAATGGAGTTTAATGTATTCCTGCCGGCTTGAACCACCAGTGGTGCAGGCATGGCTGTCCCGTTCGAAAGCTTGTATTACTGGAGGTACAAGCTGATCCCACTTGTACTGGTCTTTTTTACTAATAAAAGGCCACCCAGTGGGACAGCCATGCCTGTACCACTGGTGGTTCAAGCCACCTGCAGTAAGACATACTGATTATGGTCCCTTTGCAAACATGTTAAGTATGTTACAGACAAGCTTACCTATACTTTTGCAGTTAAAAGCTTTGACACGTTCATTTGGGCCATAATTGGTATGCCTTCGTCCTGGGTAGCTCTGATTTGAATTTGACCATTCCTGCCAGTTTGAACCATCGGTAGTGTACGCGTGACTGTCCCATTGGGCAGCTTGTACCGCTTCATGGGGTCTTTGATTACAATAATGCAAAGAAAGTCATTGATTTAGCAAACCAGCTGTCACCATATTACAGTTTCTTAATTAAAATGGTATAATGTTCGCTTTGGCAGCACACACACTAAAACGATATTAAAAAATGTAATACAACTAATTGGTAGTAGAGCAGTTGTAAATGGATATTACATGTGGTACTTGTAAGATTGCCTTGTTAAAATTTAGAGAAATATTGAAATATTTGTGAATATATATTTCTTTTAATGAAGTAAATAAATTTGTTGATTATTGTCATAATTTTTAATTGGTATGAGTAGTGTTAATTATACTTGGGCAGTAATTATTCACATTCAAGCAACTAGATTCAGTGCATTCATTAGATGTTTATTAATCTTATTAGTAAAAAGACTGATAAAAGTGCTTAACAGCCGTGGATGTACCACTAGTGGTTCAAACTGCTGGGAGCGTGTTAAGTTTAAAATAACTTTTATATAGCTGTCAGGACTAATACTGTGTGGTTTATTAAATCTTTGTCTCATAACTGGAAACAGTAGAAATGGGAGTATTGAAGAATAGAAAATATACAGAATATATGAATAGGTAGATATGACCATGTCATTGCTGAGACAAAATACCTGATGCCCAGAATTAAGGAAAGGTTTACTTAGCTCACAGTGTGTGGAGGTTTCAGTCCATACTCTCGGCTGGCTCCAAGGCAGGGTGGCACTTGGCAGAGGGCAACAGTTCATGGTGGGGGAAAACAGCAAAAGCAGCAAGAGCAAAACGGGAGGAGCTGAGCGCAAGCCACTTTGCCTCCCTTACATTGTGTGGAGGCGGCCCCGCCCCAGGGCAGGTGTAGCTCTCACGTGCATCGTCTCAGCACTGGACCATGAGTCAGTCACAGACTGTAGAAGCCCGCCGCATGACTGCTCATGCAGGGCTTTGGGGGGACATCCAGACACAAACCATGGCAGACCATTACCTAAACGTTCTCATGTCATTCAAAAGAATGTTTAAATGAAGTTTATGTGGATACTGTTTCAGGATTTGCTGAGTAGTAAATCAGTAAAGCCAAGACTGAATCTTTTTTCCTACTGAGTCCTGTTGGTTTTTAATAAAGTTCAGGTATTGTTCTGGTGGTTTAGGACTGAAAGGTTGATCCCTGGAATAGCAGACATTGTTGGCAGTGGAAGAATATAATTAAATTCTTGACAGGGAATATCAGGAATGTAAGAGCACTAAGCCAGATAAAGACTGATGCGGCTTTTATTTCATACACCCTTTATAATTTCCAAAATTGTGAACACGTGTATTCTCCTCCACTCTTTTGTAAAACCCCCAGGCTTAGGCTTCTCCCGTGCCTGCCCTCCGTCCGGTGTGTCCCTAACCTCAGCTTGCACCGGAGCTCCAGAGTCATGATTGCATTCAGGTTCACTGTGGTCAGTCACCACCGCAAGCAAATTACGTGACCTCTCAGCATTCATTACCCAAGCTTTGAGCTGTGGAACACTGAAAGTGGTCACTCGTGTGATGCTGTAGTTGTTACTCCGGAAGACTAGGTGTCATCTCCGGAGCCTTCATTCAGACCTTGAACCAGCTAGACTCCGTTGCTTATTAGGGCTTTGCTCTGCTCCAAATCCCTTTAGATGTCGGCCAAAGTGTAGCTTCCTCGAGGGAACTTTTGTGACGAACCACAGGTAACCATATGGCTTGTATGTTATTCTCTTCATGCCCCCTTTAAAGATTTTAATTCTTTTTGCCTACCCCGTCCCAAACATGCATAATCTCCACGAGTACAGGACTCTGGTAGTCTGACTCCCTCACTGTGCGAGTTTGTAAGTGCCTGACCTACAGTTCAACACATATCTGCCGAGTGACTCTAGCGCAGTGGGGGCTGGTGGGGGGGCGACTCCTTTCCCCAACTTGAGTTTGGGCAACACCCCAGGGCCAGTCCTCTTCCGGCGTAACTTAATCAGAGGGGACTCTGGAACAGACACCCGAGTGAAAAGCCCCTAAACTCGGGCTGGCTCAGCACTCTTAATTCCTTGTCTAAGTCTTCCCTGAAGACCCAGTGAGAGACACCTTGGCCAGAGTGCACCTCTGGAGAAGTCCAAAAGCTTAGTTTGTCCGTGTGCTTTCGCTTTTCCTGTCATCCCAGCACCACTTTGTGGCAGAAGCAGGATTTGAACTCAGATTCTTTTATGTTGTTTGAGTTTGTACTCCATGTGCAGTAGTTACGGGGAAGTTAGACCAGTAGGAAAAGTAATTTCTGGCCGAGTGGGAGCAGTGTGGTTCTTTGAAATTTTTGCTATTTCAGGTTTCAGGGTTGGAAAAAGCTTAAAGAAGAAGTTTTATAGTGGACCAGGAGGTACTAAGATTTTAAAATTAGGCTTACAAGTCTATGTTAAAGTGAAGTGGAAAACCCTGCGTCTTCTGCAGGTGTGTCTGGAGGTGTTGGGCATACCCTGACTGTCGGGTAGGGGAGAAAGACGAGCATGTGAGCCCCGGCCGGTGCCGTGACAGGCAAGGCCTGCCTGTCGGGCCTGTGGGGACATGTTTTGTTCTGGGAAGCTGTAAACAGTGCATAATGTTTTCTTGGTCTTCTCTTTTTGTCTGTGTTTAGCCCCCTGTGCTGTCAGGAATCTGCAGGACTTGGCTCGTATTTACATTCGCCGCACACTTCGAAATTTCATCAATGACGAGATGCAGGCCAAGGGCATTCCTCAAAGGGCTCCACCCAAGAGGAAGAGGAAGAGAGTCAAGCAGAGGATTAACACTTACGTGTTCGTAGGTAACCAGCTTATTCCTCAGGCTCTCGACAGTGAGGAGGATGAGAAAATGGAAGAAGATCACAAAGAGGAGGAGGAGAAAGACCGCAGTGAAGCCGTGAAGCCGGAGGAGCCGCCTCAGAATTTACTGAGAGAGAAGATCATGAAGCTGCCCCTCCCTGAATCCTTAAAAGCTTACTTGACATATTTTAGAGACAAATAAATCAAGAAGAAAAATGCCTACTGATACTCCTTTAGTCTTGAAAATGTAGCATTTATTAGGAGTTAAAAGACAATTATTTCTTTGATCAGAGTGAATTATAGTGGGAAAAAAGTATAACTTGTTTGTCAGTAACAAAAAAACAATGTATTCATTGATTAAAAAGAATCTATCTCTTTTATAAAATCTATTTTTCTTTAAATCTTGAGAAAATGCTGTTTTAACTCAGTGATTTCAAAGTGGAATGCAACAATAGTCAAGACTTTGTGTACTATAAACCTTTTCTGATTCCTTACAGATTTGTAGTGGTGAGGGTTAGATTTAATTTTCTATAAGGTTTAAATAATCGTGAAGCATATATAATCTGATTTGAATTGCAGCTGTTGGTGTTTCTCTATGAAAACTTTCTTATCTAATAAGGAAATCAGATGCTTTGTAGACCTATTTACACTTTTGTTGCAATCACTCTTGCTGAATTGCTGTAGATATATTCCGGGCAATATATGAGTGCAATAATAATACAAGATATTGAATAATTTAGCTTTAAAAACATAAATTTAATGAACTGTTACAGCCCTGCAACTTTTCCTTTTGAATCTGTTGCCAAAAGGCATGGGGGAAATACTTGCTTCTCTTATAGAGATTTAAAGAGCACAGCAAGTGAAGTCGGAAGTGTCTGCCTAATACAACTCGTAATTTGTACGGGCCTTTTACATTTTCAGTATTTACAAATAACGAGGCCATCTTAATTCTTTAGGGTTTTTTCCTGTAGTTCACTATATAAAGTATTTAGTTTAAAAAAAAAAAAAAACATCGTCCTGTCCGCCTGACAGTGCAGAGGTGTGAAGGAGCGAGCCCAAGCGGCCGCCACTCTCCTGCGAGCTCCGAGTCCAGGCCAGGGCGCATGCGGTCAGCTGATGCACTTTAGCTCGTGAGACTTAGAGTTTATCAGAATATTTATCTTGACAGAGTAGGGCTGAGCTTGCCTACATTTGCTTTGGATCTTTCTGTTATAAGAAATAGTCACAGAAATTGTATCTAGATGCCTTTGTGTTACAAATCAGGTTCAGAATTGTGTAATCTTTGGGACCTACGCCACGTTCACTTAACTTCTCATATTTTTTTGTTTCTTCACTAAAATCATAATGGTTCTCATTTTTTGCTTTATGTTACATACTTAAGTCACATAGCTTATCAGTGATAAAACAGGTAGTAAATTTCATTAGAAGGTTTTTTTTTCTTAGTATGACCTGAAAACAAGTCATTCCTTGTTGAAAAGCATACAATGTAATGTACTTCTACTTGGTGTTACACGGATCAGACATTTTTCAAAGGGAAACATTTGGAACTATTGTCGTCCCCAGCATCACCGTCGCAGTGGTCATGCAGATACGCTCGGAGAAACTGGGTCGTCATGAATGAAAGGATTCTTACCTCTCTGCTGGGACTCAGATATGGTGTCAGCTCCAGTCGTCCATACCTCTAAAACAGTTGTGTGGAATAGCCTAAACATGGACCTGCTCCAGAGGATTGAGGACATTCTAGTCATGTGGAAGAGAACTCCATGGAAGGTGTTGGTCTTACACCCAGGGCTCAGGTGGTGGTGGTATGGAATGCGTACCTGTGATTTTCTTTCTAGGTGAATGGTAACCTGTTATAATTAAGAAATGCCCTGTCTCATCGAAGGAAGAAAAAAATCAACTTCATACTTTTGTCATGTGTTAGAAATGTGCATTTGGTTTTTAAAAAAAAATTTATTTTAAACAATAGAAAGTAAAAACATTAAAAATAATACACAATTTGAAAACAAGCGGATAGGGAATGTTCAGCCTCATTGGTCATTCAAGAATTGTTCATTTGATTTTGAATTAGCTGTTTCAGAAGTGTAATGTTGAATTCTGGTGCCCATGTGTTTTTATCTCGAAAACCTGGGAAGAGATTTCATCTTACTTGCCCCACCTCCATTTTTTTGTTGGAGCTAGTTTTCAGATACATAAAAACAAATATTCTTCAGTGGTGATTTTACTACTTAGGAAAGTTTTTGTTAAGGCTGTATTTCAAGATTGACATTTTCCTGTTGTCTTTCATTCTGTCGCCCGTGGGAAAGTGTACGGTGGATTTTCATGACCATTGCCTGTTTTCTGTCATTGAAATGCATCTTTTGTGTTTCTCAGTGCACTTATTTTACAGGTGTGACTTTATCAGTGACTTTAAATAAACTGGTAGAAATAAAAATTCAAGTGAAGGTTTTTTTCTATTAGTGCAGATAGCTTGGACTAAGAATACTTCTTGTTTTATTTTTTAAAGAATTCAGGTTGACTTGTATGGAAAATTATGCTGTATAGTAAAGAAATGGAAAATAATGATGAAGTGGAAGTGAAAATGACGGGGGATATCATTGTGGAATTTTATAGACACATAAGACATTAGATACATCTGATTTAGGCCTTCATTTTACAGACAAGAAAGTAGGCCTCAAGTGGTGATTTGTTTTATCTAAGCCACACAGCTTGTTGAAGACAGTGCCTGAAATAGCATCTAGCGTCAAATCAATCCCAGAATCTGTCAGCAACACCATAGCTACAAGGAAGATATTTTGAATCTATACTGCCTATTGGTCGATATATTTGGTTCTGGTATTAATAAAGAAAAATGTTACTAAACTAGCGTACGTAGTGGTTAAAATAAAATGCCAAAAGTGTGTTGTCATCTGTCTGAGATGAAAGTGAAGGAAAGCCTGTTAAATCATTGGAAGACTTGGAAAATTATTTAAAATAAACAATCACATACTTAAGCATCATTCTCTGGTGACCTGGCTTTTCTTTCTCTTATATTTGAATTTAGACGTTCTCAGTGTTTCGTGGGTATGTGTTAGATTGTGCTGTACAGTTGTCTGTGTGAGCACCTTACTTCTTTTGACTATTGTCACCTCTGAAGAGTTAAAGATGTTATTTTATTGGTACTATTATTTGGTGGTACTGAAGGCGGAACCTGCGGCTTTTGCACTGAGCTATACCCTCAGGCCTTTTCTATTTTGAGAGTGTCTCACTGGGTCCCTAGGTTGCCCAGGCTAGGGTTTAACTTGAGGTCCTCCTGCCTTAGCCTGCTAGAGTGCTGGGATTACAGGCAAGTACCACCATGCCAGGTAAAAATTTTATTTTAATAAAATATTCAGTAGAAATAAAGGGTGTTATTAAAATGTATTTGAAATAGGAATGATGATTTAATACACATGTAGGTACACGTGTGCCTAATGGTAGGTTCACCTATCAGTATTACTAGTACTTGGGTGCCCTGTTCCGATCTCTCTTAATCACCCGCTTCTTGGGTGACGTTATTGTGACCTTGCTTTTTGCTGTCGCTTCACCACCGTCGAAGTTACTGTTTAAAAAATCTGCTCTGAGTGATTGCTCTCAACATTTTAGTGCATTCACCTAGCCCGAGTTTCGTTACTCTCACGTCATCCTTAGAGATACAGAGCACTTGACGGCACTCCTAGCTGTGACGTCGTCATCTCAAAATGACGTGAATGTATCGTGCTTTAATTCTAATACTTTTAGCTGTAATTTGACCAGTGCTTAATTAGATTTACTCCATTTTACACTGGTGTTCTGCTCATGATTTTTTCCTGAGACCGTCCTGATTTCTTTTTGCCTACAGTACATCCTTTGGAATTTCTTGCAGAGGAAGACTTTTGGTTGCTAACTCAGTTTTGTCTGAGTAAAATGTTTTTGTTTTGCTTTTCTTTAAAAAACATCCATTGGCTATACAGTTTTAGCATGACAGTATTTGCTGTAAAGGAGTTAGGATTTCTTTACTTTCTGGCTTGCTTTGTAGCTGTTAATTAAGCCGGCCATTACTTTGAAGCTCTTCTCTTAGCTTTGCTGTAAAGATTTTTGTCTGGACATTGTTAATCCTTTGTAGTTTCATAAAATGAGTTGAGGTATGAATTTCTTCTCATTTTCCTCCCTGATACCTGTCTTGTAGCTGTGTGAGTGGGTCTCTTGATGAGTTTTAGACATTCTTTGCCACCTTTTAAATAAATACTGTCTCAACTTTTTCTCAGCGTTGAGTTTTAGATAATTTCTTCAGATTGATCTTCTGATCATTAATTTTCTTTAGAATGGCGTTGAATATGCTGTTGAACCCTTACATTGAGTTTTATTATCTGTTGTATTTTCATTTCCACTCTTGCTTTCTCACATTGGCTTGTTTTTATTCTGAGACGGGATGTGAGACTTCTACTCTTGATATTTCTTTTGTCTGGCATTTGCAGCTGTCTTGTATTTTGTGTGTTGTGCCGGCACTTACAACTATCTGTATTTTGTGGGAATTTTATTAGCTGCCTGAGTTGTTGACCAGCACAGCCTCTGAATCCTCACTTTAAGGATTTCTGGACTAGAGAGGTGAAGTGGTCTGAAAGTCCGTTTGAAGGCTACGCCTCCAGAGAGTTGTTATTCCCTGCTTCCCAAGGAGGTTTTGAAATAAGCAAATTTTTTGCATTCTCTGGGATGAACAGAGTGGTAGACAGTTGCAGGAATGGGGATGATTTCTAGTTTTTCCTTAAGATACTGCTGTGGCTTCATACAGCAGTTTTCCTGTTAAGGCTCCCCGCTTGAGAAAGGGCCTGTTCTTTGTCCTCTCCCTTGCTTGCTGCCAGCCTCTGGTAAAGCAAGTCAAGCTGAGACCAACCTTGGGTGTACGCTTAACCTCAGGGGCTTCCCATTTCACTTGGTTTTGGACTTGTGCATGTCCTGCTAATTTCCGAGTGTCTTTCCTGTCTTACATAGCACGGTTGGCTGTTCTCGGGCAGAGAGCTGTACTGAGGCACTGTGCAAGAGGATGCCAGGTATCAGCAGGCCAGACCATAGGTAGCATGGCTGATGCCTTGAAATTTTTAGCCCTGCTCTCAGTGGCTATTTGTTTTGTTTTTTCAATACAACATCAATTTAGGTTTCTCAAGTGGAATGATTTTCATCTTTTCTCAAATCAGATACTGGCAAGAGCACAATAATTCTAAGAGAATTGAAAGAAAAAAATAAGTTTTTTTGAATTATTGGTATACTTAGGCAATGAAAGACATGAACAGTGCAGGCATACTTAAAAAGTTTATTTTGAAATCATCCTTGTTCAGCAAGATCATTTCTCCAAATCTTTTTGTATTTTAATCCTCCAAATACGATGCATATGAGTGAACATTTTGCCAAAAGAGGGCAGTATGCACCTACAGCAGGATGTAAAGAGACTGCAAAATTACTCCGAAAAGGATGAACATGTTTCTTCCTAAGAGTGACAAAATTTGTCAAAACTCTCCCCATTCCTTTCAATCTGGTCATCTCAGGTTAACCATCCAAGTTTTAATTTTTGTTCTATATTTTTAAAAGAATTTTTTGAAAGCTTCAACCTTTAAAAAAGTTTTGAAGCACCTGCTTACAGAATGATTAAAAACGGGATGTTCTAACTGCAAGGTGGATTTGATTGGAATCTCTGTTCTCACACATTTTCCCCAAGAGGGGCCGCTCCCCTCAGGGGACCCGGCCAGGGAAGCCTGCAGGTGAGCAGTGTCCAGCCAGCGCCTGTCCTGTTCCAGTTCTCATCGGTCTGTGAGCTATTTCCTAATGAAGCAAGCGTGTGAGCAAACAATTTCAAACAGGACATAGTAAAGTAAGGCAGAAGTAGCCGGATTGCATCTTACGTGAGTGGGACGGATTGGGTTTCAGGAGTAGTCTATAGTGAGAAATGCAACCATGCTTTTCAGAGAACGGTTGAGAAGAAGGAAGGAATGTGTGTGTCTAGATGAACTAATTAGAATTGCCTGCCCTTTAGGATTTGGTAATGTTACCAGATAAAAAGAAGGAAAGCTATTCTGCATGGGTTCAATAAATAATTAATCAACTTGAGCTTCAAAAGGACAGCTTGGGGCTAAGAGACTGGGACTTACGTAAAACGTGCAGTGGAAGCAACTTGGGAGAAGTTTTTATTTGCATTCTGCTGCCAAGAGAGGCATTTGCATTCACGGGCTTCTTGTCCTGTCTGTCCCTGGGAGTCTAGTGCCTCCTAGAGCTGCAGCGCCCTCAGCCCTGTAATGTGATCCTCTTCCGGGATTGGGCAGGGGCTTCCTTTTCCCTGGGATCTGCTTTCAGCCACTGCTCCCAAGCCTGGCTCAGCCCGGCCCCTACCATCCGCACCGCACAGCTGGGGCAGCTGCGTCTCCTCCGGTCCCGTGTGTGGCTTTGCCTGTGCAGCCGCCCCTGGAGCAATGCAGCCCACCCTGCTCTTTTGGATCACCTGCTTCCTCCTGGCCAGCCGGTGCCTGCCGCTGCTGCCCTGCCCCAGCCGGTGCCTGTGCTTTAAGAGCACCGTTCGCTGCATGCACTTGATGCTGGACCACATTCCTCAGGTACCGCAGCAGACCACGGTCCTGTAAGTGCACATGATTCCCTCACACCCCATCCAGCCATGCCTCCTTGCTTCCCAGCCGGGCCTGAGGAGGGCTCCTGCTGCTCTCCCTGCTTGTCTATCTGGAGGAGCCTTACATGTACAGACAGCTTCCCTGTTCTATGGTGTTAGGCTGAGAAACGTGAGCACTGATGAGGTGACATAAATATATTTGTTCTGAGTGCAGTCCTACTTTCCAGCACTTTGCAGAGCTCACCGTTGAGGATTCTCATCTTCAGTCTTGCTCAGTAATTCTGTAGCAGTAAGCTCTAATTTTTCTCCCATCCTCTTCTCCCAAATCTTTGGGACTCCTAATTGGGTCAGGCTGTGACTACTCCACTTGGAAAGAAGGATTTAATTTCAGAATGTGGTTCTGATTGATTATGTGCTGGCCTGCGCCTCCTAGGAGCATGGTGTCTTCGCTCTCGGCACTTGGGACACTATCTGTCTTCGCTCTCGGCACTTGGAACATTATCTATCAAAACAGGCTGTCAACTGGTCCAGGAAAGCTCCGTCCTAAAAAGCCGTGCTGAGCAGCTGCTTAGACTAATTGGCATGTAGGAGGCATTACGGTATGGTAGGAAAAATGAGGATTTAGGAGTCAAACACCTGAGTTCAAGTCCTACCTCATTCTCTTTAATATGGGGATGAAATAACACTGTATAATTAAATGGGAATTATACATCTAAATAAGCTGATCCTTAGATTAGGTTAAATAGATAACCAGAGAGTTAGAATTAAATATTTTAAATAAATATTTTATCCTATTGTAAACATGCCATAAGAGGGAAAAAAAGGGCATAATACTGAAAGATTATTCAAGGGTGCTCCTGATCCAAATTGTGTAATGTTTGTGGAATACTCAGCTGCTGTCAGTGTTTCCAATTTATTCTTGGGCGCAGGAAACGGCCTACCCTCCCTGGAATTTGGGGATGTTAATGTGGAAGATCATCTTCGCTATAGACTTCTCAGTCCTAATTATGAAGTAAAGAGGTAGCTTCTTACTGAAAACTTCCAGCTGCATAGAAAGTGACACACATGGTCTGTAGGTTTTCCTTGTTGCAAAGCATTTTGTTAATTCGGTGTGTGGACGTATCACCGAGTCTTACTGTGCAACTAAAAGGACAGATTATTGGACGTGGTGCCATTACGTGCAGGACAGCTCTAGAAGTGCCTTCAAACTCCAGCCCATCCATTTGTCATCTTGTAGGGACAATTTTCTAGCAGACAGCAGAAGAGCCTTAGAGAAAGGGCAGCTTGTCTCAAGTGCCACAAAGTTAAATGCCACCGGAGGTGCAATTGTGACCTAAACTCTCCTTCCTGGGCGTTGAAAGAAGAGAGGAGACCCAGTAGAAATAGCATATGCTTGCAGAGGTAAGGAGCGCAACCGAAAAGACATCGTCGGCGTAGTTGGGAGACTTCCCGTGTACATAAAAGTAAAGCTGAATGCTTGGGTGCTTGGACGAGGAGCCAGATGCGGACCTGTGAATAAGGCTGTCACTACCACACATCCAGTACGTGTTGCCTTGCGCTACTTCTCCGCTTGGTGTTTAAATTTATCATCTGTAAAATGAAGGTCCTGGTAGTGCTCACCCTAATGGTCATTGTGAAGATTGAGTTCAGGCACTTTAAGTACTTGGAGAATTGTCTAGTCCTGTAAGTGCTACAGAGTTTTAGCTGTTACTACGCTGATAAGTTGAGGGCAGAGTCAGCAACTCGGATACCCCCAGTAACCTGTGGTAATTCGAGGGTCCGAGGGTGGGTGCAAAGCCAGTGTGTGCGTAGAATGGAGGAGAACCCCCGGCACCGACTGGTGTGTGGGGACAGAGTGTGATGAGGATAGACACCTCTTGATAATGCGTCTCTGTGGCTTTATTTTTTTTATTTTTTGGTTTTTCTCCGGTACCGGGAACCGAACTCACGACCTTGCGCTTGCCAGGCAAGTGCTTTGCCGCTGAGCTAAATCCCCAGCCCTCTGTGGCTTTATTTTTACACACACGGAGGGCTCCTCTCAGCTGTGCGGACTGTCTTTCCAGTTCTGTTCCTTACCTTTGGAAGTGTATGCTGCTTCCCTTAGGTGCTACTCTCTTTAAACACCTACTTAGCTGACGGATGCCCTGTGACAGGGTAGGCCTGTTCATCTTACCATATTTTTAAAGCAAATGCAGATGTCAGAAATGAAATTCCTAGGCTAGGTGAGGTGGCACACGCCTGTAATCCCAACACCCTTGAGAGGCTGAGGCAGGGGGATTGCCGTGACTTCAAGACCAGACTGGGCTATATAGCAAGACCCTGTCTCAAAACAAAGCAAAATAAAACAAAAATGAGATTTCTGGCTTTTAGATATTAAGAGTAAATTTATTTTTAAAATTGAAAAAGCAAAAATGTCCAAGTGCAAACTTATATATTTGTAGGTTGCTTTTCATGTGGGACCTTCAGTTTGTGACCTCTGTTAAAGAAGTAGTATAAAAGCTGAGAGTAGGTGGGAAGCTTATGAAAATGGGTCCATCACTGTTTTTTAGGCTAAAAATCCTTGACATAGGGGTACATTTTTATGGAAGCAGTTTCAGGAAGGACCGCCACCGACCTCATTAAGATACAAATCCTGAGAGAAAGCTGATAGACTTTCTTTGTTTTGTAGATAAGCCTCACTATGTAGTTCAGGTTGGTCTTGAACTCATTTTATAGCCCAGACTGGCCTCAAACATGCAGCAGTCCTGCTGCCTGAGCCTCCCATGTGCTGGGGTTAGAGGTGTGCGCTGTCATTCCTGGCTCTCAGATCAACCTTTGAAAGGTAAGGTGAATGTGGACTGACTGCATTGCTCTCTAACACCAGCATCAACATTGTGATTTTTGTTAAGCCACAATTAAGTATGTACGCACTGTCACCAGAACGTGGCATAAGCACCTGTCTGGCAAGTGCAAGGTCCTGAGTTTGAGTCCATGTACCAAAAAAAAAAAAACATGGAAGCAATGTTAACACCATATTTGTCATTATCAACAGCCAAAGAGCTTAGCAAATGCTCAATAGCATTATTATTTCTTTGAGTTTTCATCTTTAGGTGTTTTTAAAACTTTAACCTGAATATTGAAAATATTTTCCTCAAAGATAGGAAAATAACTACTTTTAAAAGATTGATTAGGGTAAATCAGGGTTTTAAATTTAGAAAAATGCAAAACTATCCACCCCAATTTTATTTGGATTTCAAGTATAAAGATACAATATTTTCAAAATTGACATCATTTAAATGTAGGTTACTGCTTTAGAAAATGTCACTCTTTATCCTCTCTCTCTCGCTCTCTCTCTCTCTCGCTCTCTATATATATATATTTTTTTTGTGTGTGTGTGTGCAGTACCGGGAAGTGAACTCATGACCTCACACTTGTCAGGCAGGCGCTGTGCCGCTGAGCTATATCCCCGGCCCTATCCTCTGTGTTGTAGTAAAGAAAATACTTTAGAATTTGAGTTTTGAAACTACAGATGTCTAGTGATGAACATAGTCTTTTCAGGGAGTCTGTTCTCTGATCAGAAGCAGTCATGTGGTTAGTTTAAGTTGATTCCACTTGTCCCAGGATCATTAGGTTGTACTTCCCAAGGCTTAATGATTGGTTAAGAAATGCGATGCTCTTCAATAGCCAAGATAGTGACTCAGCTGAGACACCCATAGGCAGGTGAACGGCTACAGGAAATGTGGTGTGTATATACCCAATGCAGTGTTCTTCAGCCGAAAAAATGAGTGAATTCTTGTAATTTGAGGCAACATGGATAGAACTGGCGGACATTATGCTGAGTGAAACAAACCAGGCACAGAAAACAACCATAATCTCACTTCTTTGTGGAATCTAAAAAGTTGACTTCGTTGAAGCAGAGAGTAGACCAGTGGCCATTATATGTTACTAGCTCATTATTAGGGAGCAAGGGGAGAGGAGGGTTGGATAAGTGGATGAAAACACAGTTACATAGGTGTTCGAATGTTTTATAGCACAAAAGGCTACTAGAGTTCACAGTATTATATGTTTTATAAAGAACTAGGTGCATTCAAAGATTTCCAACACGAATTATAAATGTTTAAAATGATGACAGTAACTAGATACTTTGACTTGATCATTACACATTGTATACATGTACTGAATTATCACACTACCCCACAAGTATGTAAATTGATTGATTCATTGCACTACTGGGGATTGAACCTTGAGCCTCGGCACTGAGCCCATTTTATTTAAAATTTTTATTTTTATTTTTTTATTTTTTTGAGACAGGGTCTCACTATGCAGTTCAGGCTGGCCTTGAGCTCACTTTGTAGCCCAGGCTGGTCTTGAACTCACAAAGATCCTCCTGTCTCAGCCTCCCAAGTGCTGGGATTACAGGCATGCACCACCACACCTAGCCTTATTTAAAATTTTTTAAAAAAATTTTCAGGCAGGATCTTGCTTAGTTGCTAAATTGCCCAGGCGAGGCGCAAAATCGTAATCCTCCTTCCTCAGCCTCTCAAGAGTGCTGGGATTACAGGCACGCACCATGCCATTGTCTGGCTCCAAATTCTTTTTCTAAATAAAGAAATGTGGTGGTCTTAGAATTCCAAGGCACTGAGAGATGGAGACTCAGATGAACTTTGTCACTACAAGTCAAACAATTTTAGAACCATGTGAATTACAGTAGAAGAATTTTTAAACTTCGAACTGTTTTGATGGTACAGGATTCCCCTAAAAGACTTAAATACAGATGAATGTAGGGCTGGGGCTGGAGCTCAGTGGTAGAGCACTTTGCCTGCCTTGTGAGAGAGCCTAGGTTCCATGCAGCACACCGAAAACAGCAACAACAAACCCAGTGTGTCCAGTATAAAATACTAAACATTTAATTTAAAGCCATATTCTTTGTGCAGAAAGCTTGTCCTTGTTCTCCAAATAATACACAGCTCTTGGGGAATGGGAAAAGGACTTCAACATAGCTGTGAGAAAAAAATGTGTCCCGCTGATAAAAAATACCATTTTGTTCAAGAAAGAAATAGGCTTCCTTCAGGTTTCCTCTGCCGGATGTTTTGTCTTTTAATCTAACCCTCAGAGGTTGCTTTGACCTTTGAAATGGAATTTTTCATAACTGACGTGCAACTCACTGGCTCTGAACTGTCCTTTGTGCCGGTTCATCTCAATTGTGCAGTTGGCTGGAGGAAGAGAGTGCTGGAAAGGTGATTGTATCATGAGGTCGTGACACTCGTCACTGGGTTATCCATTGAGGTCTGCAGCCAGGTGCTGTTAGGAGGTGGGGCCCTTGGGCTGGGGATTTAGCTCAGCGGCAAAAGCGCCTGCCTGGCAAGCGCAAGGTCGTGAGTTCAGTTCCCGGTACCAGAGAAAAACCAAAAAAAAAAAAAAACAAATTTTCAAATTCTCAGATCTTAGAAAAAGTCTTATTACTACAGAGGGTCAAGCTAGTAGAATTCCAATCTGAAAATAAAATTTTCATTTTTTAGAGTGTAAACAAAA
>NW_004955454.1:11403576-11436461 GCF_000276665.1 Chinchilla lanigera | reverse complement strand
ACCAGAGAAAAACCAAAAAAAAAAAAAAAAAAAAAAAAAAAGGAGGTGGGGCCCTCACCAGTGGAGAAAATATCTCTTGCTAGTGCTCTTCCCTTGCTCTGCCTGCTGCCCTCAGAAGCTAAATAGCTTTGCTGCACCATGCTTTCCACCATGCTGCTCCCGCTACCCATGGACTGAACCCTCTGAAACAGAGCAGAAATAACCCTCCCCTCCTTTAAGTTGTGGGACTCAGGTGTTGTGTCGTGGAAGCAGGAAAGCTGACTAATAAACCTGAGCAGTATCGAACAAGCCTGAGCTCCCTCACCACCCTGTTACCCTTGCTTTGTTGTATTGAAGCAAAATGGCAGGATCTAGGTGAGCGCTGTCCAAAATCACCAGCAGCAGACAGCAGGGTCTTGGGGAGGCCGCGGATGCTGGACCCAGTGGAGAGCCTGTGGGCACAGTGAAAAAAGGTCAAGGGTCAAGAGGGGAAGGGTCAAGAGGGGAAGGCTAATGGCACCACTGATGGGGTGTGATGCAGCCTTTGGTCCCAGAGAACTCCACATGTGGAGTTACACGTGCCCACTAGAAGCCCGTGGTCTCAGGATTTCCCACAGTAGCTCATACTTAGATGCTTTTTGGTTGTTGAGTCAGCAGAACAGTGTTTCCCGTGCTGTGTGGCATGTCAGTCCCAGCTTCCAATAGCACACATAGGACAAAGGAAGCTTTGGAGGACAGTGGCAGCAGCATGAGGCTGCAAAGTTGTGAGTGCTGCCCTGGGTGGGGATCTAGTACACCTATAAGGAACGGAACTGTGGTACAAGTCTGGTGCAGGAAGACCAGTTCTTTTTTTTTTTCATTCATGAAATAAAAAGGGCTGGTGAATGTCCTGGCTTGTAAACTGGATGGGTAATGGCAGTGAGATTAAATGGCAGAAGCAAAGAAAATAATTAAATAATACTGTGTTGAGATTTTACTGGGTATCCCGGTAGCAGATCACTGGGCATCCTGATAGTGGGTTAGACATGTGATCAGCTCAGAAGGGAGGTCCAAGGAAGAGATGCCGTTCCAAGAGTCACTGGAGTAAGAGTTTGCATTAATTAACCATAGGGAAGCAGTGAGATTTCCCAAGGTGTGCTTGTAGGAATGAGAAAACGCTCAGTGGGCTAGAACTCTGGAAATCCCCAGAATGAGAACAAGAGCCAGGTCGTGTAAGCCATGCACGGCCTAGCGTCAGACTTTGGTGGGAACGGTCTTCCCTGCGGCTCCCCTGCACATGGTGACCCTGGGGAAAATAGCCAGAGAAGTAGGAAAAGTGCTGTAGCAGAAAGGAGAACCCTCTGTATTTCAGGAGCGAGAAGGGTGGTTAAATCTGGCAGAAATTGATAAAGCAGTGTATAAATTTTACTTCTAAAAGTCAAAAGAGTTTTGTTGAGTTTGCTTGTTTATTTTTGAAGGACAAGGAAGTGATATTTATGTGTGTAGGCAAAGGGAATGAAAGTGGTGTAGGAAAAGGGAAGAAATGAGAGCAGAAGGTGAATAGCTTTTTTCTTTTTTTGCCTCTCAGTGGCTCAGAGCAGTGCTGGCTAAGACGTCAGCAGTGAGAGCCAGTCACTGGGAGCTTGGTGTCACCCCCCTCCTTACCCAGCGGACAGATGGGTTCCAGTCCTTGGAGACCCAAGGCATCTGCAGGCCATCGGAGCTGCAGCAGATGTCCTGATCCAGCCACAGTGAATGTGATGTCATGCTTTGGCTCCAAAGGGGGAGAGAAACACGAGAAAAATGTTGAGAACAACTGTGGATATTCAGCATCTAGATATTTTTATAAAATTTCCCCTCTGCTTTAAGGGCATCCAGGATCCAGGGAAGGGACATGTCACACAATCCTTCTTGCTGGTAAACAGTGAAGTTGACCACAGCTGACCAAAGTTCAAATCATAGGTCCCTTTACACATGCAAAATGGAAGCAATGGTTGATCAATTGATTGATGGATGAATTATTAATTGAGATGGGGTGTCACTACCTTGCTCACCTCAGCCTCCTGAGTAGCTGGGGCCACAGCCAGTACAACTATGAAACTATGAAAGCAACTGTGAAAGCATTTAAATGTGCCTTGCAGCCACAATAAATGACCCAGGATTTTGTTGTAAAACTCTAAATCTGTGATGAAAAACGTAGAGTTATGTGTAAGAACCTGTTGTTCTCCTGCTGCTTCTGGTTGGTTTGGATAATGTTGTTGCTTCTCTGCAGCGATTCTTCATCTGAATAGTTCAAACAACAATACAAACCCCAAACAGAAGGGGGCACTTCTGACTTT
The DNA here is from genome assembly GCF_000276665.1 of Chinchilla lanigera. Taxonomy (NCBI): domain Eukaryota; kingdom Metazoa; phylum Chordata; class Mammalia; order Rodentia; family Chinchillidae; genus Chinchilla; species Chinchilla lanigera. Next base: position 11,434,164 of record NW_004955454.1, on the reverse strand, counting down.
TATATTTAGCTTTTTAAAAAGTCATACATGCGATGCCAGTAAGGTACTTTAAAAAACTTCTCAAGTTTAATTTTTCTTACGCTGAACCCAAAGACCTTAGTTAACCTCAAATGCTGCAGAGTGCTAATAGTTGTATTTTGTGGAAATGACTTCCCAAGGTAGGCACAGAAGTTTTTCCCCAGTCTCCCTTCCCTCCCTTTCCCCTCCCCTTGCCTCCCTCCTCTCTTTTCCTCCCCTTCCCTCCCCTCTCCTCCCTTCTCCTCTCCTCTCCTCTTCTTCAGTGCTGGGGGTGGAACCCAGGTGCCCAAGCATGCCAACCAAGTACCCTATACTGAGCTGCGTCTCCAGCCCTGGGACATAGATCTCAAGATTCACCTACTCAGGTCACCTGGAATGTGAGTCCCATTAGTTGGGACAGCTGCCTACGTGCACAATTTGTAAATAAAAAGACAAAGACAAACTAGAGGTCCCCCAAAGATGATTCCCCAGCAGCTACCCAGTTCTTGGACCTTGCCGTGAGTTGCCCTTGGTTATATCCCATGAAAGAGACCCATTTATCTTGCAGGAAAATGTGCTCTTGTCAATTAAACAGGAGACCCTAGTCAGCGTATTAAATTAGGACTCACTGGAGTAGACCCACTGATACAATGAGGGCATAAATGGACTGTGTGTTTTGAAGGTGCGGCAGAGTATTGAGAGGTGCGCACGCTCTTTATTCTGCCCGGGGAGCGCCACACCGGCTCCCTACACCCAGCCCCCCACACCCAGCCCCGCGCTTGTGCTACAGAAGTGACATGAGCTCTCCTGAAGGAAGCCAACCCTACCTCTTCCTCCTCAGTGCCGGTCTGCCTGAAATGCATTTTCTGTCTGCCCCAAGCTAGGGGGCATGTCATGCGGAATGAAGACTGTTAACTTGTCTTCTGGATACTCTGAATCTCTGCAGAAGAGAGAAAACAGACATCTTTAATCTTACTCCTTAGGACCTTCTGGCAGAAGATCGTTCAAATGCAGAAGCAAACCCACTGGCGGAGGACCCTGAGGAGCGTGGAAGAGGTTGTGCTTTGGGTGGTCTAACACGGGCAGGCTCTCTCTTCTGCGCCCTCAGACTGCGCTGTCTAAGTGGGGGTTTCATGCCATTTTGGTTGTGACTCTCACCCCTTGCCTCACCTACGCTGAGGATCACTGTCCTAGAAAGGGTGTGAGGTGTGTGCCCCAGGTTTAGGGAGGAAAGTGATCCCCAAAACAAAATCTCTCAGGAAAATGATGTAAACAAAAAAGAGAGTGGCCAAAATTTTTGACAAACATGAAATATTTGAGTGGTGATGTGCTGCGGTGCTTACTCCAGTAATACTCCAGCAATACTCCAGCAGTACTCCAGCAATACTCCAGTAATACTCCAGTAATACTGTGTGGGCTCTGCTGTCTCAGCTCCTGAGCTTGAAAAACATCTTAGACAAAACTGAAACTTGCCAAGATCCCTCCTTGTCCACAGAAGCACCAGTAAGCCGTGCAGTCACACGCGTTTGCCGGGATTTACGCTAAGGCTGACCAGGATCATATTCACAGCTGTGAGGTCCAGTGATAATTCTTATTACTCCAGTAATACTGTGCGGGTGTGGTACAGGGCATGGGCAGGGAGAAATTCACACAGACCTCTCTGCCTGTCTGGTTTGTACCTTGGATTAAGCCAGGAGTGCATGCGGAGGGAAATGATCAAGACCTCGTGGTGCCGGGAGCTCTTCCCTTCCTGGCCTCCATGACCTGTGTTGGAGATGGCAGATTTTGCCACAGTCTGTATGTTGGCCACTGATAGAGACAAATTTGAATAGCTGTTGCTGCAATGTTGGGAATCTACTTTTAAAATGTTCAAAGCTAAAGGCAGCTACCAAGCACGGATTATAGTACACTCGCCTCAGGGAACCTGGATGCGCTAACAGCACTGTCCCTAAGAAAACAGGGCCATTGCGCACCGGACCTTTACACTGACCTCATCATTGACAGAAATAACTGCGAGCTTATACTTGGTTCAGTAAGCATATCAAGTGGCTGATTGTTCTCCGTTAAAGATAAAAGTCATTGTTTCCCTTCTGTTTTCTGGAAATCATTTACTTCTCCCATTTGTACTTGTTTTATTTCTGATCTTTCTTTTTTAAAATTACTCTCTTTGAACTTCAAGAAGACTAAATGAAACTGCAAAATAAAAAAGTTTTTCTTTAAGTGTGGATTTACAAGAGTACATTTACAGTCTTTTTCTGAGTCCTAGCTAACTGGATGTCCAGCATTGTAGAGTGAGAATGGAACCTATGCAAAGAAAGCTTTGGGCTAGAGGTATAGCTCAGTGGTGGAGTGCTTACCTACTATGCACAAGGTCCTGGGTTTTTTTCCCCAGCACTGGAAAAAAAAGAAGAGAAAAAAAATTAATATTTAAAAGCAGGTATGATAAATAAATTTCATTAAGCAGTGGAGGACTTTCATTTGTTTGGTTTTTCGATTTTTCTCCGGTACCGGGAATCAAACTCACGACCTTGTGCTTGCCAGGCAGGCGCTTTGCCACTGAGCTAAATCCCCAGCCCAGTGGAGGACTTTCTATCCAATGTTGAATTTCCATTTGTCGTCATCTAGTGAAGTAGGATAAGGTTAGCACTAACCTGAACTATTAAGAGAGCTAGTTAAGAAGCTAACTAAGCCTACCAAATAGAATCGACACGAACTCTCTTTACTTACAAAATTGTCCGGACTTGCAGGGGTGGAAAAGTGATGTAACACCTCAAGGGTACCCGTCGTATTTTTCTTTCTCTGACAGATGTGAAAAACAGCATCTGGGAGCCAAAGGTCAGCTGGCCAAAGTTGTCACGGGTCGTTTGGTTGTCTCTGGCTGCTCTCTCACCATTTGGGAATGGCTTTTTGATTTAGGGCCTTCAAACACTTAGCAGGTGTTTGCAAAGGGTGCCGTCCTGAAGGATCACCTATCTTATCTGTGTGGTGTGCGCAGCTTGTCCCCCACTGGCCGGTCTGGACCTCACAGCTGTGAATATGATCCTGGTCGGCCTTACCATAAATCCCAGCAAACGCGTGTGACCGCATGGCTTATTGGTGCTTCTGTGGACAAGGAGGGATCTGGGCAAGTTTCAGTTTTGTCTAAGATGTTTTTCAAGCTCAGGAGCTAGAAGAGACAGCAGGCTCAGTTGTTAGGACAGCAGGTTTCAGGGCCAGACTGCCTGGCCTTGAATTCTCCTTCCATGATTTATTAGCCACGTGTGCCTGGGCTAGTAACTTTGATCCTTTAGCACTGATGTCCTCACCTATAAAATAAGACTCACCAAGTGCCAGGAACTATTTAAATGTTAGCTGCTGCTGTCAGTACCAGTGCTATTATATCTGTTAAGACTGGAGGTGGAAATGCACAATGTAAGAAGGTGCTATGGCATGGTAGGGAATGCCCGTAGTTCCAGATCTCTGCGAGTCTGAGGCAGGAAGATTACAAATTTGAGCCCAGGCTGGGCAACTTATGACTTAATGAGACTATCTCAGAACAGAAAATAAAAAAGGCTTGAGATGTAGCTCAGTGCAAAGGCTCTGGGTTCAGTCCTCAGTACTGTTTGAAAAATGGTACGATCCATAAAGATTGCAAAAATGTGCCGCTGGTGTTTCTCGGTTGAACCTTAAAAGTTACCGTTTGAAAAGCACTGGAAATGTTGACCTTTGGCATGACCTTACCAAGGTTCTAAGTGCCTGACATGATGCAATGTTCAGAAATCATTAATGCTTTTTTTTTAACAAACCAAAGTTCTTATGGGATGTGGGAGATGCACAGGGTCAAAGCATTGGGACGGAGGGTGGGGTCGGCCGATGGTGCTCTCCCTTCTGATCCCCGAGCCTGGTCTTGGATTTGGTGTCCGGTAGAGAGGTGCATGGGTTTCGATGTCAGGATCATCTTGCTCGAAGCTTTCTGTGGCTCACACTTACCACTGTATTTTAGCCTGCAGCTTTGTGTAATAGGAAGAGGGAAATTCTTCCAAGTTCCTGCTGATCATTACACAGGGACACTTCCTAGTTCTCCCAGCCACCCGCGAACAGTGTCATTGTAAACAAAGTTGCCTACCAAACCAGTACAATAGCTTGTAAGTCATACTTTTTTCAGTGTCTGGCTTGTGTTTATCAGGAGTCTGGACTGTATAGTGCGGGGAAATTCTCCCTTCCCTTTTCCCTGAAGAGACAGGTTTGGCAAATGAGGAAAGACTTAAAAGGGTTCTTTGTTTTTGTGTATACACGGCTGTAGGAGCCCGGAGCTTTAGGATTTTAAAAAATAAGAGGCTCCTCAGGGAGGTGCAGTGCAGCAGTCTGGAAAGGATCAGGAAAAGCTGGAAACCTAGAAGTACCTAGAGGCAAGGGCGTGGGAGCAGGTGTGGGGGAAACCCGCTGAGTGCGAGTCCTGGGAAGAGGACGGGGGTGAAGCCCGCGTTGGAGTGAGGACACACCTGACAGCCTATGTGGAAACCAGGCCCCCTCTGGGGTCTGTTAGCAGAGCCCTCAAGACCTCAATTCTGAGGAAGGTATATATAAATCTGTTCTAAAACCATAGGTCCTTGTGCTCTGTGCTTCAAGCGTACCTGCTCTTTGACAGCTTTAAGCAATTTTTGCATTTAATATTTTCCCTGAGACATTAGAAGCACCACTAAAGAAGGGATTATTTCCTCATAGTTAATGCTTTACCCACTCATGGCAGAATTGGGAATGTAAGATGTGCTCAGCCCGAATTTGTTGAAGAATTGAAAGAACTCCCAAAATTTCCGTTAATAATGTGAGAAAAGCGGCACAGGCCTGTAATCCTACATACTTGGGAGGCTGATGCAGGAGGATTCCAAGTTCAAGGCCAGCCTAGGCAGTTAAGTGAGACAGTGTCTCAGAAAACCAAAAGACGAAGAACAAACAAACAACAAAAAAGACCCCTGCTTTCCAGCTTCCTCGCAGCAAGCATTTCAGAGGTGCCTGGCGGCTGACAAAATGTAGTAAGACCTCTGCATGTAGATCCTAAGCCGTGCTTACAGACCTTTGGGAGGTAGGTATTTATCATTTTACAAATTCACCTGTACATCTGCTCAGTGCAGCTTTCATGGTAACAGCAGGGAGAAGTGATCAGATAGCTTGGGATGACACTCTAGGAGGGGAGACTTTAGTTTGTTAAAATGAAATGGCCCCAGGCCCACTGATACTGGGCGGCCCTGAGGAAGCGCCTCCGTGCAGGTGCTGCCCCCACCCCGTCCAGGGAGCGGCCCACTCCTTTCCCAGGCCCTTCCTCCGCCCCACTATTGGTCTCCAGACCCTTGTGTTGCCTATAAGCAATAAATCTCACGACCCCGGGCGGTGACAGAACAGCCCTGTAACTACTGGGCAGCTTCCTGAGTGGGTGAAGAACCAGAAGAGTCTTAGAATCTCTTTGCCTCGTAGAAAGATAACGGTGCAGCGTCTCCCGGCTGTGAGTAAAGGAGATGAGGAAAGCTTGCTGGGACCTCTCCTTGGGAACGCCTTTACCAAAGTAACAGCGAGTGAGATGGGAATTTAAAGGCGAACTTCAGATGTCATTTATTGTTTCCCTGACTCTTCACGCTTTCGCACTTGAGCAAACTTTGCCACACAAATCACTCATCGATTGACAGAATGCTGTCCTTGATATTTCAATGCAAGTGGGGCTGATAATGATTTTGATCTTACTCTTGTCTCTAGAAGATTGTCTAACAGATTTCCTTTCATCTTTCTTTCAAAGTGTAGATTCTTCAAAAATTTTATTAACAGAAATTAGGGTGAAGGAAAATTTAGCTTGTGAGCTATTCCCATGCCTGTGTCTCATGAAGCCATCTTTCCCCAATTATAGTGTATTTTTCCTTTTAAAAACATTACATTTAATTATCTGTGAATAACCTCGCAGATTTCAATATATTATGGACATTTTGAAAAAAATAAAATTAGACTTGTTGCACTTTAGAATGATGTTATAAACCACAGAAGTGGAAAAAAATTTACTAGAAAAATATTTTGCAAATATGTGTTGTTCTCGGCAGGGTGTAGTGGTGCTTGCCCATACTGCCAGTTACTAGGGAGACGCGGCAGAAGGATTACAGATTTCAGCCCAGCCTGAGAAATTTAGTTATTAGCGAGACCTTGTCTCCAAACAAAACAAAACAAAAACTGAGGATGTAACTCAGTGGTATAATGTTTGCCTGGCATGTGTGTGGCCTTTGGTTCAATTCCATTACACACACACACACACACACACACACACACATGCACACATGCACACACTGCATTGTGTCATGTAATAATGTTTCTAGAACAACTCAATCCCTTATGAAGACTGGCCCCAAAGTACTGTGAGTCCACAGAAGCAGTGACAGAGCTAGGATTGCAGATGCAACCGTGTGGGGACTTAACTGATGGAAATATAATCATAGGTAGCAGAAAAAGCAGTTGGCTCTCCGTACTTTGGGTCCGAAAGAAGGGTGTATAGATTTCCATAAAAATGACATTTAGGATACAAATGACTTTCTGCTGTCTGGAATGTATCTAGTTGGTCTTAAGCTGATATCAAAGACGCACACACATCCCTGGAGTCAGGATCTAGTTGGAAAACTGCATATAGCACTGTAATGGCTTTGTCTACTTGTGATCTGCTGGGGACCTACACAGGAAGACCTAGGCTTATTCTGGGACAGTAGTGACAGTTGTAGTTCAGGATAGCTGCAGGCATGTCAGGCTGAGTCCAGAAAAATCACGGATATAATAGTTTATTTTTCAAAACCGACTGAGTCTGAAAATAACACAAAATCCATTTAATTTCCTAAAACTTGTTCTTTCTTCGAAACTCTTTTGTGTGCTCCTCCTAAAAGATACACCTTGGGTGAATTTATGTGATAAAGACAAATCTCTTGCTATTCCAGCCTGGTATGTATTTTGTGAAAAATCAGTCCACATGGCAGCAGAAACGATGCAAAAGAGGAGGGAGGACGTAACACTTACGGCTACTTGTATTTATTGCCCTGTGGCATTTTATGTTGCAGAGGCATGGTATGGCGGTCCGTGAGTCAGAAGGTGTAACCTCTTTTCTTCTGGCACTAATAAGATATATGTTCTTGGGCAAGTTGTTCAAGACGTGGCCTCTGGGTCTTCTTTTTTCTCCATCTATGAAATGAAGACAGTATCCCAGGGCTTCCCCGACACAGCTAAATGTCGAGCATCATTCATCCCTGAAGACTTGTGTCGTGCCCAATCTCACCTTTTTCACCATCTCAGCTTGTTAACCCAACATTATCCTTCCAAGGGAAGAGAAAAGAAAGAAATTTACCTCCCTGCCCAGCCATTGTGAGAAGGATAAATCTTTCCTAGAAATAGCAATATCTGTATCAATGAAAGATAAGTATCTTTTTGGAGCAGGGTGCTGGGGATTGAACTCAGGGCCTTATGTATACCCTGGGAATGCTCTACCACTGAGCTACATCCCTGATCCCAAGTCTCCAATTTTAAGTAAATTAAAATAAGACCATGTGAGTCATATAAAAACAGAAAGAAGAGAAATATTGAGTATAGTGTATGGGAAAAGCCTTGGGCTGATCCTTATAACATTGTCTCTTGACCACTGAGGCTCTGGAATATATGCTGCTACTGAACAGAGAAGGTAAGAAGGTATTAAGTGTGGCCACCCTAAAAAGCGTGGACAGACAGCACCACGTTCAAAGCAGAGGGGTATAAAAGGACAAGGGGAAACACTAATGATGTCCCAGGAAGGAAGCAGGGCCAAGAACTCTAGATCACAGGAAGAGAAAATTGGAGTCCGCTTTGACCCAGCCCTGGTGTCTTGGGAGGAAGCTGGCGCAGAGTTGTGGCAAAGGGCTGGAGACGTGTGATCTTGGGAGCTAGAGCCTGAAACACCCTCAACTAAGACCAGCAATGTGAAAAGACGATTGTCCTGAGGTCCACCGCTGGCGGCAAGCTGTGGGACCGTGAGCACTTGGCTTCAGGGACAGCCCTGAGCAGCTTTGAGGAACGACAGGCAGAAGGGACCAACCCTGGGAACAGCTGGCCGGACTAACTTCCTAGGGCAGGACTTTTGATGCTGTAGGGGAGTGGGGAGCCCCAAGATCCCAGAGTCATAGCATGAAGACATCTGAGGTCTGCGTGAAGCAGCTCCTCGTAGCTACGCTCCAAAGGACTTGAACTGTGAACGCATCCTTCCCACGGCATTTCTGCTTCATTTTTATTTATTTATTTAGTTTTGGTCTGTGTGAGACAGGGTCTCACTATGTAATTCAGGCTGGTCTTGAGCTCACTTTGTAGCCCAGGCTGGTCTCAGGCTCACAACGACCCTCCTGCCTCAGCCTCCTGAGTGCTAGGATTATAGGCGTGCGGCACCATGCCCTGTCCTGCTTCATTTCATGCCCAAGACGGAAAGATCCCTGTGTTCTCCACTCTGCTCCACAAATGCTGAAAGCGTGGAATGGTAGCCTTGTACCCAGTACCACCTGACTCCAGAAAAGCACGCTTTCTTTGCCCTCAACATTATTAATTATCTTCAAAACTTTTAACCGGGCTACACAATTTATTGCTAATAGTTGTTGTGTTCATCAGATCACAGTGGCATCCTGTTTTGTTCTTTGGAATTATGCTTTTGAATGTGCATGTCCTCAAGCGTTATCTACTGAGCCACGTTAGTTACATCATTCAAGTGCTTTGGCTGGAACAAATAACCAGCAGTGAGTTCTTTGGAAGAACATCCAAACAGCGGATTCTGGAGTTCAAGTAAGGACAAGTTTTACAGACTGTGAAGTATAATGATCATGTGCTTGCTTGAAATGACTTGTTCTTTCTAAAATAGTTAATTCTCACTAAATCCAGATGGCATGGCCAGGTTTTCACTGGAGAGCACTGGCCTGAGAAAAATGTATGGCCTCTGATGTTCTGAATGTGTCTTGATTGTTCATTTGTAACTGTGATCACAGAGACATTGCATTCTGAGGCACTTAAATTATTTCAGTAAGTCAAAGATATATATTAGTGTATTATACTTTCAACAGGAATATAGTTTTCCTACTATAAAGAGTTAAATGAATCATTTTGCTTTTTCCATTGTTTCAATTACTAAATCTAGGTTGTTTTTTTTTCTATATGTAACATGCTGTGCTCTGAAATCTATAGCTGTATTGTAAAGGGAAGCAAGTCCGAATGCTGGTTTCTAGTGGGAGGAAAATTTATCTCTGCCTCCTGGTAAGGGCACCGCTGATGACTGAGCACACCGTTATTTGTGTTCAGGCATTCCTTTATTCTTTTTCTTTGGTACCGTGAATCAAACTCAGGACCTCGCGTTTGCCAAGCAGGAGCTGTGCCGCTGAGCTACATCCCTCGCTTCTCCTTTGTCTTGTATTACTGGATGCAAATTGCATTTGTCCATGCAATATGGATGTAATTAGGAGCCATACTCATGTACAAAGAGACAGAGGAAAAGATTGACTATAAGAGGAGTACATTAACCAGGCTGACTGTCGTATTTTCTATTTAATGTTTATGAACTGTTGAAAAGGCCTCAGGTTATTTTGCTACTTACATTTATTTTCCATTGCCCTTATAACAAATGGGAAAGAAGCATGCAAAACCTATAAATGAGAGTCTGTCTGAGTGTATTAGACTGATTTAGTTAAGAATTCAAGACATAATTTGTCACAGTGGAATAATTAGATTATAATTGGTACATATGGAATTTTGTTCTTTGGTAGTTTTGCATGGACTTTTCACTCATTGAAAAATATGAAAGTGTCTGATTAAAATGACTTCTTAAAGTTAACGCAGAAAGTAAAATTATAAACATCTCCACTTCTTACTGGGAAAAATGGAACTTTCTAAGTTTTGGTCTCCTAAGATTTTACATTTTGTTTCACTAAGAGCATTTTGAGCAGAAGTTTCTGAGTAGTTGTAGTATGGCATTGTCTATTCTATTAACAAATATCCGCTAATGTTTTTCCAAATTGATTTTTTTTGAGAGAGGAAATGTTTAATTACAATTTTTGTATCTTTCATCACTATTTTGGGATTTCAAATATTGAGTCTTCTAACCTATCTGAGATCATACTTTTAGCACTATTGATTTAAAGTGTTTCTATTCCATTTGGCCAGTTCCTTTCCTATGAGACTATTTCTAATTCTTCCTAAAAGAAATCATTTTATAGTGACACTATCTGGTTAATGAAGCCAATAGTCAGTTGTGAGGTATATTTTAGTAATGGTTTTATATTAGTTTACCCTATATTTATCTCCATGTCAAAGACAGTACTGCTTACCTGCTTTATTACAGTAATGAATACATAGGGAAGAACTGAAATTCAGTGAGTCACGTGTCAACTTTCTTTGGCTACGGACTCCATATAGTTTGTGCGAACTCTAAAGTTTTAACAGGGTGCTGTAAACACCCTAGACAGCTAAGCAAAAGCATGGGGCCAGGATAAGTTAAATCGATTTCCATTCTCCATTGCTTCCCTAAAGACAGCTCTTCTAAACCACTTCACTTTCTATTAGTGAAGTCACGATGTGTTACTGGACTCAGAAACCTGAAGAGATTTTCTGCAGTGTCCCTAGTTACTGGGTTCAGGCTGTGCATACATCAAGGTGAGCATAATAGAGAACTCTGCTTCCTGGGGTTGGCGGGTGCACGGCCACAATGTGCCTTCTCATGCTCCTGGTTTAAAAACTCATCTTTTACCCAAAAAATTGGAATCAAACTCCAGTTGGTCTCCACCTAAACTACATTAGTTTTGAAACAACCCTTTTTATATCTTTGGTTATGCTTTGCATTTTATCCCTTCCTTCCTTCTTTCTTATCTCTTTTCCCTCATCCCAGTTGTTCTTTCCTTTTGAATAATCTCTTTCATGGGACTGGGAATTTAGCTCAGTGGCACAGCGCCTGCCTGGTAAGTGCAAGGTTGTGAGTTTGATTCCTGGTATGGGGAAAAAAAAAAGAATAGTCTCCTCTTTCCCTTTCACAATATCTATTGTACCTTTCAGATTTTATTTACTCTTTCCCTAGTGAGATGATACGATATTTAGACATGTGGATCTGATTTATTTCACATTTGTGTATGGTCTCTAGTCGTGTCCGTTTACCTATAAAAGCCTTGAGTTAATCTTTCTTTGTAGCTGAGTAATACTCCATTGTATAAAAATACCACATCTTTTTCATCCATTCCTCAGTTGATGGGCCTTTGGGTTATTTCCAAGATTTAGCTATGACAAATTGTGCTGCTATAAACATGGGCACACATATATCGCTGTGGTGTGATGTTTGTAGTTCTTCTGGAAAAATACGCAAAAGGGGAATAGCTGGGTTGAATGGGCCCTCTAGTCCTAGTTTACTGAGGAATCTCCAGACTGATCTCCACAGTGGTTGCACCAGTCTACACTGCCATCAGCAGTGGAGAAGTTTCCTTTTTTGCATTTTAAATATCCCCCAAAGTCCATATGTTGGAGACTTTGTTACCAGCCTGTGGCACTGTGGGAACAGTGAAACTTTTAGGAAGTGCAGCCTACTAGGAAGAAGTTGGGCGGTTGCGGGCATGCCCAGAGGGGATACTGGGTGCCCAGCCCTTCTCTTCTCAGTTCCCACACGCCCTGAGGTGAGCAGGCCTTCTCCACCCAACTTTTCTGCTGTGCTGTGCTATGCTGCTGCTGTCCTGCAAGTCCTTTAGAAGTGGCTCGCCAATTAAAAGTATTCCACATCCTTCTTGACTCAAACAAAGATGAGCCGAGCCAGAAACAGTGCCAAAAGTTTCTTTAAAAAATGAGGGGTGAGGGCGTAAGGGAAGAACTAGCTCTCTAGAATGAACTCATGCTGAACTTGAAAAGGATAAAAGCAAAAAATAAAAGTGAATCCTGCCTCCAGAAGATAGAGTGGACCACCCTGAGGAGTCACGATGGGGGGCTCCCCATGGTGTTTGGTCTCCTTTATGCCATCCGCATCTCATGGGAGCCAGAGAGAAGTTCTATATGCAGAGTCCTGAGAATTATCTGCCCCCTCCATCTTGCAGTGGGGAGGTCCCACCCATTTCTCCAGCCAGCTTTGCCGCATCCTAACTCTTATATCACTGCCGCAGGCCTACAGTGACCAGGGCAAGTGACTGTTGACTGAAGCTTCTGAAAAGATGATCCAAAGTCAGTTTTCTTTCCTATAAGTTGATATTCTCAGATATTTTGTCACAGCAACGGAAATCTGACTCTTAACATATCCATAATCATGCAATACTGAATTTTTAAACTAATTTTAGAAAACATACATGTCTGCGTAGTGCCTGGTGCCTGAGCCATCAGCCCCTGCAGACTCAAGAGTGCTCTACCCTTTTTATATGCCAATTTGCATTGTTAATATTTAAATCTTAGTTTGTCTAGCTTCTTAAATTGAGTATAGAGGGAATACTCAGTAGGGAAATTGACTGACATATTCAGGACATTTATAAACCACTGAAGTGAATTTTCTGCCTGTAAAGGAAATCTTATCGGATAAGGTTTTGCTATCTCCAGAAAGCTATTGTTGTATAATCACGGCTAAATGACAGGTGGCATGTGTCGAAGATGTTGGCTACAAGATACGCATCAAAGACTAAAATTCTTCCTTCTATTTAATGTGCAATAAATGAGTGAGAGCCTGCTGGATAGGTTATAAACATAATCGATACATATGAGAAGAGGCTGAGAAGCACCTGTCAATATTCTTCTTGGGGACAATTCATTCAACAAATATTTGATCAAATATCTGACTGTTATGAGCCTTGGAGTGTAGTGAGAGTGAAGGAAAAGAACATGATTAGGTTCTGTAAGGATCGGATCATCTGTGTAGAACGAGAGTCCATGTACCCAAGGGGTGAGGACCCTGTGGAGACAGGAAGTGGGTAGAAGCACTTTGCGTGGACATCGCAGGGCTCGCTTGACTTCTCCTTCTTGGTGGTTTTGAAACACGGTGGTTGATTTTTTTGGACCACCTTGAGTACTGAAGCTGAGCTCTTCTTCTTGAGCTCAGGGCCACTGTAATGGCTTCAACCCCAGAATGAGGGGAGGCCAAGGTGGCCTTGAAGTGCCAACCCTGCCCCTTCCTGAATGGTCAGTTGTGGAGCTCCGGACTCCTTGTAGGAGTCCAAAGCCTTACAGTCATAGGTGGACAGTGGTACTGTGGGGTCCAGCTTTCTGTCTTTTTACCTGAGACTGCAAATACCAGTGGGCAGAGACCATCTCATCCTGTTGTGCTCTGTCCAAATTCCTGACCAGCAGATAGTGGTTAGTTGGGCAACAAGTAACGACCAGAGCATGAGTGAGGAGGTGATAGCCACGGGTGCATAAGGCAGCTGAATAGGGAGCGAGGGAAGGTGTTCCGGGTGGGAGCACCTTGGACTGGCAATGGGAGTGAGTCTCCGTGTGTGTGTCTGTACTGGCCATATGGCTTTCTCTCTCTTTTTTTGTTGCTCTGGACTGACAATGACATCAGAGGATAATATCTGAAAATGGAGGGTTAACAGCAAGGTGTGCAGAGCTTCCAATCCCATGTGAGCAGCAGACAGAGGCACCCTTGTTTGCTGCCATCTCCCCATCTCTCTCCTTGGTAACATCATTTCCTTGGTCCTTTTTTTTATCTGAGGGAAGAGGACCCCAAGCAATGTGTTTAGCGTGAAGATAACTATATGCCACAAACAGAAGTGGGAGTTTCCATTTACAAGCAAGGATGAGTAGAAGAGTTTAAATAGAGATCAGAAAACATTGAAAATGAACTGATATGGAACCGAATCCTATAGAACTGGATGTTTCCTGGTCATAGGAAACACATTTTGCTCAGAACGCTGCTGCGGATGGATGATGAGCTTCCAACAAATCGTCACTTTGCCCTCCAAAGCCGTTGGAGTCAGTAGTCCTTCAGGGTTGGCCATGGTGTACTTGTTCTTTAACACATTTAGGTAGCATTGTTGAAAATGGCAGTCTGAGGCCATGTACCTGTCTATGCCCTAAATATTTACAAAGGTCATACAAAGAATGACAATGAAGACCAGTAACCATCTTTCTTTTCCCCTATCCTGTAACATTTGCCACAAAGGAAACACCTTTCTGGTTTGTGGAGGTCTCCTTTTTCACATCATATACCATATATTTTATTTTATGCAGATGCTGTAGGCTGACTGCAGGGTGAATGTCTGCCTTAGCCTGGAGGACATTTAGTGGTGTATGGTGTCTGTAGGGAAGGAGGAGGTCTTGATCTCATGATTCAGAGCCTGTGCAAGGTGAGAAACCATACATCCATAAACATACAATCCAACTAGAGTACATCTTTTCCTCTACCTTCTCTTTTTTACTAGTGTTTATTTTTTAAAATTTCCCTTTGCTCTCAGTTATAGCAGCACAACTTATAATAGCTAAATCTTGGGAGCAACCTTTAAGTCCATCAACAAATGAATGGGTAAAGAAAAGGTGGTATTTGTATACAATAGAGCACTCCTCTGCTGTAACGCAGGAAAATCTCCAGTCATTTGTAGGAAAATGGATGCGCCTTGAGATCATAATGTTAATGAAATTACTCAGGGACACACCCTTAAATATCACATGACTTGTTTTACACATGAAAGCTCAAATTATAAATAAACAGCAAAATACAAGGTAGATAACAGGAGACACAGAAGTAGATTTTTCTCAAATGGGAAGCGGATCAAGAGATCAAGAGAAGGGAGAGAGGGGAGGGGAAGGGGATGAGAAAAGAATTAAGATGTGTTATGTACCTGTGCCAACTCCACACAAGGAGCGTACTATACACACATGCGTACTATACACATATACTAATACAAACTGTAAGAAAATAAGTGGATATGATCTTTTAAAATCATGTTAGAGCCTGGGCTCGGTGATGTCCCTAAAATGGAAAATTAAATCCAGATGCAGCCAAAATAGCAACACAGATGTTCTTCCCAGGTTACCTTTTTTTTTTTTCCTTTCACGTGCTTGAAAATCTCAGAACTGTAAATAGCAAAATTCAGTGTGTTCTTTAGCACGCAAAAGAACATACTTCTGAGAAGGACTCGTGTAAGAACTGAATCATAAATAACGTGTAGCTTCTGGCAGCAATTAGAATACCAAAGAGAAGACACGAGAGCTATTTTAAGGATCATCTTTCATTTAGCAGTGAAAGCAGGGGGGCTGCAGAGCAGAGATGGGAGACTTGCTGGTGTGAGCCGGGATCAGGGCTGCACCACATTCAACTCTGAGGTCTTCAATAGCGCAGTTGTCTCCTGGAGCCGGCTTCCTCCCCTGTAACAGTATCTAGCCGCTTACAGAGCCTTGAGTATCCGGCCCACAGTAAGGCCTGCCTCAGTTATTAAATGGTTTTTCTTTTCCTTTTAATGTGTCTAGAGGAATGATGGGGAGAATGAGGACAGCAGAGGGACCCAAGGATTAAGGTTGAGAAGCAGCACTGGCTGCTGGGCAGACATGAAAGCCCAACCTCATCCTGCCCGCCAGAGCCCTCCTCAGGAGGCTCATAGGGGTGAGCGGTTCTAGTGAGACAGACAAGGTCGGACTGGTTTATCCATTTGTCAGTTTTCTGATGAATGTTTACTCCAGGTCTTGAATTGTGAACTGTCATCTCTGGCTCTGGAGGTCTGTTCCTTTTGTGTTTTCCCAAAGCACGCAGGAAAAAAACTTCAGTATGTCAGAGCTGACCTTATGAAGCCTGTGTGCTCAGTAACGGTTGACTTTGTGGTGTAAAAGTCGGTCCACAGAAACCTGAGAGCAGAATGTACAGTTGGAAAATAAATGTGATCATGTCTTTATGTGAATGATGAATATAATTTTGTTTAGAATCATTCTCTTCCAAATGCCACCTCAAGCGTTTGACATCTGTCAACACTTTATTCTTACAATAATCTTACAAGGTAGACAATAATTTTTTGCTATTTTAGGAATGCGGAAATGGGCTCAGAAGGTTCAGTGGCTTGCTGACAGTTATTCTACTGGGTAAATGCTGCAAAATTGGGACTAGTTTTCCCATGTTGGGAGGAAGCAGTGTTTTTTTCTTTTTTTCTTCTAGTACTAGAGGTGAAACCCAGGGCTCTACACATGCTAGGCAAGTATTTTATCACTGAGCGATAGCCCCAGCCCCAAAGATTTCTTTGTCTAGCCCAGAGGTTTTTTTAAAATTACCATTTCATGTATATAATTAGGCAAGTGGTTAAGAATTGAATAGTTCATGTATTTTACTTCATAAGTTTATTTTACTTTGACTTTAATGTAAAATTATTAAAGGTTGGAATTGGGACTTGTATAAAACTATAGTGAAATTTCTTCAGTTGGGAGCTGTAAGGTGTAGACTAGCCAAATATTATAAACTATCCTTTTCTATATCGGTTACTACGTTAATTAATATTGAAACCAGGACAAAATAAAACAGTTGAATGTTAGTCAACTTTCTGTGACCTTAATAAACACCTCAGATAATCAACTTTAAGAGGAGAGACGTTTATTTTGGGTCATGGTTTCAGTCTGCTGCTGGTTGGCCCTTTTGCTTTCCATCCTGTGGCGGTAAGGAACAAGGAGTATAGCAAAACCATTAGCATGATGGCAGCCAGGATATGAAAGGGCTGGATTCCCACAATCCCCTTCAAAGGATTCCCACAATCCCCTTCAAAAGATTCCCACAATCCCCTTCAAAAGATTCCCACAATCCCCTTCAAAGGATTCCCACAATCCCCTTCAATGCCTTCAAAAGCTCATCCTCTGTGACCTAAAGCCTTCCAGTAGTTCTGCCTTTTACAGGTTCCACAACTTCCTAATAATACATGGGGAAGGCACACTTTTAATGTATGGGCCTTGAGGACACATCCAAAGTATGACAAAGGGTCTTAAGAAAAATTTACACTAACACTTGTAAAAATGCTAAGGAAGACCTTGTTCGGGACTTGCAATATATGTCAAAGAGATGGCGCTTAACTCTATTGCAGTAGAGATGGGGCTCAACTTCATAAAGAGTGATACAGCTGGGAATTTATAGTCAACAAACAGAGTGAAGTGCTCAGTGGATGAAAAGTTACTAAGAGGGACAGCAAAAGTAGGCAGAGTTTCCCTAAGCAAACTAGACAGCATTCTTGCTGAGTGAGGGCCACGGGGATCGAATGCCAAGGCAAATGATTCTTGCTAAACTGACCTAACCATAGCAAGCATCTTGCTAGAGCTAGATGAGGCAGATCAAAGACAAAACCCAAAGATAAAGCTAGTCAGGAAGGAGATTTCAGGGAGCCTGCTCACATCCGGTCAAGAAGGGAGTCTTTCCCAGGGGGCTCAGAGGACTAGGTTAAACAGGCCTGTGTAATCCATTTGAGTGAACCAATGAGTGAAGAAGTATGCTAAGTCAGTTTTGCTATTGTTCTTGGTTCATTAATTTCATGATAAATATTAGATCATGAAATATTATTATAAATAGAAATGATATTATATTTGATATAATGATAAATATTAGATCCATTGATTTTTCTATCTATTCTCTATGTACTTTCTTCTTTATGGAGAATACACAATTTCATTACCTTCATTTTTACTTTTAAAGTGCTGAGTCTTGTTATTCTAGTAATCAGGTCAGCCTGTAAATTTACATTAATGAGCTTTGTGGATGGATAGACACCATTTAGTAAGCAAAGGCTTAAGTAAATAAATATTGTGTAAGCATATGTCCAATGTAATTAATGGGCATACAAAGCCCATTAAAAGCTGTATTATTCTTATGTACATATTTAATTTGGGGAGGAAATAAATCACTCTGAAATCAGTGAGGTAGAAACTTCTTGCTTGAGTGACTTCTATGCAAAGTAAAATTTCACAGTGTCTTAATACATTGTGTATCTTGTTCTCAGGTGTGAAAATGTATTACAATATTTAATGCATTTTTCAATTGTCATTTTATGTAAGTTTTATAAAATGATATGGGGAAATTAGTTACAAACATATTCTACATAAAAGTTTAGACTTTCTATTTTCTTTTATATTTGTCAGGATCGCATGAAATTTAGTGACAAAGAGCCACCCTGATGCTCTAACAAAATGACCAAGGTCCATTCTTTGGCATTGATTCTCTTCACCTGCTATATTAGTTTGGGTTCTCTGGTGGAGCAGAATCCATAGAAAATATATGTGTAATTATGCGAGGGTACTTATTTGGGAGGCTTACAGGTTCAGAGGTGGCAGACTCCACAATGACCACCTGCGGGATCAGATGTGGAAGAGCCCATAGAGGCCATCTGCATGCTGGAGAGCTGCAAGATCCAGTAGCTGCTCCCCACAAAATGTAGAAGTCACAGAGCAAAGGAGCTTAAGGATGCAACAGCATCAATCCAAAGTCAAAGTCCAGGAAGCTCACCGTAGAGTCCTAGAGGGAGTGTGCACTGGGAGACTGATGTCCAAAGGCAATGGTGAAGAGTAGCGCTCTTCCAAGATGAGACTGCTTCCTTCTTCTTTCCCCCTTTATCTCTGTCCCACCCATCAGCCTCCTGAGTGTTGCCCGCATTCAGGGTGAGTCTTCCTCCCTCTGTTCTGTCCTAATCAGTCATCCAGAGACACACTCAGAACTGCTCTCCACGAAGCTGTGAGCCATTGCTTAATCCACTCAGGTGAGCAAACCATGATTAACGGTCACACAGACTTCGTCTATCTTTTAGACTTTGTCTATCTTTTAGACTTCATCTATCTTTTAGACTTCTTTGGTGAACTTACACAACCCAAAGTTGCACATGATTCTTTGAAATGGCTAATCAGTGTAACATTTTCAATATTTTAACCTTCTCATCTTGGGTAGTATAGAAAAAGTAACATAAAGAACACTTCTCTGGAAAGCATTAAAGAGCTGTCATTTCAAAATGTTAGTTAATAAAACATTTTTATTAACAAATGAATGCCATTGGAAGTTATGCCCTTTTAAATCTTATGAAGTTCACCATTACTGCTGTTCAGTGGGGAAATAGTTCTGATATTCCTCTGAAACAAAATAACCATTAAGGTGAATACAAATCACCATGTAAAATTCACATAAAGTTCTGAATATTATTAAATGAAAAAATCCTATTTTCATTTTCATTAAACAGTTAAATTTGTAGAGTGCTTGAATGACTTAGCGATAAATTATAATAGGTTACAGAAGACATTCATTTCAAAGTACTATATTGAAATTACACAGACATGTAGCCAATGGTCATTTAAAATTTTTTCTATTTATGAAATGCAATAAAAATGTACAATAAACTAGGAACTTAGTTCAGGGGCACAGAACCTGCTCGGCAAGCATGAACTTGCCTGTTCAATTCCTGATCCCCCCTCCCCCAAAATACATATATATATATATATATATATATATATATATATAACAGTAAAAGGCACATTGCCATTAACCCCCTTAAAATACTCCCCTGTGCTTCAAACATACATATCCAATTATTCTTGCCAATTTGTGAAGCAGTTTTGGGAGTTTCCTTTTGTGTCTTTATTTTTTTTGGGGGGGGGGCTTTTCTCCGGTACCGGGAACCGAACTCACGACCTTGCACTTGCCAGGCAGGCGCTTTGCCACTGAGCTAAATCCCCAGCCCCTCCTTTTGGGTCTTTATGAGGTCTGATAAAAAAATATGGTGAATTCTGCTGCTGCATGCCATCCAACAGCAAGGCAGGCTTGTGAAAATATCATGGTGTCCTCATCCACTCTATTCAGTGGATCTGGAACCGTGCAACTTCTTCCTTTTTCCCAAAGTAAAAGTGACCAAACCTGAGACATTTGTAAGAACATGGGCACACGGAAAATACAATGTTGAATGGAATGAACAGATACACAAGCTTAAATACCACACAGCATCTCTCACTGGTAAGGCAAAGTGCAAAGAACACCATAAAGAATGGATAAACAAGGCAAGAGGACCGATTTCTGGCCAATGGGAAAGGATCCAAGAGAACATGGGTGAGAGGAGATGGGGCGAATAAACAGTAAAGACGTGCCATGCACAGGAACTTAATCGCCACAGTGAGTGTAAACATTAAGCGTCATAAACATGAGATAAGATCAGTATCAATAAGAATAGACCTGGGGGATGGGGATTGAGAGGAGGGAGCAGATGGCACGCAGGGGGAAGGGATTTAGAAAGGAACCCAGCTGTGTTATGTCCATGTACCCACCCCCCGGCTGCTGGTAAACTGCGTGTGTTGCAAACATGTTAATAAAAAAGAAAAAATGGCCATGATAGGTAAACACTTGGAGTTGATTCCGGACATTAAGGCAGACACAACAGCAAAACTAAAGCCACTCATGACAGAGCACTTGTCCCTAAGATTTTTCTGAATATAAATCCCTATAGCAATGCTGATTTTTAAGGTAGTGTTACGTGAAAGAAAAAAAAAGAATAAAATCACTTCTTCCTGTGTTGCCCATAAAAACTCAGCACAGTGGAACAGCCTTGAATAAATTGTCATGAACATGGACGACTGCTCACAATGACTTCATTTGTATTTGCTTAATGGGAGCTCTGTTCAGCATGAAAATTTAAATATACTGGTTCTTAGCAGAATGTTGAGTATAATAAATAGTAAATAAAAGTAACTACATCTTGTAAAACTATGAGAAATGATTTAACTACTTCTGGCTTCTAATGTGGAGTCTCAATATGAAAATCAGGCTCTACTGAGATTCTTCCTTCTGCAGCTGGAAAGTCCATCTCCAGCCGTGGGAGGTGGCAGTGAGAGGACTCGGGTGGCTGGTGCTCCTTTTTGGTATCTAGTTCGCTCCACAGTGTCTTTCTCTGCCTTCCTGTATGACATCTCTTCCCATATGCTGGTGGCGTCAGCAAGGAGGATGTCTTACGGGTCCTGCAGGGAAGGTCAGTGAGGGCTGGGCTACCTTCCTACGGGACCCTGGACCCTCCTGTCTGTCTCTGTGGCCGCTGGGGTGAAACAGGTGCAGATGAGGATGACATTAGGCTTATTAAGCCTTCCCTTGAATATGGGAAAAAAATGTAAGCGTTTTGAAGTATAGCACTTCTCCCCTCTCCATACAAGTGTGTGGTTTCACTTTTTGTCATTTCAGTTACCAGCGGTCAACAGAGGTCCAAAACATCAAATGGAAAATTCCAGAAATTAATAATTCCTAAGTTTTAAACTGAACACCATTCCCAGCTAATGTGAAGAAACCTTGTGCCATTGTACTGGGACAAGAATCACCCCTTTGTCCAGTGTACCAATCCGGGGTGACTTAGTCACCATCTAAATTGTCAGGTGATACTTTTTCCGGTCTTTTTGAGGCAGGGTCTCACTATGCAGTTCCGGCTGGCCTTGAGCTCACTTCATAGCCCAGGCTGGTGTCAAACTCACCAAATGACCCTCCCGCCTCAGCCTCCCAAGTGCTGGGATTACAGGCGTGCGCCACCACGCCTGGCTTGTCAGATGACTTCTGCATCACGGCAGAGCTTGTGGTTAGGTAACCTTCACACAGTAACACCACAAATGCCGCCTCATTCACCTCACTGCATCTTGTCACGTCACAGAGGCCCTACATCCCCTCGCCTCAAAGCAGGAAGGAGATGAGGGCGGTATGGTAAGAGATGTGTAGCAAATGAATGCAGCTTGAGACCACGGTGTCAAGTAAAGCAAATCAGACACACAAGCTTACAGATGGCATGGTTTCTCTTGTGTGAGAAATTCAAAATATTTAAATAAATTGAAGCATGAAATAAAAGATAATAGGAGGGAGGGAGATAAATCTTTTGCACATAGGAGGGTGATCGAGAGACAGAGGGAGGCTCAAGGGAGGTGCTGGGGGGGATGTAAAAAGAACTAAGATGAGTTATGCATGTATCAACTCCCCACAATGATTGTAATCATTACGTACTGCAAACATGAACTCATAAAGATAAAAATAAAAAAAGAAATTGTGCATGTGAGAGTACATCCACATAACTTTATTACAGTATAATGTTATAATTCTACTTTATTACTGTTCTTAATCTCTTACTGTGCCTAACCTATAGTTAAACTTTATCATTCATTTGTACATATAGGAAAAAATATAGTATATACAGAATTTCATACATTATGTGATATTAGGCAAGCACTGGGGCTTTGGAACATCACCCCCGTGGACAAATCCACTTTCCTCATTGTCTGTTGAGAGGTTAAATAAAGAGAACATAAGTTAGGGCTTAGCATAGTGTACGAGGCTCAGCAAATAGTCAAATATTAGCTATTACTTATTTTAAATGCATGAGTTTGGGTAAATCGACAGTTGATCTAATTAGCAGCTTTTCTAATCCTCTTTATTTTGAACTCTTTTAGTTCGTCCTTTTCATATGAAAGCTGTATTTCCTTGACACTCTAAAAATGATATTGTAAGGTTTAAACTATGTCAATCATGCCCTGATATCCGTGGGCACTGGCTCCAGGCTCCTCAGAGATACCAAAAGCAGAGGATACTAAGTCCCTTATAGAAATGGTACAATATCTGCATTGTACCTACACGCATTCTCCCATACACTTTAACTCATCTCTCTTACTTATGATACCTAGTACAATATAAATGCTGTGTAAGTAGCTGTTGTGCTGCATTGTTTAGGGAAGACTAACAAGAAAGGACAGTCTGTGCATGGTCAGTGCAGAGGAAATTTACTCACTGAGTTTTTAAAATTTTTATTTTAAAGAGAAAAGAACAAAACAGAATAACAAAAACAAAGACAAAAACAAAGGAACACAAAAACTGTAAAAACGATGCAGAATTTCAAAACAAGATGATAAGAAATCAACAGTGGTGGTTGTATTACTTATTGTTATCTTCAAAGCGGTTGCTCAGATGACCAGATATAGGTATACAATATTTTTTGACTGTGGTTAGTTGGCTTAAAGGTTGGAAACCAGTGGGTGCAGAGGGCTGAGACCACATGTAAATGGCCCAGAACCACAGCAGGCACATGCGGCTGTGGCGTACAGCGTCTCCTTTCTTTCTGTGCTGTGGTTGTTGTTATGGGTCAGTATCCCCTCTGCCATCCCCACCAGCACCCTCCCAGGCGCTCTTGTGATCCCTTCTAGCTGGTTTTCCAGTCCTGCTGGTTCAATGTGGACTCTAACATTATAACTGGCCTTCCTGTCACATAGCACCTTGTCATGGTCCCCCTTCAGCTTTTCCCTCCTGCCAGTCTTCCCTGCAGATGTCACACGGCCTCAGAGCTGCCAGGTCACCCTAGCCTGAAGGCAAAATAAGCTCCACCCCCAAGTTGCGTTCCTCAGCCTGGCCTGCTTTGAGCTGATCACTGCCAGGTCCCAGCATGCTCGGAGTTGGTCTGCACACTGTGGGCACTGTTGTCTTCCTTTTGCCCAGCTTGCTCATGCCCGTCCCAGGGGTGAGGTCAGGTTAGGTCACCTACACGAGGGCCTCATCCACCTAGCCTTCAGGCTACTGATTGGCTTAGCTTCCTGAAAAACCTGCCATCTTGAAAAACCTATGAGGCTTTCGGATACCTCCCGATTCTTCCAGAAAGCATAGGCCCCAGTTCCAGAGCTTTCTGCCAGATGGGGGCAGGGCAGGGGGACAAGAATGAAGCCCCTAGACCGCCAGAACGCTGGGTGTGGTTTCCTCCTCCTTCAGCTTTGCACTTTCCCTCCCTTCTGTCTTCCTGGTTCCCCTCATCAGTCTCATCTCTACACCTTTATCCAGTTTCTTGGTGAAGTACAAGTCTGGTCTCTCTCTGTCACTCTCTAACTCTGTCTTTGTCTCTCTAGATTGCGCCTTCTCTCTGCCTCCATGTCTATCTCCAAGTGCCTCTCTATCCGTGTCTTCCTGTCTCCCTGTCTCTGTCTCCCCCCCTGTTTGTCTTTCTCTCTGACCATCTCTCTAGTTTCTCTCACCTCTTTCTGCCGGGTTGGTGGACTCTTTCCCTCTCTCTGTGTCTCCCCCCTGTGCTCCTGAGCTCCCCTCAAAGTGAGTGACATACTTGCAGAGACCTCTTCCTTCTGTGTCCCTAGAATGATGCGGCAGTCTCTGGTATCTGAGGCACATCCTCTGACATGCGCTGTCTTTAGGGCATGGTTTGTGTGCTCCTCCCACAAGGCTCACGGGGATTGAAGCAGGTCATATAAGTATGCTTTAGTTGTGTGTCTCTTTTCTCAAGAACTTACAGGCTCCTGGGGCAATCAGGAAAATCTGCTCTTTATCTTAATTTGATGACTGCAAATGAGTTGATTGATGTGGTGCTTGTTTTCCAGAATCTGTCACCCTGGCCTGCCATAGAGAGCTTTGTTTGTTCTGAAACCTTCCCTGACATTTGTACTCCGTGACATTGAGATTTATCAGGAACACAGAGTGCTTCTTGTGTCACTTGATGGATTTGGCTAGACATCTTTTTATTTCAGACATATCTTTGAAAACCTGAATTGAAGTCTGTGGTTTGACAACACTTTTCTGCTCTCCCGTTGTTTTTGGCTCCCAGAGACGAGACTGACAGCAGCATGCTTTCGGGAGTGTGTCACTGTCTACAACATGCCAAGATCATGTCAGTGCTGGCGCTGCTGTCCACGTGTGTGGCGCTGGCAGGAGCAGGCTCCTTTCTTCCGTGGGAAGCTGGTGTGGCGTGCGAGACTGGTCAGCGGTAGAGTGTTACATCTTGCTCCTACAGAGCCTCCCTCCCTCTGGCAGCTGGACGCCAATTGGCTCCATCTGCCGCCAGACAGCGTGACATCGCCCACAGCCCCAAGGCATCTCACTCTGCTTTAGTTTGCTGTGCAGATACCTATCTCACTGAAGACGTAAAAATGCTCCACCTGGAACAGAAATGTGGCGTGGCCACTTTGATTTCCTATTTTTTTATTTAAATTTAATTGAGCTATAATTTTCATTCAATATAACTGCACATTTTAGACTCATCTTTTGTGACTTCTAACACGCACATACAGTCTTGGGACCTCAATCACACACCAGACATAGAAGTGTTCCATTGCCTCAAAGAAAAGCCCACCTTGGTTTTAAATGAAACAGGTGGTTTACACGTCAGAGCCTGCTGAAGGTCCACCATGTCCTGGTGAAGAGGGAAGAGGAGAAAGCAGGAAACACTTGAAGGGTTAGACCCAGACTGCTGTCTGCTGGATCGGAGGCCCAGTGGGGAGAAAGCCAGGCTTATTCCACAACAAGCAAAAAACAGGAGGGGAAACCCTTCAGAGAGAAGTCACAATGCCAGGGGCACCTGTGCAGACGTGCCAGAAGCTGAGCCAGTCCTTGGAAACTTCTATTTTCTCAATAATATTAGCTTCAGGAAGGCAGAGACCCTGTCTTTCTCTGTTACGGTGGCAATAGCTTTGTAATTAAGGCTTGTTCACAGAGTGAAGACACAGTGGATCTGTGTTTCCTTTAGTACACTATGACTATCATAGTTGAAACATGAATCTAGGGAAAAGGATACGCCGCTGAAGAGGTGGGGGATGGTCAGGCTCATAGCAGCTCAGAGTTCTGGGTAAGCAGAGAGGAAAAGGCCGGCAGACAGCAAGGTGGACATCTGTGAAGCCCGCACCAAACATCAGCTATCCCAAGTCAGGACACAATCTGCTCAGTGACAAAGCCAGCAGAGGGAAGTTAGTGCACAGGGACTGTGAGTTGGAACAAGAGAGGCAAACAGCTGGAGCTCAAAGCTAGCACAGAGCTCTGAAGTCTTCAAGCTTTTCTAATATTGAGCTGCTTCTTGGGGAAATGGTAATTATTGGAGATGTGCCCTGCTCCTGGTCCTCAGGTACAAATTCTGGGGAGTAATCAGCATTCTCACCCCATATAAACTGGTACAAACATAGTACAGTGTTCCTAAATGAACGAATGAACAGAGTGACATTAGTTGAGCTTTGATGTTACCCAGCGAAGAAATGGGCAGTTAATTAACTCTATGATTCTTCTGTTTGCCAATGACCTGACATTCATTCTACTTTAGCCCAATGTGTTATACCCATAGAATGGTAGGTGCTGGATGTGCTGCAGTTCTGTGTTTTGTGATTTGTGTGTGGGTCTGTGTGTGTGTTTGTGTGTGCCCGTTTGTGTACATATCCGCATATGAAAGGCTGAACCTGGCCTAGCAATTCTTTTTTTTTTTTTTTTTTTTGGTTTTTCTCCGGTACCAGGAACCGAACTCACGACCTTGTGCTTGCCAGGCAGGCACTTTGCCGCTGAGCTAAATCCCCAGCCCCTTCTCCTTGCAATTCTTTTTGGCTTGTTTTGAAGGCTGAAAAAGTTGTTCCCGTCCTACATTAGCATCACTATCTGAAAATTGAGATCTTGATTTTTATTGACATTTCTAATGAATTTTCTCATGAGTTCTCTTTTCCTCAGAAATGACACTTATATAGGAACTCAAACATGATGAAGTTAAATTTTTACCATTCATTTAGTCTTAATACAGGAGAAAGGCCACCCAGCTTGACCGGAAGCTTACATTCTTATAAAGACTCAGTTACCACTTGGCTGTGTGACCTTCAACAAGTCAGTTAAATTCTCTTGGCAAGAGGGAGCACTTTTGGAAGGCAGGGAGAGCACTTCCCAAATGGACTTCTACATGAAGGCAATAGCAAAGACCACTGGGGGGACTAGAAAAAATCATTGCCCTCAGAATCTGGCTAGTAACAATCCAAGGAGAATTTACAGAGTGAAATGACTGAACTCCGCAGGAACAGCAAGCTTTGGGAGGTTTTAACTTGCTCTGGTCTTTGTATTTTTTCTCTTCAGCTTCATAGTAGCCTTGACAACACACAGCCTCACAACCCTGGAGGCTAAGTGAAGCCGGAGAGTAGCAACCACTAGCTGGGAAAAGTAGGGATGGAAAAGCTAAAAAAGGTCAGTGTTTGTCAATATTGGTTTATATGGAAACTTCCTAGGAACATCCAATTTCCCATTTCTAAACCATTATCCCTAAGACACTGGTTGGAACAATCAGCAGCAATAGTTAAAAACTCTCCAAAATATTGGCAGCAGTTAGGGCAAACAGTAGGCTGCCCTCCTACCTCCCAGGAAAACTTACAAGTTAACCTAGGAAGATGAGATACCGGTAGGAGAGTTCAAAAAGCGGATGTTGAAAGATACAAACTCCTGAAACAGAAGAAGCGTTAGAGAACGTGAGTAAGGGCTGAGGATGTGGCTCAGTGGTAGAGCACTTGCCTAGCGTGTGTGCAGCCAAGGGTCAGTCCCCAGTGCTAAAACAAAAGGACACAACGACAGATCTGAAAAGGTGGGAAGGAAGCACAGAGGCTGAATTAAGACTATTTAAAAATTCTCAGACCCAGGTAGCTTGCTGAACACACATTTCAATGCTTTTCTAAAATGCTGGAGAGGAGGGCCTATTGCCTGGCAGTAAGGGGGAGGGGAGGGCTGATGCCTTCACTAACAGGTGGTACTTGAAAATACCTATTAAGTGAAAGGGGCCAGTCACAAAATGCCACATACCATGATTTCCCTGGTGTAAGCGGTCAGAACAAAGCACAGAGACAGAAAAGTGGGTGAGTGGTTGTCAGCGCCAAGAAGGAGCAACAGGGAGCGACTACAGAAACTTTCTAAGAGGCAGCAGTCGTGGTTGCATAACTATGTCAGTGCCGGAAACTAGTGAACTGGGCATGTTAAATGGGTGAACTTTTGGGTATTCAAAGTATATGTTAATAAAGTCAATTTGTTATTTTTCCCCTCTTGGCTTTATTTTACATTTGAGAAGTGAGAAGGTGGGGTTGATTATCTCTTTATCTTTTCCCAGCTTCTTTATTCAGTGGGCATATGCCTTTGAAGTAATATGAAGATTGAACTTTTAAAAGCATGTAACGGCAGAAATTCCCCTGGCACAAATTGGGCTATATTCCACAAGAGACCCGAGTCTATTGAGAACACAACCAGAGTTTAATTTGAGGCTAGCCACCCTCACTTCCCTTGCCAATCTGGAAGCGGGCCAATGGCCAACTTTGTTCCACCTTATATACATTTTGGTTTCCATTGGCAACAGATTGGGATGTTACATCCACTGACCCCAGGGGGCATATGGTGTTTCTCTCATCCTGTTGGACCCCAGGTCAGTTGCAGGACGCATGTGTAACCATGATAGATGTTTTCCCCATTATATTCCATTTGTCTCCTTTTTTACAACCTATGCATTCCTTTAGGGTTACAATGTTTGCCTAGGGCCAGGAGATGGAACTGCCCAGACAGGGTCATGGAGGGTCACCTAGGCCTAGGCGCCCCCTTATCTTGGGGAGACATTCCTGGGCAGTGTTGATCTGGGGAATTAGCTTTTGCACTGTCCCGGGAGGCTTCCCAAGACCCCATATAGGCTTTTACCAAACTATTTTATCTAAAATAATATGCTAAGATTCATTGCCCCCTACAAGCAGAGCCCTAGTTATTCATTATTTTATTCTCAGCTATGCTTTACTTTCATTTCTCCCGTTCTCCATTAATCCCACATGTACAGATAAGATTCTCTACCCCTTGGGCTCCCCTTAGAGTACACAAACATGCCCGAACTTCTTAAGGTAAACACTGACTCAAAGTGAGTGTGTGTGTGTGTGTTTCTGCAATATATTATGGATGCTATGTATAAAAGAAATAGTTTTAATCTTCCAAGAGAAGTCACCTTAAATAAGGTGAATATTTTTGTAATTTACTTCTTTCAGTAAACACTTTTAGAGTACGTTTTCCCGCCTAATAAGCTCTGAAGCACTGAGGTAAGTGAAAATATTTTACAAACAGTGGGTGTAGCTGACAAATGTAGAAACAAGCCTTTAAAGAAAAAAGTGACCTAGAAAACTTGGCTTCAATGTTAACTCTGACATTGGCAAGTCTACCAAGAGCTGTAAACTTAGCTTGCTACTATAAGCATACATAAGTTCATATGAATGTTTAAATATATATATATGTAATATCTGTGTGTATACATATGTAATTCATCTGTGTCACACTCTTAATACTTAATTTAATTACTTTTTATTTTAAAGAGAAAAAATAGAAATAAAAATAAGACAATTTCAAAACAGGTTAGTAGGGGAGTTATAATACATTGTGTATCATCTTCTTTGTAGTAGTTATTCAGAGTACAAGATATAGACATGATATCTTGTCCAAACAATATTAGCATAAACCTTTCTTTTCAATGAACTAAGAGAAACTAGTGTATGACTATCTTAACTATCTTGTGCATAAATATGCATTTTTCCCCTTTTTTCCTTTCCCCTTTTCCCCATCAGAGTTTGTCTTTTCTTTTGAACAGTTTCTTCCCAATTCACAATATCTATTGTACGTTTTGGAATTTATTTACTCTTAATATTAATCAGAAGTAACAATAAAAATAATGGTGTATATTGATTGAACACTAGAAAGTAGTAAATAAAATCACTATTCATGTAAAACATTTTGCTTAATGCACAAAGGAATCCCTTCTAGCGAGAGTTATTCCTTATCCCATTTTACAGATGAGTAAAATCAAAGACACTAGGGTAGTAAGTGGCAGAGACAGAGCTCTTGGCCTCTAGCAAACTTTCTTCTTCATACATTCTCAGCAAGCTCCCTGAAACTAAAACTGTGCCATTTGTAAACTTCAAGTAATGTCTCTCACTCCATTAAGTAAGGAACTGTGGAAAGGCTTACATGATTTTCTTTAGGCTAACTGTGGGTGTGGGCTGGGCGCTATAGCAGACAGATATTATTGGATCACAGAGGCATAGAGAATTTCCTAGCTGCCCTGGGATGCCCATGCTACGTTGGTTCTGAGCTTTGGCCCACCTGCTGCCAGCACATATAGCAGATGTTAAGTGCTGAAGTTTCATAAATCTGTTTTATAAAAAATCTGCTTCATAAACAATGTACTACTCAGTGATCTAAATTGTAGTACAATGCGTTCAGTACCACACTGAGTTAGAAAGTTCAGGTGCTTTGTTACACAGCATACTTCTTGTTTGACAATATGAGGAAGTCAGCGTGTATTTGTCTGATGCCCTGCGGCAGATTTCTAAGGGAGGAATTCATTTGGTTTCTGTGCTCTGAAGTGTGAGCTAAACATTATTTACTGGGTTGAACATAATGCTATTTACTGCACTTTCTTCATAGCTTCTTTTTATCAAGCTCAGTTAGTATAGTAAGAACTATACTAACTTTCTTATTCCTTCCTACTGGTTGACCATCTTGATAGATTAAATCGGCAGCTGGAATACAGAATTAGGAAATCAAACTTAAAAACTGACTCACATGTGTGCTAGTACTGTGGTCCCTCTGTAGCATCCGAGGATTAGCTCCAGGACTCCTGCACATATGCAAGTCCCTTATATAAAGTGACATAATATTTGCATAATTTGTGATGCATAGTTTGTACTCTGTATACTTTATTTTTTTTTTATTTTAAAGAATAAAACAAGGATAACATAATAATAGGGGGGACTTAGCAAATTACAGACAAAATGGTAGGATATTATCGGTGGTTATCATTTTACATATTATTGTCTACAAAATAGTTTCTCAGGAAAACAAATAGACAAATAATAGTGAGTTACAGACAAAAGAGGTAGGAGATTATCAAG
>NW_004955454.1:11342288-11402351 GCF_000276665.1 Chinchilla lanigera | reverse complement strand
CAGGAGCAAGAGTGGCCCGTTGTATGGCATGTATTCCCAGGGGTTGTTCAAAGTTTCAATGATTCACACACATCTGTGGGTGGGCAACTGCTGTCAGTGCATGGCAGGCCAACTCTGTATACTTTAAATCACTGCTAGGTTACTTATAATACCTAATACAACATAGATTCTCAGTAAATAATTGTAATACCATATAGTTTAGGGGATACTGACTAGAAAAGAATTCACTGTACATATTAAGTGCAGATGTTTTTATAAAAAAGATATTTCAATCTTAGTTTGGTTGAATATAGAAGTGCAGTACAGAGGGTCAACTGTATATACTTATACACCTGACACTTGTTAAAGATGAGAGATTTCTAAATTATTTTTGACAAAGAGTAAAATTTTGATGTGCTTTTAAATTTTAATGTATCGCAGTACATTTTTATTCATAAACTATGAATACCAACGTGGGTAGTGTGAATCTTCAGATTGTTGAAAAATTTGGGCATTTTCCTTTTCATGGAGAAAAGGAGCCCAAGAATTGGGAGAGAAATTTGAGATATGTATGTGGAGTTTTAAGTGGACCCCCCAGGGGCCCTAAGGGGTGTTTGGAAGTGTCTGATTAGGGGGATTTACTAGGTGGTATTAGGTACCTCTGGGCATGAGCTTTAGCTAATTCATCTCTGTAACAACCTGTCACCCAGTGAGATATTTGACAGTGCAGGGAAATGGAGATCCAGGTTAAATTATGTACTCAGCATCTGTCTAGGAAATTGTAGTGAGTCAAGAACTTAGTTCTTCTGACACTCAGTCCATAGTAATTACCAATATTATTAACAGAACGATATAATTTTATGCTGTTATTATTCACTCATTCTCTCCCTTTTAGTTTCCTGCAGCATAATAGCTGCTAAAACATGGCTAGCTAATAAATAGTCACCTCTAGGTGTACTCTTAAATGGAGAATTGATCTGCTAATAATTCTTCCCTGTGGAGAGTTTTCTGGTTGCCTTGCCTCTGCTCCTGAGCTCCAATATTCATGCGGGGCATAGTTCGAGTGGACCGTGGTCCTTCTCCATGGATTCTATACTCAAAATAGAGACATGGATAAAGAAGAAAAAACGAATACTATAAAACAATACTCAGACCGGTTCTGAGATATCCAGTGTAGGCAACAGACTGCAGTGTGGGTACACGGGTGGTGGGGGAAGAGCTGATTTGGAAGCAGAAAGGCCACCCTGCCTGAGAAAGTGGCATTTAAAATGATTTCTATAGAATAAGAAGGCAGCCGCTTGAAGAATTTTCAAGAGAGGTGAAGTCGAAGTCAGGGGAAAAGTTGGCATTTAGAAAAATGTGAAGAAGGGCGTGGAGTTGGTTGAATTCAGTGCCTGAAGGGAGAGTGTGATCAGCTGTCAAGTAAAAGGATCACTCTTTCTCCAGCCCTGGGCACACGAAACCCCAGAGGTGGCCTGTACCTAGGATCTGGTTCTCAATTTAGCAGGGACACCTGGTTACCCTAACACCTACTCTTATGGACCCTCATACTACAGGCCCAGGAAATGCTTTTCCACTTTCTTGCTGTTTGTCTTTAAAACAAAAAGTGAATTTTTTTTCCCCAAAGGCTCTCAGAATCTGACATACAGCTTTGGGAGCTCAGGATTTGAGCTGTATGAGCAAATAGGTATAATTAAGCATAATTGCACTAATATCAAATACATCCATTGAGATAACAGGGAAACTACCCTAACTCTGGCCAAGTATTAATTCCCAGAGTTGTTGAATATCTGTGTCCTTGCTTCACTTCACAAAGAACTCTTTACCGTGGAAGTATTCATTAATCAGCAGGAAATTTGCAATCGCTGTACATGGTAGCTAAGGAGTATTAGACAACTCATCTTATTTTGAATTAATAATATTTATACAGTCATATATGTGAGTTTAGTCCTAATATGTAGGGAGTGTGATTCAGGTTCCTTTCACCGGTAACTCAACAGACATTGAATGTGCCAGTACCAACGATGTACTTTTTGTGAAAATATTTAAAAAGGTTTAATTAAATTTTCATCAGTAGTAAAATACTTCAACTTAATTTTAATACTTGCTTTAAAATTGATATCATTTATAATTTGTGTTCAACTTTAATTTTGACAAGCAGTGTAGATAATTTTTTGCAAACTATGCAGGAGATATCTGAAGGATAACGTTATTGTCCGTGTCAGTGATAGAGTACATACCCAGCATATGTGATCTAATCCATAGCATCAACTCCCCACAAAAAACTCTCAATCTTTTTACATTTAATTTGTATATTTATGAAATAAGTGAATGCAGTAGTACTTCAGTTCAGGAACCTAATTCATTCCATGATTCTGGAAAGATGGTCACATTCGTGTTTGTGTAGCAAAGATGGTCATGGTTGTGTTTGTGTGGGAAAGACGCAGAGTTTGCAAATAAAAACAAAATTTTGCCAAATGCTTCTGTTTGTGAATGAAATCATTTGCAAATAAAAGCATTTGTGAACTGAGGTACTGCTGTATTTATGAAATAAATGTATATTTATTAAGTAAGTGTACAGTTAAGAAACAAGTTCAAATTTTATAGTTTTTGGATATAATAATATTTTTTAAAATTCTTAAGAGCACTGAGCGTGCATATCCTGAGTTAGAATAGAACACTCAACCTCAAAAATCGGGGTCAGAAATGGTAAAAAAGGGAAAATTTACACAGGCAGTCCGAAGCAATGAAGGGGCAACTTCTGTGAAACATTACCCATTTAGAATTTATGAAGAGTGAATTACACACTGTTAAGACCTAGTTACTGATCAAAATGATTTAAAATAAGCCAACTGGATATTATAGTTTACTTAGATTTTACTAGTGGTCAAAACAATAAAAATGAGCTACAGAATTATCCTCATCTATCTTAGTTACTTTGCGTGTTGCTGAGACAAAATACCCGACACTCAAACTTAAGGGAGGAAAGGTTTATTTGGCTCACAGTTTATAGAGGTTTCAGTCCATGAAAGGCGGGGTGGCATGGTACATAAGCATCAAAGAAGAGAAACAGTTCTTGGTGGGCAGAAGGTAGCAAAGCAACAAGGGATGACCACAGTCCTTTGTATCCCTTGTATCTTATCCAGGCTACTTAGGGTGGGTAGCACTCCCACCCTTAATCCTAGTGCCCTCGATCCTAGCATTGTGCCATGAATCGATCCCAGTGCTATACACTCTAGATTCAACCACCTCTGAAAAAGCCCCACCTATGACTGCATGGAGCTTTGGGGGGACATCTAGACACAAGCCATAACACACCAAACTCACAATTTGATCAGGTTTGATAAGAGCCATGAGACTATATTCTCTACTGATGAAGGTTTCTGAAAGTTGCTGATACTAAGATGAAATCCTCCTGTCAGATCCAGACAAAATCAGAGCTGGAAAGTGATGGAGGAGCTTGCGTCTGTCTGTCTGGAATGTGTACTTTCTCAAGAACTTTCCAAAGTCACATTAGAAATTCTTTTTCATTCTGCATGCACCCCATGCTTTGCCTGCCCTGTACTGACTCCAGCACGCACAGAATTCGCTAACATGGTTTGCTTGTCATGTTCTTTAAGGCTATGGCAGCTCAGACTAAATGTTCTCACCACAACGCATACCCAGCAACACTTCCTGTAAGGTCCTTTCATTTTCATTGTTTTTGCTAAGAAAACTGTGCCCTTGCTTCAGCCTCCTTGCACGCACATAATAGCTATGATCAAAATATCTAGCAAACATATCAATGGTTTTTAAAAATTATTACAGTAAAAGACATATTGCCATTAATCCCCCTCAAAATATCCCCTTCACATCAAACACACTTATCCCGTTATCTTCCCGCTTCTTTCTGAAGCACTTCTGGGCATGTTCTTTTTAAAGTGTCTTTACAAAGTGTGATAAAAAATACAGTAAATGCGGCTGCTGAGAGTCATTCAAGGGACAAGCAGGCTCCTGGAAGCACAGTGTTGTGTCCTTATCCGCCTTGCTCACTAGATCTGGCACCATGAGACTTCCAGCTTTTCCCCAAATCAAAATGACCATGAAAGGTAAACATTCTGAATTGATTAAGGACATAGATGTAGCCATGGCAGTGCAAGTAAAAAGAGCACTTCCAGCATTGCTTCAGAAAGTGGCAAGAACTCTGGTACAAGTGTGCTTGAAGTGAGAGGAAGTACTTCTGAGGGGATTATGACAGTGTGTCTTTTAGTGCAATACATTCTTAAAAGTTTATTCATCATAGTTTACATTTCATGTATTTTCCTATGACATATGTATTTCCATTGCATTGTTCTGCTATCCTTAGATTAATACCATTATTTTTTGAGCTCTCTCTCTGATTGTTATTTAGTTTGACATGTTGAAATACTGATCAAAATAATGAGAACAAATGACAAAGTATTCATATCAAGTCCCTTACTCAGAAGCAGCAAATGCAGCTCTCTGAGGTGTTAGTGAGGTGCCGCATTCCCAGAATCACTCCGTTTGGTGACTAGAGCTGCAGAGCCCCTGTCTTGGAAGGTGACCTGGGGGTGCCTTTCCATCCCTGTTGTCAGATTCGCTTCCAGAAAATGATCTGATTCACATTAATCATTGCCATTTCTCATTAAACTAAAAACAGTCCTGTAGAAACTAGCCCTAAAGTGCAAAGCCAAGGTATAGTTGTTACTACTGTCCTGTGCTTTATAGTCAGTCCGAACAGTGAAGGTATTTGTGGCAGAAGTGTTTAGGTTCTTCATTAAGAATATACAAACATTTACTAAGGCAAAAAAGAGTATACATGATACAATTACTAGAACTGAAAAACAAATCCTAAAGGATGACAGATTATTCCTCTTTAGCAGAAAGGAGTGATAGCCAATACAAAACACTGAATGATGTTCTAAAAACACAAGTGTTTAATGGTTAGCCAAACACAATGACACTTTTTTCAATGTTAGCCATACAATATTTACTGAAAACAAGGCAAAGTATGGAACAGATGAAATGATCTTGGAATTTGAGGCCAGAGTATTTGAACATGTAAGATAAATTTAAACCATAAAACAAAACTAGAATGGAAAATAAAAATATAATTAACTTTTAATGGATAACAGAGCAAAACTTGCACCTAAAAGTTTTCTAAATTAAAGATGTTTTATGTGATGCACCTAAAGGAACATGACAAAAATTATAATGAAATTAGGAAAAGAAAAGCAATGTTTATATGATTACTAACATTTGCATACAGGGGCTGGGGATTTAGCTCAGCGGCAAAGCGCCTGCCTGGTAAGTGCAAGGTCATGAGTTCGGTTCCCGGTACCAGAGAAAAACCAAAAAAAAAAAAAACAAAAACATTTGCATACAAGTTATTTCAAAGCTTTTTCCCACAGAAACAATCCTAATTATTAAAGATTAAGATATATCTTAGTCTGAGATTGCACAAACTCAGTGACATAATACTTTTCTTTCTTTCTTTCTTTCTTTCTTTCTTTCTTTCTTTCTTTCTTTCTTTCTTTCTTTCTTTCTTTCTTTCCTTCTCTTTCTTTCTTTCTCTTCTTCCTTCCTTCCTTCCTTTCCTTTTTTCTTTCTTTTTTGATGATATTGGAGATTAAACCCAAAGCCTTTGCATTGAGCCACATCCTGAGCCCTTTTTTATTTTGAGGCAGGGCCTTGTTAAATTGTTTAATTGTCCAGTCTGGGCTCAAATTTGTGAACTTCCTGTTTCAGCCTCCCAGTGTGTGAGATTATTGATATGTGCCACCACACTCAGCTACTTCTAGATTTTCTAATGGAATATTACAGCAAA
Organism: Chinchilla lanigera; assembly: GCF_000276665.1. Classification (NCBI taxonomy): domain Eukaryota; kingdom Metazoa; phylum Chordata; class Mammalia; order Rodentia; family Chinchillidae; genus Chinchilla; species Chinchilla lanigera. The sequence goes on along the minus strand of NW_004955454.1, from coordinate 11,396,545 downwards.
GAATAATTTGAAAATTTAAGAAAATATATGGACCCAGATATTCCTGTAACAGATGATGAGATTTATAATACATGTGAGATAAATTTGGATGATAAATATTAAAATGTGTGGTTGCATTTTCTAGGATGACATTTCATTTGCAAAATGCTCTTACCATTCTCTATGGAAAGTCAATTTTTTTCCTGAGTCTAAATATTGCCTAAAGATAAAGAATTGACAGTACATCCTACTTTAGCAGAATGAAAATTCTTCAAAATGGAAACCACTTTCTAAACACAATGGTGAAGAAATTTACCTAATTTGGCTTGACGTTCTTTCTTTTTCTTTGTTTCTTTCTCTCTCTCGTTTTCTTTGTTTCTTTGTTTCTCTCTTTCTTCCTTCCTTCCTTTCTTTAATTTTATTTTAAAGAGAAAAGAAAAAACAATAACAACAATGAATACACAAACAGAACAATAAAAAACAATAAAAACAGTACAGGATTTGAAAACAAGATGGTAGGAATTAACAATGGCTGTTATATTACAGATTGTTATTTTCAACTAAATTGCTCAGATTACCAAATATGAGAATGCAAGATTGATCAAACAATTAAAGACAATTATAAGTAATAAAAAATTAGAAATGATACAAAGCATTAAACAACATACTAGGAATTCAGCAGTGGTTGTTATATTGCATATTATTGTCTTCAAATTAGTTGCTCTGATTACCAGGTATAAGCATGCAGAATGAGTCAAGAGAAAAAAGAAAAAGAAAAATTTAAGCCTTATCTGTTTCTTTCAATATACCAAAATATAATTATTTAAAATACTAAAAATATAATTATTAATGTAATTTTAATTTACAGAGAAAATATCAAAAACAAAGTAACAAAAGCAAAGGCACAAACAAGACAGCTTCAAAGTGGTTACTCAGATAACCAGATATAGTCATGCAAGATTGATCAAACAATTACATCAACTGATCCTTTCATCAAACCAATAGTAGTTAGTAGTACAATTATTCTAACCATCCTGTGCATATAAATATACCTATTTTTTTCCTTTGTTTTTTCATTTTTTTCCCTCTTTTCCCTCATCTCTGTTGTTCTGTCCTATTTGAGCAGTTTCTTTCCCTTTCACAATATCTATTGTGCTCTTCAAATTTTATTTACTCTTTGAGGTTCTTACACTAGGAAGGCAATATGATGACTGCACATGTGGGTCTGATTTATTTCACTTATGAGTAGGGTTTCTAGTTGCATCCATTTACCTATAAAAGCCTTGAGTTTATCTCTTTTTATAGCTGAGTAATACTCCATTGTATAGAAGTACCACCCCTTTTTTTATCCATTCCTCAGTTGATGGGCATTTGGGTTGTTTCCAAGATTTAGCTATTACAAACTGTGCTACTATAAACATGGGTGCATTTGTATCACTGTGATATGATGTTTTCCGTTCTTCTGGAAAAATATCTAGGAGGGAAATAGCTGGGTCGAGTGTGATCTCTAATCCTAGTTTACTGAGGAATCTCCACACTGATTTTCACAGTGGTTTCACCAGCCTACACTCCCACCAGCAGTGGAGTAGGGTTCCTTTTTCCCCACAGCCCCTCCAGGTATAAGCATGCAGAATGAGTCAAGAGAAAAAAGAAAATTTCTTGATGATAGTCATTCTTTCTGGGGTGAAATGGAATCTGTGTTGTTTTAATTTGCATTTCTCGAATGACTAATGATGTTGAACATTTTTTCATGTATTTATTTGCCATTTGTATTTCTTTACCTGACAAGTGTGTATTGACCTCAGATGCCCATTTTTGGATTGGGTCTTTGAATTTTGGGGGTCTGACTTTTAAAAATTCTTTATATGTTCTAGACAGGAGTCCTTTGTTGGAGGGACAGTTGGCTAAAATTTATTCCCAATTTGTGGATTTTCTTCTCACCCTGTTGGTGATTTCTTTTGATGTGCAAAATCTTTTCAATAAGATGAGATCCCGGTTGTTGATTCTTTGATGTATTTCCTGTGCAGTTTGGTTTTTGTTCCTGAACTCTCTGCCTACCCCTATGTCTGCAAGACTTCCACCTACTTTCTCTTCCGGTAGATCTACTGTTTCTGTTTTAGTAGATCTTTAAGCCATTTTGACTTTATTTTGGTGCATGATGATAGGCTTGGGTCTAGTTTCAGTCTTCAGTATATGGAAAGCCAGTTTTTCCAGCACCATTTATTAAAGAGGCTATCTTTTTTTCCAGTGAACATGTTTGACCCTTTTGTCAAAGCTAAGGTGGCTGAATATGTTTGTGGTTGTGGCTGCATCTGCTAGTCTCTTCTACTGATCCTTAGGTCTGTTTTTTGCCAATACCATGCTGATTTATGACAGTAGCTTTGTAGTATAATTTCAAGCCAGGGATTGTGATACCTCTTGCCTTTCCTTTGTTGCCCAGGATTGCTTTTAATATTCTGGGACTCTTGTTTTCCAGATGAATGTTTTCTCTAGATCTGTGAGATAGACTAATGGTATTTTCATGAGGATTGCACTGAATCTTTATAATAATTTTGGGAGTATGGCCATTGTCACAATGTTGATTCTTCCTATCCATGAGCAAGGAATATCTTTCCATGTTTTTGAACTCCTTCAATCTCTTTTTTACAGAGTGCTGTAATTTTCACTGTATAGATCTTTTACTTCTTTTGTTAGATTGATTCTTACATATTTCAACTTTTTTGGATGCTATTATGAAAGGTGTGGTTTCCCTAATTTCTCTCTCAGTGTGTTTGTTGTGTGGCACAGGAATGCTATTGCTTTTTGAATACTGACTTTGTGTCCTGCTATGCTTCTGAATTTGTTCATTAATTTTAGGAGTCTTTTGGTTTCGTTTTTCAGGTTTTTCATGTACAGTATCATGTCATCTGCAAATAATGATAATTTCACTTCTTCCTTTCCTATCCTTTTTCCTTTTTTTTTCCTTTACTTTTCTAATTGCTAAGGTTAATATTTCCAGAACTCTACTGAATAGGAGTGGTGACAGTAGACATCCCTGCTTTGTTCCTGATTTTATTTTATTTTATTTTAAAAATAAAAGGAGGAAAACATGAACAGACAAACAACCTTTTACAAAATAGCAAAAGAACAGTACAGACAATATAGAGTTACAAACAAAGTGGTAGGAAATTAACAATGCTTTTTGTATTTCATATTGATATCTTCAAAGTGGTTTCTCATGAAAACAGATAGAAACATGCAATATTGATCAATCAAGGACTCATTGACAGTTTCTTTCAGCAAAGAAATAGGAGACAGTAGAACAACCATGTTAATTATCCTGTATATACATACATACAAAATTTCTCCTTCTTTCCCTTCTCTTTGCCCACATCCCAGTTGCTCTTTACCCTTGAGTGTTTTCCTATCATTTCACAATGTCTATCATACCTCCTAGTTTAAATTAACTCTTTCAGGTTTTACACTAGTGAAACAGTGTGGTGCTTGCACATGCAGGTCTGATTTATTTCACTTATGAGCTTGGTCTCTAGTTGTGACCATTTACCTATAAAGGCCTTGAGTTTATCTTTCTTTATAGCTGAGTAATATTGCATTATATAAAAGTACCACAATTTTCTTATCCAATCTTCAGTGGATGGACATTTGGGTTGCTTCCACAATTTAGCAATTACAAATTGTGCTGCTATCAACATAGGTGCACATATATCGCTGTGATATGTTTTTAGATCTTCTGGGAAAATACCCAGAAGGGGAATAGCTGGGTTGAATGGAACCTCTAGACCTAGTTTTCTGAGGAATCTCCAAACTGATTTCCACAGTGGTTTCACCAGTCTGTATTCCCACCGGCAGTGGAGAAGGATTCTTATTTCTCCACAGCCTTGCCAGCATTTGTTATTGGTTGATTTCTTAATGCTAGCCATTCTTACTGGGGTAAGGTGGAATCTCAGTGTTGTTTTAATTTGCATTTCTCAAATGACTAATGCTGTTGTTGTTCCTGATTTTAAAGTGAAGGCTTTCAATTTTTACCATTTAGTATGATGCTGGCTATCGATTTGTCATGAATAGCTTTTACTAGATCTAGGTAAAATCTATCTATTCCAATTTTCTATAGGGATTTTATCATGAATAAGTGTTGGACTTTATCAAAAGCTTTTTCTCCATCTATTGAGATAATCATGGGATTCTTATCTTTGACTCTGTTAATATAATGTATTTCATTTATTGATTTGCATATATGGAACCATCCCTGCATTTCTGGGATGAATCTCACTTGGTCATGATGTATTATCTTCTTGATGGTTTGGTGCATTCTATTACCTATTATTTTATTGAGAATTTTTGCATCTATGTTCATTAGAGAGATTGGCCTATAGTTCTCTTTTTTGGTTGGGTCTTTCTATGTTTTGTTATCAGGGTAATCCTTGCCTCCAGGAATGAGTTAGGGAGAATTCCTTCCCTTTCAATTTCATTAAAGAGTTTGAGAAGAATTAGCATTAAATATTCTCTAAATCTGTTTCAGAATTCAGCTGTGAATCCATCAGGACATGGGCTTTTCTTTGTTGGTAGGTTTTTTATTATATTTTCAAGTTTGTTGTGTGACATTGGGTTATTCAGGAATTTTATATCTTCTTGATTCAGTTTTGGCAATTCATATGTATCTAGGAATCTGTCCATTTCTTGTGTTTTCCATCCTATGGGTGTAAAGATTTTCAAAATAGTTATTGATGATCTGAATTTCTAGAGGATCTGTAGTGATTTTGCCCTTTTCATTTCTTATTGCATGGATTTGAGGGTTTTTTTTCCTTTTTTTGTTAGGATTGGGTAGAGGTTTATCAATTTTTCCATTTTTTGAAAGAACCAACTCTGATTCATTTTTTTTGTATTGCTTTCTTTTTAAATTTTTTTTTATTTTAAAGAGAATAATTTAAGAAAAGAACAGTAGCAAAATACGAACAATATAGACAAAAAGAAAACAAGCAAAAGCAATAAAAATAATATAGAGTTTCAGAATGAAATGATAGGAATTAACTGTAGTGGTTATATTACATACTGTTATCTTCAACAAAGCTGCTCAGATTATCAGATATAAGAATGCAAAATTGATTGTTTTCTTAGTCTCCATTTCATTAATTTCTTCTCTGAGCTTTGTAATTTCCTCCCTTCTTTGGGCTTTGGGCTTGATTTACTCTTCTTTTTCTGGAAGTTTGAGGTGCAGCATAAGGTTTTTTACTTGTGCTTGTTCTATTTTCCTGATGTGGGAATTCACTGCTCTAAATTTCCCTCTGAGGGCTGCTTTCATTGCATCCCATGGGTTCCTGTGAGTTGTGTCTGCATTTTCATTTGATTATACATACTGTTTAACTTCTTCTTTAATTTCATCTGTGACCCATTGATGTTATTTAATTTCCATGTGTTTATGGGGTTTTTGGGATTTCTTTTATTCAATTTCATTGCACTATGGTCCAATAGTATGCATGGGATAATTTCAATTCTTTTGCATTTACTTAAGCATGCTCTATGTTTTACTATGTGGTCTATTTTACAGACTGTCCCATGTGCAGCTGAGCAGAATATATATTCTAATGTTGTTGGGTGAAATACTATGTAAAGGCCTACTAAATCCATTTGTTCACAAGTTTGGTTTAGTTCTGTTATTTCTATACTGAGGTTTTGTCTAGTTGATCTATCTCTTTGTGACAATGGGATGTTAAAAATCCCCTGTTACTATTGTGTTATTACTTATTTGATTTTTAATGTCTGTTAAAATTTGCCTTAAATAGTTTTGTGCTCCTACAATTGGTGCATGTATATTTATGACTGCTATCTCTTCCTCTTTCAGTTTTCTCTTGAAAAGAATGTAGTGACCTTCTTTACCTCTTTTGATCATTATTGGTTTGAAATTCACATTGTCTGCAAGCAGAATAGCTACTCCTGCTTTTTCTGGGTTCCTGTTGCATGGGGTATTGTTTTCCATCCTTTGACTTTAAGTCTGTGGATTTCCTTTTGAGTTAAATGTGTTTCTTGTATACAGCATATTATTGGATTTTGTTTCTTGATCCACTCTTCCAGTCTGTTTCTTTTGATTGGTGAATTAAGGCCATTTGCATTAATGGTTATTACTGATATGTGTTGACTTACCTTTTTCATGTTTTTTTTCCCACTATTATTTCTGTACTTTCCCTCTCTGTTTAAGTGCTTACCTTGATTAGTGGTTCTTTTCTATTTTTTGGTCATTTTTAGCTCTTTGTAGAAGATCTTTCAGTACTCTTTGTAGGGTTGGTTTGGTGGTTATGAATTTCTTCAGTTGATCTTTGTCATGGAGATATCTTATTTCTCCATTAATTTTGAAAGATAGTTTTGCAGGGTACAGTAATCTTGGTTGGAAGTTCTTTTCTTTCAGGACCTGAAATACTTCACTCTAAGCTCTTCTTGGCTTGATGGTTTGTGTTGAGAAGTCAGCCATGATTCTGATGGCTTTTCCTTCATAGGTGACTTTTTTCTTTTCCCTAATAGCTTTTAATATTCTGTTCTTTTGCTGAATGTCTGGGATCTTTATCATTATGTGTCTGGGTATAGATTTTTTTGGTTATAGCTAATTGGAGTTCTATATGCCTTATATACTGTATGTCAGGTCCTTCTCCCATGCTTAGGAAATTTTCTGCCATTACTTCTATAAATAATCTTTTTATATCATTCATGCCGCCTCTTGCTCTTTCATTGACACCTATCAGTCTTATATTGTTTTTCTTTGACTCATCTTATAGGTGTTTAATTGTTATTTGCTGGTTCCTTGTTATTTTTAAGAGATCTTCTCTTTCATGATCACTAGCTGCATTTCTATCTTAAGGTGTGAAAGTCTATCTTCCATTTCATTCGAGTTGTTTTGCCAGATTTCAATGGAATTTTTAATTTCCTGTGTATCTCTTTGAATCTGTTCCATGCATTCTACTTCTTTCCTATAATGGTCATTGAGGATTTCCATCATTTTTCTGTGTTCTTCTATTTTTTTCATCTATGTCTTCTTTTGATATGCTGAGCAATTCTTTCATTATAGGTCTTTCTTTTTTTACCTGAGTGATTATTTCTGATCTGATTTCTTGTGTAGCCTGATGTAGCTGATATTTCACTTCAGTTGCTATTATTTCAGAAATTTCAGGTGTGTAACATTCATTTTCTTCCATGTTGTTGTCTTCTGGACTTGTTCTGGGTGGAGTTGAGGGCTGAGACTGCATTTTGCTCCTTCTTTTTGTCATTTTCAAATATTCTTAGGTTTCCAAGGATTCAGTGTTGTTCCTAAGGCTTCCCAGGTCTGAAGGACCTTCCTGAGGTGGCAGTGGAGGTGGAGTCAGAGTCCTAGGGGTTCTAGACCACTCATGAGGCTTCCTGGGACCAAGTGACCTTCCCTCGATTGTGGCAGGGGTAGAACCAGAGGCCTGGGGGTCCCAGATGGCTCACCGAGGCTTCCTGGGTCCAAGTGACTTTTCCTTGATGGAAGCTGGGCTTAATTTTCAATAGAGTCAAATTATGTGGAAAATGTTGGTTGTGAGCAATTAGTGACTTTGTTGACATGAACCTAAAATGGAAATTTTATAAAAGAAATATCCACAGGCTTATGAGATAAGTCAGCCTTCATTTTCTTTCACATTTATCCCTGGTGCCTCACTCTCCTCAATTTAAGAATCTCTCTGTTCCACCATCACCACAACACCATTATTTGGACATATCACCATTATGAAGGGATACTTGTCAAGATAAGAGAGGTGAATGGATTTTGTGTAGCAGTCTGGTTTGGGATACCTCAGTATTAGAATCATGGTGCAGGTCTGTTGGTACGGTGGCCCAGATGCAGCAGATCTGAGTAGAGGCCCTAGTGGAGCACGCTGAAATGCAAGGCTTCTCTGCTCCTCAGGTTTGCTGCTATGAACTGACAGTAGACTGGCTAAAGAGGAGAAAAGATGCACAAATTTATTATATGCATGGGAGGAGTCACAGAGTGTAAGTAACCCCTCACCAACACGATTTAGAAGCCTATATACACCTTTTTTCAGAGAAGCAGGAGAATGGGGAGCATTGAGAATTTTTAGGGGAACAGTAAATAATTCTTGAGAGGAATTCAGCAAACTGGGAGACTTACAGTGGCCTGAGACAAAGTCCGTTTTGCTGATACAACTGACAATTGTTTGTAGATGATTCTCCTTGGAATACTGAATGAGACAGAAATAGAAGACAGCAGTATATCACAAAAATCTGTCCAGGTGAGTTGACAGACTTTAGCCTTTTTTCCTGGGATGTGGGCTAATGAAAACTCAGGCAAGAGACCAGAGATAACTGTTTTCCTCCATGGTGGGTCCAGACCAGAGATACAGTAAAGCCTCTTTTGGCACTTGCTGCTCTTTAGATTCTCTGAATTAAAATAATCAGCACCCCACTGCATCATGTTTTGGGATAACAGAAATGGACACCCTCTGGAGGAACGGCCATCACTCTTATGTTCAGGAACTTGTGCAGACCAAATAGTTTATAAGTGTGTGCTGAATGAATGAATAGTGCTTGCTCTTGCTACCCTCAATATTACTTGTCAAAACAAATGAGAAACAATGAGCCTTCCAATGCCTGGATGAGCAGCTCATTCTCAGGGAAGCCTTTCCCACACTTCTTCAGTAAGAAGCCACCGCTTTCCCCTCTGTCCTTCTGCAAACTTCACATCTGTCTTGTGTGGAGGGAGGGTCACTTGTGCTCACTCTCAGCACCCACCTGCCACTGTAGCAGTAGCTCCTAGGAGGAAACATACCCATGCTGTCCAGCTTTGGTGCTGGCTCTTCATCACACTTTTTCTTCTACTGGCAATCTACATTTTTTTGAGATTGGTATAAATTCCTAATTTCTGTAGTGAAAGCCTTCTTCCTCCAGAGCTTTAAAATAAACACTCTACTTTTATCTTTTGCTGAACATTTTTAAACATGTGTTCAACCTACACAATAAACACTGCACATGTTTGGAGACTGGAATAGCTTTTATAATACTTTGTATGAATCCTTGTGCATTGTTATCAAAGTAGCTAACAGAAAAACATAGAAATAAGTCTCAGATCCCTACTGACCTGATAATTGAAATGTGGAATTTGAGGAATAAAAGTACATTGATTGCTTAAAGAGTGGTTTTTATAAAGTTCAAAAAAGGGGATGCGTGCTTGTCAGCTGTATGTGAAGGAGCTCACTGTGGAGCAGAGCTGGAGGATGAAAAGGATTTGCCTCAGTATTTTCAGACTTGCTTATCTTTAAAAAATGAATTTTATTGTGTTTATTAGGGTAGGCAATGTGAGATACATATTTGATAAGTGTTACTGTAGTGGAACAATTTAACATATACATCATCTCACATAGTTACTATTGCACAGTCCTACCCAATTGAGTCCCTGGCTTAAAAAAAAGTAGGGTGTGTGTGTGTGTGTGTGTGTCCTGTATCTATGGTCACAACATAGATAGACTTGGAGCATATTATGTTAAGTGAAATAAATCAGATACAAAAAGAAAAATTGTGCATGTCTCATTTTCATGCACAGTAACTTAAAAAAACTCAACTACACAGAGATAGACAATGAAACAGTGGTTACCAGAGGTGGGGGTATGGGATTTGGAGGGGTAGGAAGAGGTAATTGGGAGATGTAGGTCAAAGGATACAAAATATCAGGTACATGGGATGAAAGAGTGTGGAGACCCAGTGTACAACTCCATGAATAAAGGTACTAATAATGTATTGTGTCCCGCTTTGCTCAGTTAATTGTATATTTGATTTTGGAACCACCTTCACCTGGCTTGATGCAGATGATTTAGCTGCTGTAATTTTCGCAGCAAGTTTTATATCCCTGTAGGCACCTTATTTCTTTAACATATATTTCTTCCTTTTAGAAGAATCTTCTTCACTGAGCATAGCTGAATTTCTCTTTCTTCTTTTTATTCTGCTTGCTTTAGGCAATATAATGAGCCAGATCACCAGTGGACCTTTTAGCATGAGAGCTACATGTTTGAAGACTTCATTGATTTACTTTTTAAGGATGACCACGTGATACTATAGATCAGAAGGGAAACATGAAAAAGATGGTCTTTTTTTCAATTAAAAAGCAGTTCCAAGTGAAATTACTCAGTTTATAAACATTTGAAATACATTCTCATTTTCAACTGCTCTGCAGGAAGAGAGTGATTACTGCACTTCCTGTGAGCTTTTACTCTTTCCTTAGGGACACTGTTAAGATTTCTGCCTGCTATTTGTTGTTTCCCACCTGGGAAGTCATGTGTTAGTATCTTAAGGGGGAAAATGAATGATCGCTATTAAAAATTATTCTTTTAAAAAATAGATGCTAGCACTTCTTTGAATAAATTTAAATGGACAATGGAAAGGGGGACTTGATTTCTCTGCAAACTATTCTATGAGATTTGACATGATCAATAGAAATTCTTTTGCAAGACAAATCTGGCCCCTGAATGATGATTGTGTAATGACTTATTTACTGTTCAGTTGTTTATAGTCAAAAGCTACATGTTGGGAAGAGCTAATGGGACTGGCTGCAGGCGGCCAAGTGTTGGCAGGTCCCGTGCCTTTTCTCAAACCTTGAGCAGGCATGTCTATCCTGATCAGACTTTAGCTAGTGTTTGTAGCACCCTTCGTAATGTGGAAAGTACTTGTGGGGAGCCAAGACGTGACCAGCAAATTAACCCTCATCTGCAACCAAAGCCAAGGGTTTACCCATACTGCCAAATGGGATCCTTGAGGCTACCGGATCTTTGTGCCTTACTGTAGTACAATTATCCCTGAAGGCATGAACAGCAGTTTACGATGAAGTGAGCACTGAGACAAAGAGCATAGACAGTGGACGTCACCATGAAGGTGTGAGCATGTTACCGGGCAACCTCCTCCCAGGGGTGGTTTCCAATTCTTTCGGTCTCAAAGAAAGAATTGAATGAAACAAGCAAAAATTGTGACAAAGTTTCTTGCAGGTAGGAGAAAGTGAAAATGAAGGTTAAGGGAGACACTGGCTCTACAAATTGATCTTGGACCAAGTAAAAGAGGAGAAAAAAATAAAAATAAAGTAAGAACGGGTCTCCAGAGGCTCACAGAAGTAGCTTTTTCCTTTTGTGTGATCTCCTTCTTCAGATAGTTCAGGTGGAACTGGCTTTATTCTAGACAGGTGAACCCTGTTGTCTGCCTCTCCCACCTTCCTGCAGTGGGGGTGGCGAGGTCACTGGAAGGGGACCCCCTTCCCTTTCAGCTTTCATTGTCTTCTCCCTGACTTTTCACGAGCGCTCAGTCTCCAGGGCAGACACCTGCTGGGCCCCTTGGGCCAGGAGCTGGAGACTCTGTTCCCAGCATTTGGATAACCTGCTGTACTTGGCCCAGATCAAGGAGGTCTTGTAAGAGTCTCTGGGTTTACCATCACATCAGAGGACAGACATGGCTTCCCATATAAGGTCGCAAATGGGCTCAAGTTTAACTCAGTTTTGAGCATGTTACAAACCCGCACAAGCCCTATTGGCAGTAATAGGAGCCAGGACTCAGACGTCGCTTCACAATATTTTTCCAGATCTGGCGTTCAGGCCACTTTTGTCCATTCTAGGGGCATAGACTCAGGGCCTTTGACAGCCTTACATAAAGGCTTTGTCATTAGTTGAAAATGAGGTAGTCAGATCATACAAATGCTAGCCATTCCTGGGAAGAAACAAAGCTGTCTTTTGGTGGCAGGAGGCCCAAGATTACTGCTAGCCCAGATCTGGTTCTTAGACAGCTGTCATTCCCCAGGTATAAGAACATATCCCAGGTATCGAACTCATTGGAGAAAAATCTGAGCCTTTCTTGGAGGCTTTATACTCCTTCTTACTGAGAAAGTTGAGATTTTGTAGTGTTATAGTTAGGGAGCTCCCAAATTGGGCTGTAACTAGAACATCACCTACATACTATACAGTGGTTCCCTGCTTAAGTTTCCGGTTCCTTAATTCTTTCTCTAGTGCCCAAACCAAAAAAGAAAAAAGCCTGCAGGAGAATGGTCCACGCATACTGCTGTTTTTCTCTTGAAATGGGATTTTCTCATTCAAAAGCAAACAGAAACCAGGAACCTGGATACAGAGACACGGGAAAAATGCACCTTTTGGATCTAAGACCGAGAACCAACTGGTTGCTTCTGGAATTTGGGAGAGAATTGTATTTGGATCTGCCACGAGAGAGGATGAATCGGAACAACAGCCTTGTTAATGAGGTGGATGTCTTGTATAGCCCACACATAAGGAATTATATTCTACCTCTTATGTCTTAAGCAGAAATGCTATACTGAAGAAGAGTCTTATAGCTTAAAGTTCCATCCCATACCCAGCCTTTCCATTTCCTGGTTCATACTGAACCCAAACCATGCTGCAATAGTATATCAGCTATTCCTGTTTTATATTGTCAGGTTCAAACATCTCCCATTCACCAAAGGTATGGCCTAGTGGTGAAGTCAGTTGAATCCACATGGTGAGATCCAAGGGGTTTCCCATGGCTTGTCTTAGGGCCTACCAAAAGACAACTAGGTCTTGGCTCCTTAATATGGCATCCCATCCAGAAGGAGGAGAGCCAAGAGCCCTACAAAGTGAGCCTTGTGAAACTCTAGCCCTGACTAGATAGACGTCTCTGTCCGAACCTAACGTAACACCTTCACCTTTCACAGAAGCATAGAAAGAAGCCCCCACTGGGCTTTGGGTCTCCATATTGGGGCTCCTTAACTCCTTAGGGAGAAGGGTGCTGAAGCGACTGCTGACCCTGCCTGGTCCTGCGTGAGGTCAGGGTGGACGCCCCTCCAAGCCCTGTGGAATTGCCTTAGCCACCCAACTGAGTCACTGGATGGCTCTTGAGCAGAGTGAAGCCACTTGGGAAAAATATCTGCTGCACTTACCTTGAAAATAAAAGGCTTTGGTACTCTGTTCAAGGTAGTAGAGACAGAAACCCTGCTTTTTATACTCAAGCTTTAGTTAAGATTTAAACACTTCATTTTTCTGCCCAGACCGTCTGGCATGTGTTTCTAAATTACCAGAATTTTGGTAGAAAAACACAGAAGGGGTCTAGCCAGGAAGCCGTAGCTCCAGGCAGACTGTCTAGGACCCGCAGGGAGGTGAGTGAGCTAGAGCTGGCTCAGCTGCTGCTGGCCCCGTGAGTCAAGGCCACGGGAATTTTAATTCAGACAAATTTTTCTCTTCCTTGTGGAAAGACACTGTGCTGGTTAAAATAATTAAAAAGAAAAGAGGGAGGAAGCCCACACGTTCTCTCAAGTCAGGGGCTTAGTTTGTAAGGCAACTGGTTAAAAGAGAAAAAGGGAAAAAATGGTGGTGGCTGAGAAAGATGGTGTCTAGCTGCATGCCAAGGCAACACGGTACTCAGCCACACGGCACGACAGGCCTCGGGCTCCGGACCACAGCAGCAACCCAGGAGACAAAGCTGTTTACACACCGGAGTAGGTGGAGACCAGGGTAATTTTCAAAAAGGACAGCAAAGTATGACAAACAAACGTGTGGACGACAAGGCATCTCAAACTCTGAATTGTGCACACGGCACCAAGCTCTCTGGCTACTTAACTCAAAGCCACAGACAGGAGCCAAAGTGAGACGGAAAGAAGTCTATTGTGGTTGGGAGAAAAACAAAAGCCATACATTCCCTTCCGCTATCCCACATGGCAGGGCTAGGTGCCATGGGAAAAAACTCTAGACTCTCAGCTTAGGGCAGAGAGAGAGAGAGAGAGAGACTGAGAGAGGGAGAGAGACAGAGACAGAGACTGAGACAGAGAGAGAGACTGAGACAGAGAGACAGAGAAAGGAAAAACCAGCAAAACACCACTGTGGCATTTTAGAGAGAAACCAAAATGTGTGACCTGAGGGCCTTACCTGGGTCTCCCGGCTGGTTAAGCCAGATCAACGTAACCAGGGAGTCTCCTTCTACATGTGGTTTCCAGGTTCTTTCTGTCTCAAGGAAAGAATTGAGTGAAATAAAAACACTAGCAAAGTTTATTTGAGGTAGGGAAAAATAAAAGTAAGGGTAAGGGAGAAACTGGATCTGCAAAGCAAGCTTGGGCTGAGTAGAAGAGAGAAATAAATAAAAATAATAAAATAAAAATATACCTTCGGGGACATCGGGCAGGCTGCAGTGAAGAAAGCCATGTAATGTGCTTTCAATGGGGTCCTCTCCTTTATACCTTTCATATACCGTGGGAACCTGTGAGAGGGCCACCTATGGGGTCCTGAGAATTATCTGGTGTGTGGAGCTGGGGTCTGATCTCGCTCACTCCCCCACCCAGCTTTGCTACACTCTGCCTTCTTATCTGTGGCAGAGCGAAACAGCGCATTTGGCATGAGATTGTGGGCAGCGGTAGAGAGGTTTTGGTTAATGATCCTGGCGTATATGAGTTATAATACTTTTTTTTCCTGAGTTGAAATTCAGAAGTACTGTACTTATCTTTGATAATAAAATGGAGAAGCTGGAGGCAAAATGCAGTCATAGTGATAATCTCCTTTTTGAAAATTTTGACTTCATTTTGAGATTGTCAAGGACTGGGTGGAGTTGTGAGGAAGGTAGGAAAAAAATGTACAAAGGTAAACCTCCCCCTTCTGCCTCATGAGCTTCTTCCTGTGGTTTGTTCTTTGTTGAATCAGGGCATGATCCAAAGCCATGAAGGAAGAAATCTGGCTTCGGATTAGGTTCGTATTCTAATGCAAATTGTTTTTTCTTTTCTTTTTTCAGTAGCAAGGATTGAACCCAAGGACCTGAGGAAGCTAGGCAAGCTCGTTACCACTGACTTACACCCTCAACCTCAAACTGCTTTTTTTTTTTTTTTGGAATGGGGTTTGAATGCAGGAGCTTCTCAGTGAGCTATGTCCCCAGATCTTATATTGTTTTTTTTTTTTAAACAAAATCTCACTAAGTTGCCAGGTTGCTTGGACTGGGCTTGAACTTGTGATGCCCTTGCCTCAGACTCCCAGAGTGCTGGGATTGCAGGTGTGAGCCACCGTGCCTGACTAAACCGCTTTCATTCCTGTCAAACCTTTGGACTGCACGGTGACTTGCGGTTAGCTGGGACCCTGTAATAAATGTCCCCCCCAAAACCCAGTGAAAAGAAACACCAATTCACTGGTTAACATGTCATAGAGAAGTAACCCATCAGAAATGGTGGTTAAAAATCAGAAAGATAATAAAAAATATGCTGACGGAGACAAAGTGTATAAAAGAATTACTTAGAAAATTAAGCATTAATAGCGTTGTAATGTATATCTACAATATCCTCTGCTGTAAATTATATTTTGTAAGTCATTTTAAGCTTTCAAGTAATTCAGGCTATGGCGGATCTGCTTCCATATGCTAGAGGCATTTTATTTCCCACAGCCAGTTTATATGACCTAGAATGAGGTCTCTTAATTTTTCTTGGCATAATTAGAGCAGTGATATTTCTGTTCAAAAAAAAAATCTCTGCAACTGTCCCAAAGTCCTTTTCTTCTCCAAAACATTAAACCTTATTTATTTATTCTTTTGTAAACTAACTGGCATGTTCCCTGGATGCGTGCGTATTTTCCCTGACACAGTAAAAAGTTGAAAACTGCCAAAGCTGTTGCAGCCTTTGTCCTCAGCCGAAGAATATTTTCCCCGTGTGAACTGACCATTTATTAGCAATGACAAACTGTGCATTCCAAGGCCTGTTGTTTTTTTTTTGGAAGGATAGCTATGCTGAGCAGCACAGTTAAATTCTGGGTAGACAGTGCCGTCAGAAAGGACTTTGTTGTTTTGTAAATTTTCCCATCATGTTTGCTGGGACGCTGACGTTCTAGCCCAGATCTAGATGATTGAATCCACACATGGCCTGTAACTCAGTTGAAACTCTAGAGTGGATTAAGCATTGACTTGGTTTGTATTCGGGGAGGAGGGGACAGGCCTTCTATTTTGCAGCATTTGTGTACTATTTTTGTTGACAGTTGTGAGTAGTGTTACTACATGTAAATTTTAGTTGATGGTGGAGAAAATACTTCATACAATTCCAAACAGGGCCTGGGGCATTTCTAACGGGCCCATCCTGACCTGGACGCATTCTGTGAGAAGAAACGGATATACAGGGAAAGGGGAAGAGCAAATTTGTTACCAGCGCAGTTCATCGTATGTATTTAAGATATTTTTCTTTCAGAACAGAAATATCACTGCTGTAATTAAGACTATGTTTGGATGTTCTTGTTTATTTATAAATCGTTTGCTCTGTGTCACGTTTTCCTAAGGTATTTTAATAGCTGAATTCAACACACATCGATCAGCCTTACATTTCTTGAGGTAGAGGAGGAGTCAGCATGTGTGGAGAAAGGAGCTCTGCAGAGCTGGCTGGGGACGTGACCAGGACCAGGCGGGGCAGCTTCGCCTGAGGCTCCTCACACCTCCGTGTCTCCTTGCAGGTCCCAATGTAGTCTCTGCTTTTTCTCAGACAACTAGAAATCTAGAGAAATAATTCCTAAATCCCCATGGCAGGAGTTTGAGTTAACAGGGCTCTCAGGACCTGGGAATGGTTTGGCGGTCAGTCCGGGCATGAATCTCAGAGCCCAGAAAGGTTCCTTCGAGCTCTGGTGTGTCACAGTCCCAAGGAGGCCTCAGGATTCTCGGGGGTCTGCGTGGGCGGCAGTGGGTGGAACTTAAGAATATTCTCTCACGGTGGCTTCATGGTGGCTACCACCTTACTTTCCAAATACCCTGCCATGGGGCAGGTGGAAAACTATATCCTAATGCTATCCCATGAACATTTGTGTTCTTTAGAGATGTGTTGTAATTCCTTAACAACCGTGGGGCCTGATTTGGAGAAAAGGACATTCAGGTGTACTGTCCCTCCGCATGTGAGGGCACTGGTTCTACCACCTTCAGAGATACTAAACGGTGTGGATGTTCAAGTCCCTTATTAAAACATAAAAGCATAGTATTTGCATATAACTCACCCACAGGCTCCTATATGCTTCGAATCACCTCTAGATTACTTCTAATACTTAATACAACACCGATGCTATGGAAATAGTCGTTATACTGTGTTATTTAAGAAACAATGACAGAAAATAACATCTACCTGTTCATTACAGATGCAGCCATCGTAGACCTAACACACAGGCCAGGAGTGGCGCTTAAGGTAGACCAGAACGAGGCAAGGAGTGAGGCAGACGGGACTCAGCCACAGAGGCACCTGGAGCCGCGGGGCCGCTCTTGCTGAGTTCCTGTGGATTCAGCGCAGCGCTTGGGGACAGCAGATTCATTTTTGTCATGGGAAGTTCATGAATTCTTTGTGTCTTCAGTGTGTGCTTGGCTGGATCCATGAAGCAAAGCTCACAGACGGGGAGGGCCAGCTGTGCTTTTAGTGAACTAGCAGGGTAAGAGAATAAGATACACCGTCTCCTCATGCCATTCTGGAGCTGCAGGAGGATTTACAGTCTTTCCTTAAAGATTAGTCTGAGGTTAAAATAATTGTCAGCTAGGCCGTGTCCCTCGAAAGGATTACTACTTATTTAAATTCCAAACCATCTCAGAATAGGGTACAACTTGGAAAGTCATTGTTAGAGAAATACTGTATAATCATCTGCAGACATTCACTGATGTAATTTTACCTCCTTATACAATTAATATCAGTGCAATTAATACAAGCCAATGTTAACTGCATACAAACCAACGCAGTTCATATTGGTACCAAATGTGTAAGACTATTTTGAAAGAATTCATAAGGATTTCTTTGAAATTGCTATTTTTGAGACTTTTGGCTAAATGTATGAAAGAGACCACACGTAGTTTCGAAACAACTGAGGTTCTTAGATAAAGTGTGTTTACGTTCTGCTTTTTTTTTTCAGTACTGAAGATTGACCCCAGGGTCCGGTGTCTGCATACTGAGCTACAGTCCCAACCTCTTTATATTTTGGAGCCAGGGTCTCATTAAGCGACTAATCTGCCCAGGCCGGGCTCAAGCTTATATGATTCTTCTGCTTCAGCCTCTTAGCGTGCTGGGACTATAGCAAGCTTTTATTTTTTAGTGTCCCATTCACGAAAATAAGCACTGTTCTTTCCCAGGTAGTTTTAGAGAGGTTGTTTTGGACTAGAAAGTGTTTTTAAAGCCTGGTGTTCATCCCGCGAAGGGAGCTACAGAGAAAGTCTGTACCCTGTCCCTTGTGGATACTCGGGTATGCTCAGGGCCCAGGACTCAGATTGTTTCTTCCTTGATCTTCAATTCCTTGTGAAATCAATGAAAATTTGCTCATAATTATTTGTTATCTATGCCTCACCCCACACAAACACAAATTTTCCAGCTGTTCGTGCTAATCAGTACTGTGCACCTCGGCCCCAGCTGGCACCTGGTGGCTGCTGGAGTGGGATGGCTTCCTAGATTCCCCCCACCCTGTGACACAGGATTTAAGCTGCTCCTCAGTCTAGAACCAGGTCCAGCTTCCACCTCCAGAGCTCAGACCCAAGAACAGAAAGACGAAGTCCACGGAGGGCAAACCCCTTTCGATTCTGTGCTTCTAAAAGTTGAAGTAGAAGAAAGAAACCCATGTCTTGCAGACTTCCTCCATTTCCTGTGTTCATTCAGAGCACACTCCAAAACCATAAACAAACGTTCTTTCAACACTTACCACTGCATACTGTACGCATGTGTACATCTCAGATATATATCTATTACCTGTCACTTAATAGTTTAGGGGCACCTGTTGTAGGACTGGAAGAGCCCTCCGGTTAGGAGGCCCTGTCCAAGCTCTCCATTAATACATTTTTCTTGTGAGCTTGGATAAGTCACCTTACTGGTCCTTCCCAATATGATAGCTGGTTTACTGCTCACAGTTTAAAGCTGCTATTATTGCCTCCAATTTTTGAAGTGGAAACTGAGGCAAAGGGAGGGTAAATAACTGCTTTTCCATTTGTTGGCTTGTGAGTAGAGGCAGAACTCAGGTAGCCATCTCTAAGATCAAGCTTTTGCCCCTACTCCAGCTCTTTGGAATAAGGTGACTTAACTACAAACTAACTTTTTATCCAAAAGACCAGGTTGAGTTTATCAAATCACTGACCTGGGAACTCACCCAAGTTCCATTCTGTTGAGCTGAAAGACAAAGCTACTGCGACACCAGCTAACTGTACCTTAACTCAGGTTAAAGACTAGCTTGCAAATATTTCCAGGTGGTTGGACCATCGGCTTAGTTCCAGGCCACGCTTACACCTGGGTGGCTTGTGCACTGAATTTACTTTCTGTCTTCTCTGGGGGTGACATGCCTGCTCGGTGTTCAGTCACTGCATATAAATTCTGAGCAGCACGAAGTTCTGATATGTTCTAGTTAGGCGTGATGAAATCTCCAGATAGTCTCACTGGAATGACATCTTTGTTTTGATCAGGGTGTCTTTCCAGAGTGGGAAAAGGATATGTTATTAAAATTATTTACAAATACATTTTTTATAAAAGGGCTGGGGCTACCAGCTCAGTGCAGAGGTCCTGGGCTCAATCCCCAATACTGAAAAAAAGAAAGAAAGAAAGAAAGAGAGAGAGAGAGACAGAGAGAGAGAGAGACAGAGAGAGAGAGAGAGAGAGAGAGAAAAGAAAGAAAGAAAAGAAGAAAAAAAGCAGAAAAATTAGTTTAATCTGTGAACATTCTTAAAGGGAGAAACAGGTTAGCTGTAAAAGTATTTATAGGGCTGGGGATGTACCTCAGTGGCAGTTCCTGCCTGGCAAGCTCAAGGGCCTGAGTTTGTTCAATTCCTGATACCAAAAAACAAACAAACAAACAAACAAAAACTGAAAGGATTTCTAATTATTAGTCTTGATTTTTATTAAAATATCACTTCAGTTACTAATTATTGATTTATTTTATACTTTATTTGGCTTGCCCATAGTTAGCCATTTTTATTAAATTGAAATATGCCCAAACTGTAGTTTTCAAATTTGACTTATAGAAGCTAGATATGTATTATATTGTGAGAATAAATTTCTCTATAGTAAAATATTTTTTCTCAATTTTGTATTTTTCTATTATTTCTGTGCTGGACCTTTTAACCCATTACTGTTTGCCCTTGCTAACATCAACTATAAGAAGGGTAGATAAAATATATTTATCTCCCTAAGTTTGAAACTATATGTTGTTAATTTATGTTTCATGAACAATAAACTTTCTTTTAGGATTGCCATCTGGACGAGTTTAAGAACTTGGAAAGAAAAAAACAACATTTGGGGCTGGGGATTTAGCTCAGCGGTACA
Source organism: Chinchilla lanigera (assembly GCF_000276665.1). Lineage (NCBI taxonomy): Eukaryota > Metazoa > Chordata > Mammalia > Rodentia > Chinchillidae > Chinchilla > Chinchilla lanigera. The sequence continues at coordinate 11,376,315 of NW_004955454.1, read as the reverse complement.
GCACCTGCCTGGTGAGCGCAAGGTCATGAGTTCGATTCTGGGTACTGGAAAAAAACAAAAACAAAAACAAAAAAAAGAAAAAGAAAAAAACAACGTTTTTTGTTCTACATATAGATGTTGGAAATTCAAAGCTATGTGAAACACAGTTTTTACCCTAAATGAATTAAAAATTTCGTAGAGTGGGGAACTATGGACAGATTTATTCACAGCAGAGAATTAGAGGATCATCACCATCTAATGTAGACAGAAACTGCTGTGGTATGCGTAATATGGTGGACGGTGTGGATGCAAGAAGGAAGTTTTCCCTGGGAATGCCCCAGAAGCGCCTTTTGCTTGAGCTGGGTTTTGAAGAGATCACCTGATGGGTAAAGTAGGAAAAGGCACGGTAGAAAATAAACTAATCTTGAAAATATAAGAAAAAGCAGAGATGCACAGTGTTTTTCAGCAGCAGTATACGGTGTTGTGTGTTTGCAGCAGGAGATCGCCCTTGGAGAAGGGCGCGAAGTCGGGCAGGGAATTTCGGTGAGTCTTGGCGTCCCACATGGAGCAATTTGGATTTTATGCTGTAGACGAATGAAACTCTGGTATGAGTAAATAGCAAAACATCTTTATAGTCATCTATAGCAGTTTGTTTTCCTTTAAAAAATTTTGATAGCTTTGCTGGCTGTAAAAGCAACATGCATTCTTCACCATAATAGGTAGACATCAGAGGAGTTTATCAAACAGAAAATACAAGTCTCCTTCTTCATATCAATAACATCACTAACCTGAGATAGTCTACCTGAGGAGGAACTTCACTGTTGCACCAGAAATGGGAACCAGGACCACAGCTTGCTTTATTTATTTATTTACTTACTTATTTATTTATTTTCATTTTAAAGATAAAAGAACAAAAACACATTAACAAGCAGATATAAACAAAACAACACCCAAACAATAGAAGCAATACAGAAGTTCAGACAAAGTGATAGGAAATTAACAATGGTTGTTGTATTATATATTGTTATCTTCACATTGGTTATTCAGTTAAACAAATACAGGCACATAAGAATAATCAAACAATTAAACATTAACTGTTCCTTTCAATAAAGCAGTAGAAGTCAGTAGTATAACTCTCTCAGCTATCCTGTGTGTGTATGCATATATATATGTATAGATAGATAGATAGATAGATGATAGATAGAGAGATAGATAGATTTCCCTTCTTTTTCTCTTTTCCCTCATTCCATGTGTTCTTTCCTTTTGAGCAGTTTCTTTCCCTTTCAGAATATCTATTATACCTTTCAGATTTTATTTACTCTTTCATTTACTCTTTTATTTACTCTTTCAGGTTTTTACACTAGTGAGACAATATGGTATTTATACATGTGGGTCTGATTTATTTTGCTTATGAGTATGGATTCTAGATGCATCCATTTGCCTATGAAAACCTTGTTTATCTTTCTTTATAGCTGAGTAATATTCCATTATGCAAAAATATCACATCTTTTTTATCCATTCCTCACTTGAGGGGCATTTGTGTTACTTCCACGATTTAGCTATTACAAATTGTACAGCTATAAACATGTGTGCACATATATTGCTGTGGTATGATGTTTACAATTCTCCTGGAAAAATACCCAAAATGGAAATTTGTATACAGGTATTTTGTGTGCAGCCATTTTTATTTCTTTAACATAAATACCCAACACATGAGTTTCTGGGTTAGTGGTAAATAGGAAGTAGAAGTTGTTTTGTAAGAAACAACCACACTCTTTTCCAGAATTGTAACATTTTACATTTCATAAGCAATGTATAGAGGGTCCAGTTCACCTATATCACTGATATTTAGTGTTATCATGATTTTTAAATTCTAATTATTCTAAGGTAAAAGTCACTTGGATGTATTTGTATGTGTCTATTTTGGGGATGTCTGTTCTATTCATTGAGAGATATCTCTCATTCAATACCACATTGTTTTAACACAACATCTCCCTAGATTGATTTCCTTTTTTGAGACAGGGACTCAGTATGTACTTCAGGCTGGCCTTGAACTTGCTGTGATTCTGCTGCCTCAACCTCTTGAGTGCTGTGATTACAGGTGTGCACCACCACACCCAGTATCCTAGACTGGTTATTTTTTCTATATTCTCTTTGAAAAGTATTCTTGCACTTTTTTTTTCTATTTAGGTCATGTATCTTTCTATGTAGTCTAGAATATAGATTAAACATGTCTAATGAATAACCATGTCTATGTCTGCAAAGTAGCCTTGCTGAATTTTGATAGGTCTTACACTGATGAGTGCTATTGGTATTTTGATTGGAATTGCGTTAAATCTGTGTTTCAGTTTTGCAAGTATAGCCATTTTGACTATATTAGTTCTGCCTACCCAGGATCTGGATATCTTTCCATTTTCTGATTTTCTCTTCAATCTCTCTCTCCAGAGTACTGTAGTTTTTATTTATTAGGAGAACAATACCTTTCTTCAAGAAAAAGTAAATGATATACTTAAGAATTAACCTAGCCAAGGAAGTGAAAGGTATTATTTTCCTGATACCATTTTCCTTCCTCCTTTGACTGTACATGACTTTTAATCTCTATTTTATGGAACCCAATGCCAAAATATTATCATTTCATCATGTAATCATATAAACTAATAATAAGACATTTTGCCTTTAATTTATTTTTGTATTAAGTCTTCAAACTCTAGTGTGCGTTCCGCCCTTCCCCGCATATGTCAATCCTGATGGCTGACTTTCCGTGCCCAGTAGCCACATTTGGTTAATGGCTACTAACTAGGACAGCACAGAGTAAAACTTCTCACAGCGGCGGCAGTATGTTACCTGTTTCATTAAGAATAAAGCTTTCCCACTTCATAAACTTTGGGTGCATCGATGAAAAGAAATGATAAAGTCACATTTCAATTGGAAAGTCACCTTTTTGTCCTTTAAAAAATATGCAATATTTCTTCATTCACTGTGAGGCTAAGGAACCATTCTTTATCCCTCCCTCACAAAGCAATCAGTTCACATACATGATGTTTTGATACATGTATACATTGCAGCATGGCTAAATCAAGCCAGTTAACATATGCACCATCGCATATACTTATCACTTTTTCTGTGTAGAAAGAACACTTAAAATCTCATCAGTTTTCAAGACTATAGTACATGAAATGCTCAAGGGTAAAGGGCAACTGGGATGCGGGAAAAGAGGAGGGAAAGAAGGAGAAATTTTGTGTGTATGTATATACAAGATAGCTAACATAGTTGTTCTACTGTCTTCTATTTCTTTGCTGAAAGAAACTATCAATGAGTCCTTGATTGATCAGTATTGTATGTCTCTATCTGTTTTTATGGGAAACCACTTGGAAGATACCAATATGTAATATAACAAGCATTGTTAATTTCCTACCACTATGTTTGTAACTCTGTATTGTCTGTACTGTTCTTTTGCTATTTTGTAAAAGGTTGTTTGTCTGTTAATGTTTTCCTCCTTTTATTTTTAAAATAAAAAAAAGACTATAATACATGTTATTAACTACAGTCACGGCATAATACAACTGACAAACTTATTCTTCCTGACAAACTATGGTTTTGTATCCTTTGACCAACTGTCCCAACACTGGTATCCCTGTTACGTTTATTTTAACTCAGCGTTTTGAAATTGGAACTTTTAGGGAGTCCTAGGGTTCACTTTTCACATTCTTGGGTTTCTACAGTCCTGGACTTGCTAGCGTGTATGACTTAACACTGTCTCTTCATTTTCTTCGGAGGTTTTAAAGAGCACAGTACAAAATAATGCCCCTCTTTGATTTATTAGTTATCAACCCAGAAAATAACCAGCTGGTTGTGTCTAGTATTTTTGCCTTATAATTTAGGAAGAATGCTTACTTAAAATTCCTAGGCAAAATGCCCAATTTTATTATCGAAGTCTTTTATCTCTTTCCCATTCAGATGTTAAGATAATCATGCAAATGTTATAGGCTGATGTTAATGAGCTGTAAATTCCTAAAGAGTTTGAGATTTGTCCAACACATAGCCACGTCCCTCCCACCCACCCCCCAACCCGAAGCCGCAGCTACCATAACCAAGTTATTTCCATTATTTTGCAAGGATAAAATTAAAAATTTATCTGGGCCATGCTCCAAAAGGAATGTAGGGCATTGCAAGAAGAGTATTTTCAAATACACCCTCTATTTTTACATTAGCTTTTAATTCTTATTCTTAGTAATTGAAAAACAGCTGGGTCTGGACGCATTGTTTATCTCTACCTTTCTCTAATAAAGTCCTTATTTTATAAGTAAGAAACAAAGAAACCCTAAGCTTTGAATCCTGAAGTCAGACCAACAATGAGACACTTAGAAAGAAGATGCTGTATGGGTCTTTCAGAGTTCCATAACACACTCACTGATAGAAAAGTTTCACGTAATTTTCATCACTGCTGACATGGTGAGAGTATCACTTCTCAGCTTGAAAGATACCTTCAGTCAAGGATCTTTGATGCTGATCATAAAATAGGGGTTCAAGATGTTCATTAACAAAATGAAATATTTCCTTGAGGACGTGTTACTTAAATTTCACTCTGAGTAAGCAAACTCCTGTATCCCTTCTTTGTTTTTTACTTACATTCCTTTCCACTTTGTTCCTTCCTCTTTTATTTTGTCCACTTCTGAAGATGAATCACCAAAACACTAGATTTTTATTTATGATAAACACAAGATGTGCAAACATTTCACTTTATATTAGTTTTCCAAAAGCTCTATCCACCTGTCTGAGCATGCTTGTGGTATATTTTAACAAGATCTCGCAATCCGGCTCAGCCCCTTGGGCTTGAAATGAGAGCCCATGGTCTTCAACTGTGACATAGGGCTGCCTAGGGGTTGGAAAGGAGAAAGGAGAAGGAAAAAAATGTGACTGAACTATGCTCTGCAGAAGGCTGGCAATTGTGTATCAGGAACCCAAGTAAGGCCGCTCTATCAGCCTACCATTCTTCTCAGCCCTAGTTCACTTCCACGTTTGATTTCTGGAAGTTATGCTCATGCCAGAGATAATTCCTGAGCCCTGTTACGTGACAGGCACTATTCCAGAGCAAAGCAGACAAAGGGGATTTAAACTGTCATTGGAGGAGAAAAAGTGCTCTAAAAATAACCACAAGGTGTCTGGGAGTCCTAGTGAACAGAGAACAGATTGTTGAAACATACTTGGAACCAAGTCAGCATTTATTTATACATAAACATAGATTATGCCCGATCACTTTTCCATCTTCTTCCATTAGACAGCTACATGAGAGGGGCAGAGATTTCCTCTCAGTCAGTTTTGAATTCATTGCATATAGACACATCAATGGTTGGTGAACTGTTCATGGATTACTTAGAGATTTTCCCCCATCACTTCAAAACAAGACCTAGAGTTTGAGTAAATTGAGATTATGACAATAAAGCAACAATTCACAGACCTCCAATTAAAATCTAGTTTTGAAATCTGAAATATATACTTAAAGAAAGAAAAATAAAATTTAAGAAAGTTATTTTTTATGGTGACTTTTTAAACAGACTGCATCATTTAAAGCAGTTTCAACTGGCCAGACACGTCCATGTACTTAAGCTTCCCTAGAGCACCCTCACCAGGAAGGAGTGGGATTGTAAGGGAAGAACCTACAAGACCACCTCACAGTCTTTCCACTCAGTTCCTCAGCCTACACTAGGGTTCACTCTTGGTGCTGTACATTCTACCGGCTTTGGATGGTGTATAACGGCACGTAGCCTTCGTCATCCTATCACGCAGAGCAGTTTCACATTCTAGTTGCTCTGTGCTTTACCATTAGTCCCTCCCCTCCAAACCTGTGCCTTTTTGTCTTTTCCAGAGCGTAATGTAGTTGGGGCTTCGCAGTATGGGACCTTTTCTGACTGGCCTTTTCACCTGTAGTATACATTTACATTTCCTCCATGTGTTTACATGGCCTGGTGTCTTGTTTGTATTTCACTATTCCAATTTCAATATTCTGGATGTGCGACAGGTCATTATTCACTCATCTATCGAAGAGCACCTTGGTTACTTCCAAATTTTAGCATTTTATGAATAAATCTTATGTAATCATTTGTGTGGTGGTTTTTATGTAGACATAAATAAGTTTTTGACTCCTTTGGGTAGTTACTAGGGAACACAACTGCTGGATTACGTGATAAGAGTATGACTAGCTTTGTAAAACCCTGCTAAACTATCTCAAGTGGCCTCCCAAATAGTCCCACTGTCAGTGAGTGAGGGGACCTGTCATTCAGCATCCATGCCAGTATTTGATAGTGTCTGTGTTTTGGGTTTTGGCCATTCTAATAGTTGTGTAGTTGCATTTTATTTTAATTTGAATTTACCTAATGACATGAGATATTGAGCATCTTTTTGTGTTTATTTGCTGTATATATATTATCCTTGATATCTGTTCAAATCTTCTGCCCTTTTTTGTTTCCTTAGTCTAAAATTTTAAATTTTCTTTGCATATTTTGAATAATTATAATTTTTTAATTTTAAAGAGAAAAAAATAACAACAACAAAGACAAAAACAGAAGAACACAGAAACAATAAAAATGATACAGAATTTCAAAGCAAGATGATAGGGATTAACAATGATTTTTATGTTACATATTGTCATTTTCAGTGAAGTAGCTCAGATTACCAGGTGTAAGAATCAAAATTGATCAAACAATTAAAGAGAATAAAAAAATAAAAAAAACATTAGAAATTATACAAAGCTTCCCTAAACAAGATGGTAGGAATTCAACAACGGTTGTTGTATTGCATATTGTTGTCTTCAAACTAGTTGTTCAGATTACCAGATATAAGCATTCAAAATTGATCAAAAAAGTTAAGCATTAACTGTTTCTTTCAATAAACCACCAGACATCAGCAGTACAATAATCTCAGCTATCTTTCTACATACATATATATATTTTCCCTTCCATATTTCTTTTCTCCTTTCCCTTATCCCAGTTGTTCTTTCTCATTGAACAGTTTCTTTCCTTTTTACAATATCTATTGCATGTTTTGGGTTTTATTTACTCTTTCAGGTTCTTACACTAGGGAGACAATATAATGTTTACACATGTGCTTCTGATTTTTTTCACTTATGAGTATGGTCTCTAGTTGCATCCATTTACCTATAAAACCTGAAGTTTATCTTTTTTATAGCTGAGTAATACTCCGTTGTATAAAAATACGACATCTTTTTTTATACACTCCTCCGTGGATGGGCATTTGGGTTTTTTCCAACACTTAGCTATGACAAATTGTGCTGCTAGAAACATGGGTGCACATATATCTCTGTGGTATGATGTTTTCAGTTTTCCTGGAAAAATACCCAGAAGGGGAATAGCTGAATTAAGTGTGACTTTTAATACTAGTTTTGTGAGGAATCTCAACACTGATTTCCACAGTGGTTTCACCAGTCTACACTCCCACCAGCTATAGAAAAGTGTTCCTTTTTCCCCACAGCCTCTCCAGCATTTTCATTGGTTGATTTCTTGATGATAGCCATTCTTTCTGGGGTGAGATAGAGTCTCAGTGTTGTTTTAATTTGCATTTCTTGAATGACCAGTGATGCTGAACATTTTTTCATGTATTTATTCACCGTTAGTATTTCTTTATCTGAGAAGTGTTTATTTATCTCAGATGCCCATTTTTGATTTGGGTCTTTGAATTTTGCAGGCCTGATCTTTTTCAATTCTTTATATGTTCTACATAGAAGTCCCTTGTCTGAGGGACAGTTGGCTAAAATTTTTTCCTAATTTGTGGGTTTCCTTTTTATCCTGTTGGTGATTTCTTTTGATGTGCAAAACTTTTCAATAAGATGAGGTCTCAGTTGTTCATTCTTTGAAGTATTTCCCATGCAGGTTGGTTTTTGTTCATGAACTCTCTGCCTACCCCTATGTCTTCAAGATTTTTACCTACTTTCTCTTCTAGTAGATTTAGTGTTTCCATTTTAATATTTAGATCCATTTCAATTTCATTAAAGAGTTTGAGAAGAATTGGCATTATATTTTCTCTAAATTTCTTGTAGAATTCAGCTGTGAATCCATGAGGACCTGGGCTTTTGTTTGTTGGTAAATTTTTTATTACATTCTCAATTTCATTGGCTGATATTGAGTTATTCAGGATTTTTATATCTTCTTGATTCAGCTTTGGTAATTCACATGTATCCAGGAATCTGTCCATTTCCTTTGTGTTTTCCATCCTATGAGTGTAAAGATTTTCAAAGTAGGCATTGATGATTTGAATTTCTACAGGATCTGTAGTGATTTCACCCTTTTTATTCCTTAAAAATTTGAGTTTTTTCTTTCCTTTTTTGATAAGATTGTCTAGGGGTTTATTAATTTTATTTATTCTTTCAAAGAACCAACTCTTTGATTCATTAATCTTTGTATTGTTTTCTTAGTCTCCATTGCATTAATTTCTGCTCTGATTTTCATAACTTCTTCCCTTCTTTGGGCTGTGGGCTTGACTTGCTCTTCTTTTTCTAGAAGCTTGAGATGCAGCATAAGATTATTTATTTGTTCTTGTTCTGTTTTCCTGATGTGGGAATTCACCACTATGAATTTCCCTGAGGACTGCTTTCATTGTGTTCCAGTGGGTAATGTTAAGCTGTTTCTGCCTTTTTTGTTGTTTAATTGCAAATATTGTTTAATTTCTTCTTTGATTTCACCTGTGACCCATTGCTTGTTCAGCAGAGTGCTATTTAATTTCCATGTGTTTTGGAGTTTTCATGATTTCTTTTGTCAATCATTTCCAATTTCATTGCACTATGGTCCAGTAGTATGCATGGTATCGTTTCAATTCTTTTGCATTTACTTATGCATGTTCTATTTGCTAGTATATGGTCTATTTTGGAGAATATCCCATGTGCAGCTGAGAACAATGTGTATTCTGTTGCTGTTGGATAGAACACTCTGTAAAGTTCTACTAAGTCCATTTGTTCACAGGTTTGGTTTAGTTCTATTACTTCTTTGCTGATTTTTTGTCTAGTTGATCTATCTCTTTGTGACAATGGGGTTTTAAAATGCCCTGTTATGACTGTTTTACTGCTTATTTGATTTTTCATGTCTGTTAAAATTTATCTTATATGGTTTGATGCTCCTGTATTTGGTGCATAGATGTTTATTATTGTTATCTCTTCCTGTTGCAGTTTTCCTCTTCTTTTGCAGTATATAGTGACCTTCTTTATCTGTTTTGATTGTTCTTGGTTTGAAGTTGACATTGTCTGCACATAGAATAGCTACCTCTGCTTTTTTTCTGGGTTCCTGTCACATGGAGTATTGTTTTCTATCCTTTGATTTTCAATCTATTTCCTTTTGAGTTAAATGTGTTTCTTCTATACAACATATTTTTGGATTTTGTTTCTTGTACCACTCTGCCAGTGTGCTTCTTTTGATTGGTGAATTGAGGCCATTTACAGTAACAGTTATAACTTATATGTATTGGCTTATCTTTGTCATGTTATTTTCCTGCTGTTGGTTCCCTACTTTTTCCCTCTTTTTAATTGCTTGCTCTGGTTGGTGGTTCCTTTCTATTGTTGTTTTTGAAATTGGGGTCTTTTTTGTCTCTTTCCAAAACATCTTTCAGTGCTCTTTGTAGGGTGGTTTGGTGCTGATGAATTTCTTCAGTTGTTCTTTGTCCTGGAAATATTTTATTTCTCCCTTAATTTTGAAGGATAGTTTTGCAGGGTACATCAGTCTGGGTTGGAAGTTGTTTTCTTTCAGGACCTGAAATACTTTACTCCATCTCTTCTTGACTTGTTGGTTTGTATTGAGAAATCTATTGTTATTCTGATGGGCTTTCCTTTACACGTGATCTGTTTCTTTTCTTTAATAGTTTTTAATATTCTGTTCTTTTGCTTAATTTCTGAGATCTTGATTACTATACATCTGTGTATAGATTTCTGTTGGTTGTGGCTAATTGGAGTTCTATATACCACACTTATTTATGTCAGAATCTTTTTCCCTGCTTAGGAAATTTTCTGCTTTTACTTTTGCAAATACAGTGATCCTTCACCTATTGCTGGAATTATGTTCCAGACACCTCCACGATAGGTGAAAATCCACAAAGTAGTGGCATTATGCTTATTTTATTATTTATATATACTTTAAGGCTTTATAAACCCTTCCCACACTCCTGTGTGCCTTCCCAGGGAGATCCTTATTCCCAAAGCCTCAGCTTCTAGCTTGGGTGGCACCTGAGGGTATCCGGGTAAATCAGTGTCTCAGCTCTGAGGGCAGGAGGGGAGGACGGAGCAGGTGGGGATGGAAGGAAGGAGCAGGCTGGGGAGTGGGATGCATGGGACCCAGTGGAGCTGCAGCCAAGCCCAGCATCTGGTCTGCACTGCTTGCCCAGCCCAGGCCAGCTTGTAGTGAGGGGGTGGAGTAGGGGTGGTGATGTGCACCCTCCTTGCCTATATGCAGCACCTGCCTGGTTTGTCCACTTGTGTGGCCAGGTGGCTCTGCCAGGCTCAGTGGGGAGGTCATGGTGTACTGCATTTCCATTGAGTACAGCATGGTATTCATCCACTGATGAAATACATACTGTATAGTATTTTATTTCTATTTAATGTTCTTTTAATATGTTTGAAGTAACATTTTTAATAGTTTCTTATATTGTTTTAAAATTTTTAGGCAAAAATAATTAAAATCCTGGGATGTGGGAACAGAGCAGGTAAAGAAGGTCCTTCTTCTATGTTACCTTCCAAAAATTTTGTAAGTTTTCATGTTGTAATAGCTGTATGTGTATTGCATAAATTTTTTGAGTTAATTTTTGTGAAGGGCATAAGGTGTAGGATGCATTTTTTTTTTTGGTACTAGGATCTGAACCTGGGAAATGATGAACTATACCTCCATCATTTTTAAATTGCCCAGACCACCCTTGAACATGTGACCCTCCTGCCCCAGCCTGCTGAGTAGCTAGGATTGCAGGTGTGCACCACTATTCCTAATTTTATGTTCAGTTTCTCCACCACCATTTATTATGAAGGTTATCCTTTGTTCATTCTGTTTCCTTTGTCAAAGAGATGTTGACTTTATTTGTGTAGATTTACTCCAAAGATCTTTATTATGTCCCATGGATCCATTTACCTGTTATTTTACCAAGCCACATGACTTGATCCAGACTTGAAGTCATGCAGCGTTAGTTCTCTGGCCTTGTTCTTCTTCAGTATTGTGTTCACTATTCCAAGTTTATTATTTTTCACATGAAACTTTAAGTCAGTTTGCTGACAGCCATAAAATTACTTGCGGGGCTTTGGGTGGAATTTTGTTGCATTTGTAGATCATGTTGGCAATTTTCTGTCTTCTTATTATGAACAGAGATTATCTCTAATTAGTTAACTCTTCTTTGATTTTTTCCCCCAAAATTTAGAGCTTTTTTCATTCAGATCTTATACATATTTTGTTAGACATCAACATTTCACTTTTTTGGAGTGTAACAGTGCAAATATCTTTTCTTCCTTCCTTCCTTCTTTCTTTCTTTCTTTCTTTCTTTCTTTCTTTCTTTCTTTCTTTCTTTCTTTCTTTCTTTCTTTCTTTTTTCTTTCCTCTTTTCTCTCTTTCTCTGTTTCTTTTTTTTCTTTCTGCAGTACTGAGATCACAGGGTTTTATGTGTGTCTTATTTTTCATTTTAAATTTCACTTGTTCTTTGCTGGTATATAGGAAATCAATTGAATTTTATATATTAACCTTATATCTTACAACTTTAAAATCATTGTTATTGTTCTCAGGAGTTCTGGTTTTTTTTTTTTTACTTTTTACATAAACAATTATGCCATCTGCAATTATATTGCTTTTTAAAAGAATATTGGAAAAGTCTTCTTGCTTATATGGGAAGTGTATTTTAAATTAATTAAATGCCCTTATTTGATTACTATTCTGCAATATATTTATTATAGAGTACAATGTGGAACTTTGATATTTGACCACTATCAAATCTCCTAAGGTTCTTTTTTCATCTAACCAGTTATATGTTCAATTCTGTTAAGGTGGATGCTACACTTTGAAATAGTGATAAAGTATTAATCATTGTATATAAACCTGATCCTATGTACATTAGCTAAAATACCTTAGCTGGCTACACCATAGATCTTTAGTGAAGATCAAATACAATAGTCTATATCTGTAGGGGATGGTTCTAGGATCCTCCATAAATATCAGAATTATCAATAGTTAGGTTCTTACACAAATTGATGTATAAAACCTGTGCACATCCTCCCAAATATTTTAAATAATCTCTAAATTACTTAATACTTAGGATAGTGTAAATTCAGTTTAATTATTATGATACTTAATACAGTATAAATACATTGTTTTACTCTGTTGTTTAAAGAATAATAGTAATGAAAAAGTCAGTACATGTTTTGTGCAGATGCATTTTTCTCAAATGTTTTGTTGTTTTTTCCAAAAAGTAATTTTAATATTTTGTGCCTGGATGAGCAGCATCTTGCACTATGACATTCCTATATTCTCAGATATTTTTGACCCATAGCTGGTTGAATCCATGATGTAGAATACATGGATGCAATAGTCAGACTGATCTTTTAAAAATAAAAATTAAATTAGGTCCCTCCTTTGCTTAAAACTCTCAGGCAATTTCCCATGCTCCAAACGGAGTTGAGATGACCTTTCCTCTTCTGTTGGTTGGTCTGATGTCACCCTCCCAGGACTCCTTTGTCACGCTTCCTGTCCTCCTCTGCATCTAGGACCCAAGCTCTTCCCTGTCACAGGTGGTGATTTACTTCCCAGGAAGCTCAAACTTCTGATCTTTCTCTCAGCTTTCAGGTCTCCTTGGTGACTGCCTGGCTCCCAAAACTCAGTCATCACCAGTGGATGTCACACCCATTGTTGCTTTTTTTTTTTTTTTTTTTGGTACTGGAAATGAAACTCAGGATCTTGTGCTTTGCCAGGCAGGTGCTGTGCCACTGAGGTATATCCCTGACCCTTATCATTGCTGAATCTTTCTCTGTAGAAATTTTTCCAGCTCTTTTCCATGCCTGATATTATCTTGTAAAGTTGTCTATTTACTTCTCTGTTGCCAATGCCTGACTGCAACCATACAAGATTCAAGAGTTGTGACTTTGTGGGGTCATGTTCTTGTTTAGCACAGGCTGTAGGTATGTAGTGAATATCTGTTGCAGAAATGAATATGTCTGCAATGTAGGTAGAAATGAATATTTCTGCAATGTAGGTAGTTGCTATAAAAATGACAGAGAGATGAAGCCTCACAAAAGTTGAGCATGGTGTTATAAAATGTAGAAGACAGAAAGGGGAAAACATCCATAGACACATGGATACACGAAATCATGTACATACTTTTTTTGAAGAAAAGGTATTCTCCTGGGATAATTTCCTTTTGGTGGATTTTATTAACCTCTTATTTTGTCTCAAGACATACACGGATTCCTCACCTCTCTATCCATGAATGGAGCTGTTTTTGAAGGTAATGTTTCCACTCAGAGGCATCAGTATTGTCCAGAATGGACCTCTTACCTTGAGGAGAAGTTCACTTTTCCAACTTTTTTTTGTTTTGTTTTGTTTTTTTTTGTTTTTTGCTTTTTTTTTTTTTAGTTTTGGTTTTTCTCCGGTACCGGGAACCGAACTCACGACCTTGCGCTTGCCAGGCAGGCGCTTTTGCCGCTGAGCTAAATCCCCAGCCCCTTTTTTTTTGTTGTTGTTTTGGACCCAGGGTCTTGCTATGCAGCTCACTACACTACACTAACTGTGTGGCCCAGATTGGCTTAAAACTAACAGTGATACTCCTGCCTCAGCCTCCCAAGTGCTGAGGATTATAGGTATGTGCCACCACTCCTGGCTTCCAATTTTTTAAATGATTTCTGAGGCTTTCTGGATGCTCTGCATGGTAATTTGGGAGGTTGTTGCTTTTTAACTTTTTATCTTATCTATAAAAAATTGATCTACTTACTGTTAAGTGTAATAAACTCACATTGAGAAAATAATTCTTTGATAGCAGCAAACTACAGAATGACATACTAGGCATTTGTTGCAGAAGGACTTTTGGTGCCAATGTAATTAAATTATGGCTTTATACTAATGATAGATGACAGACTGAAACAATATTTAGGCAGGACTGAATTGAACTTCAATTCTTTGAGACTAACATTCATAATGCAGTAAAATAACTAAAAATTTCAGTCCTGCCTCGGGCCATGTGATGGATTTCAGGTATGGTTACAAGACTTTAGACCTGAGACTTGCCACAAATCTACATAATTAAGAAAAATAAAATATACAATTTTGGTTTAAACACTTGAAGTTGCTTTTCTGTGTAATATGTATTTACTTTGAATACAGTAAATACTTTTTCAAAAAATAGATGGGGATTTAAAAGTAATATCTGACTTGTTACTGTTCTTCCTGTCTCTTATTCAGCTCTTTGATGTTCATCACATTTATATATATATATATATATATAAAATGAAAATGTGAGATCAGTGATTATAGAGTTGTTCCATTTGAAATGTGAATTACGGGCACTGTTTGCTTTAAATGAAATCTTACTCTGATCCTAAATTAAGGCAAGATTGACATTTTATTTTGCTAAGTAACTATTTGAAATTTTTTGCTACTGACCTATCAGAGACATTTAGTATGTTAAAGATATTAAAATTTTAATATTTAATATTTACATTAATATTCATATAATAGAAATATATTAATGTAAAGTGTATAATATGAAATTTTAAAATATTTAGTACTTTAAACAGTAGATGAAATGTGTGAAATTTGAGAGAATAAAACTTTACATTTTTCTTCTTTTTTCTCCTTTTACTCTACTATGTTAAAAGGAAAACTTTAAAGTCCTTTACCCTGTTGGTGGAAATGCAAATTACTGTAGCTACTATGGAAATCAGTATTCAGTTTTCTCAACAAACCAAACATAGAGCTACCATTTGATCCAGCTATCCGCCTCCTCCATATGTGCCTGAAAGAGTTAGTCAGCATGCTGTATGGAGACCAGAATATCCATCTTTATTGATGCCCAGTTCACAGTAACTAGTTATGGAAACACCGTAGGCCACCTTAACTGATAGAAGGTGTATATATGCAATGGAATATTATTCAACCATAGAGGACAACAGAATCATGTCACTTGGAGGGAACTAGAGATTGTCATGCTAGGTGAAATAAGCCAGAATCAGGAAGAAAATATTGCACATTTTCTTTCATATGTGAAATAAGAGAGAAAAGGAGGGAGGGAAATAGGAAGAGAGAAAGGAAAGAGGAGAGAGGGAGGCAGGAAAGTAGAAGAGAATCTTTCAGAGATGAAGGGGATAGTAAATAAGGGCAAGAAAGAAGGGAAAGAAAGGGGGATAATAAGGGATGGAAATAATCAAAATATGTTTCATGCATGTACAAATACGCCAGGGTGAAACTCATTATTCCACATAAAATATGCACTAATAAAAACCTTTATATGAAATAAATGTAACAATATTTATTGGAGCAATGAACAATTATGAGTTTGGTAGTGCTCAAAGCTGGAAGAGATTCAGAAAACCCTTCTGTAATAGTGAGATAAGGGCTTGCATAGGCTGAACATGGAAGCAAAGCAGAGAGATCACCCTGTTGGCTCTAGCTTGCCATTTGCCTTATTTGGGCCTGGTGTGCTGGGAGGGCCCTAGTTATACAACACATCCACTGCTGGCATTTTATGATTGTTTGAGACAAGGATTTTTTTTTAATTCTTGAATTTGTTTTTTAATTTTTTAAGTGTATTATATGAAATCCTTTCAAGTTAAATTTTGGTTTTCTTATATAAGAGCTCCAGCTACACAGACAACCTCAGGCTAATGATGATCTTCTTTTCTTTAATAATTTTGTATTCCCAAAATAAATCCTTGGATATTACCTTCTTGAAAGTGGTCCTACAGTAGCAGACAATGATAGACACCAACACTGCCACGAAAAGAAACTTTTGTATGTAGTACTTTGTGTTATTGAGAATGCTTAGCTTGTGTTCATTTCTTGATGGAGTGTGTAATGATATGAATGTTTATGAATTCCTGTTTACCAGTACGGTGGAAGAGTTTTTTCCATGCTTTTACTTTGCTTAATTTTTGTGTATTCACTTATAAAATGATCCATGAACAAAAACAAACTTACAAGGAAAAACTCTGTCATTTTTAGTACAAGTAACCCTATAAGGCATTTGGAGACAGCATTTAGAATTCTCAGGCAAGTTTTGTCTTGTTTCTAGCTTGTACTTAGTATAGGTTCTTGTTTTCTAGCACCTCAGGAACATCTTTTTCTTATGTAAAACACTTATTCCAATTCAGAACATGCTGGCATTTTCTTGTAAACATGAGAGGACTATTTTCTCATTCAAGATGTACCTAAATATTCTTCGATGTAGAGGCAGTCCAGACAAGGCTCACAGTTGTCATTCATGAGGGTGGCAGCGCACTGCTCAGACTACAGGAAAACGTTAGAAAATCTTTAACAATACTATAAAGCATTGCATGGGTCTAAAAATCTGGGCCTACTTCGTAATTTATTTCAAGTGGAATATTCTAGAAGGGGAACAAATAAAACCAATCTTTTCAGTATAGTCTATCTGCTTTCAAATATTAGTTTCCTTTATTGATGTAGCATAATGGATATGTTGGAAGGTGTCAGGCCACATTCATCAATTTTGTAAATTACTTCTAGTTTGTTTGCTTTAGATTAAGCCTTATTCTTTTTCATGTATCATTTAGCAGGCCACAGATGTGTTTAACTCTAAACTAGACTGTAAGTTACAGAAAGACTCAAGTGGAGAACAAAGAAAAATAATTAAGAGAAAGGCTTTATAGGCAAGTGTGGTAGATTGAAAACTGGTGGTCAACTTGTAACCTCCAGTTGAACTGAGTAAGCGTGGTGCTGGGTGTGGGAGGTCCACCTGAGGACTGTTGCCAGCAGTATAAGAGGCAGAACTGGAGAAGAAGGAATGCTGTTGGGAGCTGGTAGAAGCTGCTGGGAGTCTGTTGGAAGCAGAGAGAAGCTGTAGGGAACTGTTTGTTTTCCTGGGGGAGCTTGTCATACTGACTTTCCTGATGAACTCAGCTGTTCCCATTGTCCAAGGAGCTTGGGACCTTGTTGTCACTGAGAATGGCTTCGGTTCACCTTGGGGGAAATTCTGGTCCTCACTCTGAGCATCGCTTCCTGGCTCTGGAGGGGAAGATGGTGCACTCCTCAGTCTCCTGGAGAAGCTTGTTACTTTGGCTTTCCTATTGGGAACTCGGCTGTCCTGATTATTGGAGGAGGTGAGGACCTCACTGTTGCTGGGGATGGCTGTGGTACTTTGTGAGGGAGCTCTGATGCTTGCTTTGGGTGTCACTTTCTGGCTCCAGTTCAGATCCCTCAATCTGCTAGCACAGATCCCTCGTCCCACTGGCACAGACTTTTCCAGCTCCCACCACTGACACTGGGCTTTGCCAGCACAGATCCGTGAAACAGGCCTACATGAGACATTGTCATGGGCTCTAGTCCTCCAGCTGGACTTATGGGAGTCACTGTTATGGGCTCTAGGTCTTCAGCTGGGCTCATGCAACTGGTATCCAGGCCCTCAGCTGGAGTTTTTGGTCTTTAGTGTGTGGACAGATTTCCTGACTCTCTTGTATATGATTCTTTGGGTGAGTATTATAAATAATTTTATAAAATGTGTGTCCTGTATTATATTGTTCCCTTTGCAAAACCCCGAACCACAACAGCAAGTGTGAAGAGCCGTCTTCCTCACTTTGTACCTCTCTGCAGCCACCCTTGCCTTCTCCTGGCCCCAGGTGGCTTCCCTGAGTGAAAAAAGGCATAAAAGTGTGAGATGAGGTAGATGTCATGGACTTTTCAATGAGCTGTAGTTCTCTGAGCTCGCCAAGCCCTGGGCTGAAATGGGGTGAGAAGAGATTAGAGGAGGGTTACAATTTGGATGTGGTCTCTGTCCCAGAGGTTCATGTGCTGGACCTTTAAAGAAGTAGGACCTTGGGATGTGACTGGGTAAGGATCAGTGCATTCTTACGCTCGTGAGATGTCTGAGAAAGGTTGTTACAAACAAGCTTGGCTTCTCCCCTAAAGTCCTCACCATGACGCTGCCTGCCACACCATTCTCACCAGAGTTGAGCAGATGCCAGAAACTGTGAACTAAATAAACTTCTTTTCTTTATAAAGCACCCAGCCTTGGGTCTTTTGTTACAACCACACAAAAAGACAGAGCAAGAGATAAGAGAACCAGTGTGTTAATCTACTCAATAAGATAAGGAGCTTTGCACCTAGAGGTGCTGAGAGCTGATCCCTCAGTCTGGGGCTGTGGAGTTAATGGACTCAGCACCACTGCTCTGTCTGTCTCTTTCAGTGGAGAGAAATGAATATTAAAGCACTCATTTGAACATATTACAGTTACAGCTGCAATTGACTATAGGACTATCAAAATTATGCATTTATTTCTGCAATTTTCAAAGTCACAGAATCTTGTTAAAATGTTAAGAGATTCAAGATAATTGTAGACAATTATTCTGGTACAGTTAAAACTAAGGCTCAGAGATTGAAGAGATATGTCCACACAACATCACAAATTACTGCCTGAGCTAAATCATAGACACCAATATTGTTTACATGGTCAGTAATTCTGTGTCAGCTAACAAAGCAAAACAATGTTGTTTTGGAAAGTAAAAGCCCATAAAATCATTTACACTCAGAAGCTGGTCTGTGCTTTCTGTGCTTGTATATTTGTCTTTTGACTATTTAGTTTTGAGTTTTATTACCCATACTTTGAAGAACCAAAAGAATACAGAGTGTGTTATTGAGAACACTGGATTCTATTCCTAGTGTTCCTGGTCCAAATGTTTCTTGGTTGTTCCACATCTCCTGGCACTTACAGTTCATGTCTGGGAGCACTTTGCAAAATGGATATTATGACAACTGTACAGTTAATGAGGCAGGGTGCCCCAGGAGCCCAAGGTAGGAAATGTTCCTCCCCCTTGCTAGTGAGTTTAGGACAGCGCTCCGAGGAAGAAAGAAATAGAACACTCTGACCTTGATGTGTTCTGAGAAATCTTGAATTTTGAAAGTGCCACTTTTGTAGGTAACCTTATCAAAGAAGCAGCAGAACATAAATAGTGTTAGAAGCACATTCTTACAAAAATGGAATTTTCAGTTTACTGAATGTATTTTTCTTCAAGAATTTACTAATAAAAGCAGAAGTTTTATTTCTAACTGTGGGACTTCTTGCCCATGAGAAAGGCAATGTGCCTAGGTGGCTAATGGGCCACATGTTCTACTCTCTCTGTAACCAATTAACATGGCACAGTGTGGAGGGGGATGGTGCTGTGGATCCATCAGGTACATATGAAAGGCCTGACACTTTCAAGCACTGCTGAAAGCATCATGGTTACGGAAAACCACGACAAAGTCCTTGTCCTTGGGACCTTATTACAGATAGTCCTGACACATGAAGTTCATATACTGTTTCTTGACTGTATATGGTTAAAAAAACAGTGGCAAAAATGTGACATGTATTCAGCAGGAATCATGATTTAATTCTGAGCTTGGATCTGCTCCTGGGATAGTAATATTCAGTCTATGCTCACACACTGCTGGGCTGTGGCAGCAGCCATGTCTCCCAGTTCATCATACAATTACACTGGGGATAACTGAGGTTAGATTGCACCATGTTGCTGCGCTCCGATGTTCAAGAGGTTAGGTGTGCTTCATGCAATTTTGGCTGCCAGGCTTTTCAAGTTACCATGAGTTTACTGGGATATAATCCTTCCCCCAAATTGCAGAGTTTCTGTGTATAGTTGAATAGAAAAGACACCACACACTGAGAAATTAGTAATTAGCAGAGTTTATCTTAAGTGTCCAAAGAGTGGAGATAGAGCCTATACAGGTGAGAATCTGGTTCCAGGTGTGATGAGCAGGTAGGGTGCTGGGTCACGGAGAAGGCCATGGACAGAGCATGAAGGGACGGCACCTGACATCTAATCAATTGCGGAGAAGGGCGAGGAGCTAACAGTGCCCGGATAGAGAGGGCAGCGAATCCATACATGATGGGCAAGATGGATGCGGAAGTTGTGAAACTTTGAACAAACTTAGTTTTAAGTTTCATGTGCACTAAGCCAGCTTCTACAGAGCGGGCTGAACCCAGAGAGAATTTGCTCCTGCTTTCCAGGTGATGTGGACTTTGCTAGCGGTGATCACGACAATGTTGTGTCTGAAGAGCACCCTTCACAGCTGCTCCGGGCCAGTGGCCTGCCCTGAAAGGTCAAGGAGCCTCTTCTGAGGGTGAACACACTTCTCACTCTCTTGGGAAACAAGCTGTCCCTCACCTTCTGCGTTGCCATGCGGTCATCATCACCTGATTTACATAACGAATGCCTCTGTTGTGAGCAAGCTGACCTTGTTCTGTGACAGTCAGGACCACACAGAGTAGCCTGCACACAGTGACCCACACGCCTTCTCCCCAGGACAGTCTGCAGCTTGGTGAATAGCCCTGACACCCTGTAGTGGGCCAAGAGGCAGCCATCAAACTTGGTCCTTCTCTCTTTTGGGCAGCCCCACCCCTTTCAGGTCAGCCATGCAACCCCTCCTTCTTCCCATCTTCTTGTCCCACTTTGCTGTGATGTGTTCAAAGCCTCGTCATCTCTTTCCAGTGTTATTCCAAGGGACACCTACCTGACTTCTTGATGTCAGTTTTTTTTCAATCCATTCCTCTAGTGATCAGCAAAAGTAAACATTTCAGAGCAGCTGATCTGATCATGCCTCCTCCTGTTATTTCTGGCTTTGTGGTCCCTGGGATACTCAGCCTGGCTCCCTCTCCCTTTCCCTGGGCTGCAGTGGGACAACCTTGAGAGACTCACCCTGGTGTGAGGGGCTGGCCAGTGCTGCCAAGTCCTTTGTGTTGTGTTTGGCAATGTTCAGTACTGGTGCTTATCTTACATCCACTGCTGGTAGTGTGAGATTACTTAGGGCCAGCAGAAGCTGGCAGTGCGAGGGACAATCACCATGACAAATATTCCACTGTTTGCATTTGCTTCTCACTCTGTTGTGAGGGTGGTGTTTGATGTCTTAACTATTGCACCCAAATAGCCAGCTGGTAAGTAAAAATATACTTAGGTTTCAATAGTTGATGATTTAATTATTTTTTCTTGAATCTAGGATTGTTCATCTAATATTTTGCTCACACAATGTCTAGAAAATTTACACAATATCAGCATTACACATTTAAAATATTTTTAGTCAAGAATAAATGAAATACTATGTATCAACTCTCAAAGGCAGAATTTATTTACCTATGATCTGTATAAATAACATCATGATTATGCCAAATAAGTCTGATTTATAAATAGCATCTATTTTAGAAATGATAGCTGACAGTAAATTTAGAAAAATAGAAATGAATGAAAATCTCTCACTTACAAGGGTATTCTCAGAACGTAATAAAAGTTGACTGAGTATTAAACAAAGGGCGTTACAATATTTCAGGCACAAAGAAAAAAATGTCATACATACAAATTGGTTTATGAGAAAATTTCGTTTCTTTATAAATATTACCCCAAATTCAGATAAAGCTCATCTTGTAGTTTGTGAGCACTTTAATATAAATGACAAGTTCAGGGTCCTAGAGAATTAAAACCAGTCAGCTTTCAAAGTTATGAAATCAGTGGAAGAGCTCATGCAGCTAATCAGCGTAAGAACATCCAAAGTCATTTACAAAAAGGTAGAAATCTGCAGCCTTTGAGGTCTCCTGAGCTTTCACAATGAAAACTATTTAAAGTAAGATACCTCAAACACATGTGTCTGTCTTTGAATTTTACAGTGCATGAAAAGACACGTTACAACATATTTTTGTATTGAATTCTGTTAAAGAATGTAACTGAGACCAATGTGACTTATGAGTGAGGGAAAAGGATGCACTTTGACAGAATTATATGAAAATCTAGGCAAAGAGAAACTTAAATTTTAGGTAGAGTCGGTATCTCTTATTTCCCTGTGGGTGCCTGTCATCCTTTGCTAAAAGAAACAAAGGGAAAAATGCCGGTATGTATATAGTTGAGTTACTGATAACTTCTACCTCTTTCATCCAAACTTCTATGCAGCCAGTACTAGTGGCTCCTTCTCCATCATCACTGACACAGGGGACAGTCCTCCTGTTCAGTCCAGCAACTGAGATGGGAATCTTGGTACTGTACCCCAGTCACTCACTGTCATGGCTTGTGTCTGGGTGTCCCCCCAAAGCTACATGAAGTCATGGGGCGGGCTTTTAGGATTATGATTGATGCATGGCCCAGTATTGGAATTATGCGTGTGAGTGCTACACCTGCCCTGGTGGAGGTAGTTTGCATACAGTGTAAGGGAGGGAAAGAGGCTGCTTGCTATCACTCTTCCCTTTTGCTCTAATTGCTTTTGCTGTCTTCTGCCACCATGAGTGGTTGCCCTCTGCCATGTGCCACCATGCCTTGGAGCCAGCCAAGTACGGACTTGCATGAACACTGTAGTGAGCTCCAGGCCTGGGGCTGGGCTCTTCAATGTCCAGCATGTAGACACCCTCTGCACGCTTCCCCACCCAGCTCTGTGGCTGACCATGGTAAGCCAGACTTGTCATTTCTTGTGCATTTGTGTATCTTGTGGTATATCTGTTTCTCTAGTAAACTCTGATACACTCACTCTCCTGTTCCTTCCAAGAAGCTCTTCCTGCTCAGCCTGTTACATCAAAAGGAACTCAAGAGAATTGGTGGCTCTGGACTGCTTTCTCTTGTGCAAAGAAGAGTTTAGCCAGTCGTAGTAGGAATATAAGTGTCTTCTAGCTCATTACTCCTCCCATATCCCCACTTCCCTCCCTCCTTCCTTCCCTCCCTCTCTCCCTTTCACATACTTGTTTGTCCTTCTGCCTTCTACTATGGGATTAGGCTGCATGAAGAGCCTTGACAAATGCCGTCCCCTTTATGTTGGACTTCCCAGCTCCCCAAACTGCAAGAAATAAATCTCTGTTCTTCTAGTAAATTATCCAGTCCGCAATATTCTGTTGTAGCACTTGGAATACACGGTGACTGCTTGTCTGTTTAAATTCTTCTTGACATCTGTGTGTCTTCATTTCTTTCCTCTGGGCATGGGGCACACAAGGGTATTAAGACCTACTTCAGGGGAAGGTCAGATGGGATTCACAGTCTGCTTTCAGGCAGCAATGGTGTGAGGAACTACGGGCTGCTTCTGATCTCTGGGGAGCAATCAGAAAGACTATCATGCTTCTGCAGTTCTCAGATTCCTTCAGGTTAAAATATTTAATATGCCCAGGTGCCATATTTTGGGGTAGCAATTCCTGTGCCTGGATCACACCGGATGTTAGCATTCACAGAGACGCCTGTGGTTACTCAAGGGTGGAAACTGGTAGACAAAAGCTTCCCCTTGGGGCTGCCAGGTGTACCGCACTGAGAGGGATCAGGAGGCTTGTCAGAGGAGCTTTTGCAAGTCTACTGGAGGAGGTATCCTTAGATTAACACTTCCCCCTCGCCCAGTTTATTTCATTCCTCACCTCTGATTCCTGGAATCCCATTTCCATACATAAACTTTTTTTTTTTTGGTTTTTCTCCGGTACCAGGAACCGAACTCACGACCTTGCGCTTGCCAGGCAGGCGCTTTTGCCACTGAGCTAAATCCCCAGCCCCTTCCATACATAAACTTTTGACAGCTACATCTTTACCTCAAGCTCACTTTCAGGAAAATAACCTAATTATGATAAATCACAGAAGCGGTAGGATTAAGGACATCTTTTTAGAAGAGAGACTGGTTTACTTGGTCAGCTTCTTTTCTCCTATTACTGGTGGTAAATAATTTTTTTTTTCATGAGGAGTATGAAGGTCATGAGCTAAGAATAAGGAAATTAAAAGATTATGCCTACTGACATGCCTAGATGCTATGGCCACCCTGGACAGCTCCTCTGGTCTTCCTGTAGAACACAGATAGTTCTACAGGAACTAGCCTTATCTTTTTTGATTTTCTGTTACCTGTAGCCAAAATCATTTGTAGGGGACAGAAAATGTACTTGGAAAAACATATCTTAGGATATTGTTTGAAACCTTGTGTTTTTATAAAAATCTTGTTCTTCTTCCCCTATGGGTGTTGGAGGAGCCAAATATGTACTCTTCCTGATAAATTCAGGAACCGCAGGTGTGATAGCTCTTCACTACTCTTGGGTTTGCCCAATGTTTTTCTCCTGCTGTTCTCTTATTTTCTATATTACCATTTATTTTATGTAATATGAATCAGACACACACACAGACAATAACTTCTATGTGTGTGTATACATAATGGCACACATGCAGAGTTCTTACACCATTGTCCTTAAGGATTCTGAAATGCCTTTTATTTTTCACAAGACCTTTTCCTATATAAAGATATATTTGGTTTTCTTTTGTTTAGCTTTATTTTTCAGCAAGAGTGTAGTAGTTTGCAAAAATGCACAACATAAAGAGAAGTTAGATAACTGCACCTCAGTTTATTCTTTCTGTTTAAAATTCGATCTCATTCTGTGGAATCAGAAAAGGGAAAACAGTTGTGTTTTGTGCATTTGAATCCTTGAATATGCGTTTATTTTAGGATTTTATCTGTTTTTGGAAGCTGTAGCAATGCAACCAGAACTGCAATGGCCTCAAGGTACAGCTGTTAGGAAAAGTCTACCAAACCGGAGTTGCTTTATTAAATATAAAACAGTCCTTTGTTCATTAGGATCTTTCCAGATGGGAGTTCAGTATTTTGAAGGCAAGCACCCACATGGAATTTTGTTTCTGACATTGATGAATGACTGTCTCAAGTTTGAGGTGGAGGTTTCACTACACATGCCAGTGTCAACAAATGCCAGTTCAGGGTGGGATGATGACTTCGGGTGATACAGAGGTCAGGAAATGTGAAGACAGTTCTGTGGTTGAACATGGGCAAGGTAGGTGTGTCTTAGTTACTTTCTTGTACCAGAGACATTTCATTTCTCTGATTATTGTACCAGAGACATTTCATTTCTCTGATTATTACCAATACCCAACACCTACAACTTAAAAGAGGAGAGGTTTATTTTGGAATTCAGTCCGTAGAGGCTTCGGTCCATAATCTTCTGGGTACAAGGCAGGGCAGCACAGCAAAGGGGCATGGCAGAGGAGAAACAGCTCAAGGCATGGTAGCAGGAAGGAGAAAGGTTAAGGGAAAGAGGGAGGGTGTTGTGGTTGATACATTGTGTCAACATGGGGAGTCTAGAGGTTTGGCCGAGTGACTCAGCAGTTCTACATCCTGGGGTGAAAAGGACATGCTCTTGCCCTTCAGGGATGTTGTTCATTGTGTCAACTTGAGAAGTTGAGAAGGTTAACTGTGTGACTCAGCAGGGAGCCAGGGGGCTTACTTTGTATTCATCCTGAGCCTGTGCAGGAGGAGGGCATGGAGATTATGTGAGTGCAACACACCCCCTGGGTGGGGGTAGCCTGCTTACAATATAAGGGAGGGAAAGAGAGTTGCTTTCTCTGCCACTCCTCCCTTTTGCTCTTGTTGCTTTGCTGTTTTCTGCCACTGTGAACTGTACCCTCTGCCATGTGCCCCTCTGCCTTGGAACCAGCCAAGTATGGACTGAAACCTCCACAAAGTGTAAGCTAAATAAACCTTTCCTTCCTTAATTTTTGGCATCAGGTATCTTGTCTCAGCAATGACAGAAAAATAACCAAGACAGAGGGAGATACCCCCTAGGTAACACCCCCCAGTGACCCATCTCCTTTGATCAGGGTTCACCTCCCAATATCACGTTTAGCTATAAACTCTAATCCACTGATGAATATCACATCCTATGACCCAGTCACCTTCCAAAGCCCCACCTATGCATGCATGAGGCTTTGGGGGGACCTCTAGATATAAACCATAACAAGATGGAGCACAGGGTGAAAATCAGAAGGAGGGAGAGTCAACACAAAGACATCTGCTCTGCCTTAGGTCATGCTGCCTCCACACACCCCTGAGTTTAGTACTTCTTATGTTTGTGAGCTTGACTGGAACCCCCTCACCTGTTCCTCTGGAAGGGTCATTGGGAGGAGAACAAACAAGTTCACATTTTAATATTCGTAGAGCCCCTCATATGGCTGGAGCAGTGCTACGTATTTCTCTTTTGTTGTGCCGCGTCTCAGAAAGACAAATAGGTAGCATCTACAATTGTGTGTTGCTTAACAAGGGGTGTATGTTCCAGGAAATGCGCTGTTAGTTGATTTCATGCTTGTGTAAACATCATAAATATACTCACTCAAACCTAGATGGTACAGCGTGCCACATGCTTATGCTGTATGCTATAGCCTGCTCCTGTGCTGCAAAGCTTTGCTGCGTGTTACTGTGTTGAATACTGTAGCAGCCCCAGCATAGTGGTATTTGTGAATCTAAACACGTGGAACCATAGAAATGGTACAGTAAAAATATGATTAACAAAGGTAACACTGTTTGTACCAGCATCACCACAAGCATGGGAATGATGTCGTGCATTGTGACACTAGGGGACAGCGAATTGTCAGCTGCATGATCATCTTCCAGGACCGCTGCCGTACACGTGGTCTATTGTTGGCTGAGATGTGATTTTGAGAGGCATGGCTACATATACCTGGAGAAAGATAAGTCAGTAATTTTCCTTGACCACATAGTAAATTTCAGTTGTACCATTAACTTAAATTTGTCTGACTCAAGGGCCATTTTTTTGCCTTTTTGTTTTGTTGTTGTTCTCATATCCATTTTACTGATTTAGTTTGGAAGCCAACAGCCAGCTTTGCCCTCATCTCCCTCCTTACAGTGCGACCTCTGTTTTTGGGAGGAGTGGGTAAAGTTACTTCTCCAGGTCTGCCGCCTGAGGAGGAAGAGGTAAGATTCCTGTGGCCCATGCTTTTGGCTTTTCAGAAGGGCTTAATGCACTAATTCAAATTATGCCGGTGAAGCCAGTCAGTCATACCTGAGTTCTGATTCCAGCCTTGCCTGTGTGGAACTGGCTGCATCTCTAGACAAATAACTCAGTCTCTCACCTCTTCTGTTTTATCATCCCAAAACAAGCAGCTGTGTCTCACTGCGGTTTTGAGTTTCATTTCTCTGATTATTACCGATGTTGAGTATTTTTCTGTATTCTTGTTGCCCATCAATATGTCTTTGTAGAAGTATTTGCTCAAGTTCTTTGTCCATTTTTCACTTGAGCTATTAGTTTAAAATCATAATAAAGTGTTACACTGTATCCATTTTTAAAAATGAAAGATAAGTGTTGAGGATGTATAAAATTTAGAACACATATACATTGTTGGTGGGAATGTAAGATGGTACGGTGGGGTGTTTCCTTTGAAAATTAAAATGAAAATTACCAAATGATCTAACAGCTTTATGTTTGAAGCAAGCTCATCTCAGTGTCAAGAGAATTGAAAGCAGGATCTCAAAGAGACGTCTGCACCCCCGTATTCCCTGAAGCAGTATTCACAAAAGCCAGGATAGAGAAATAGCAAATCAACCTAAATGTGCATCCATGTATGAACGGATGGGGAAATGTGGGGATATACACACAATACAGTATTAACCAGCATGAACAACAACAAAACAAGAACAAGAACACCTCTCCCATGCTACAGCATGAGGACATTATGCTAAGTGAAATAAGCCAGCTGGAAGGACAAATACTGTGTGATTCCATGTATGTGAGATATCTAAAATAAACTTGCAGAAACAGAAAATAGAATGGTGGCTGCCAGTGGCCAGGAGGAGGGTGAGGTGGAGAACTGCTGTTCAATAGTTATAAACTTTCAGACATGCAAGATGAGCAAGTTCTAGAAATCTGCTGATATTGTGTGTACAGTTAACCATATAGAACTGTGCCCTTAAAACTTTGTTAAAAGGCTCAATCACATGTTTGTTCTTACCTTGATTAAACAAAGATAAATTGGCTACGAAACAATGTTGATCCCAGAATGGTTTTGAGAAAATTTTATTCAAGTAAAGAACTTTGTGAAGTGCTTAACACATGTTAAGCTCTTGGTACACTGTGCCCTTTATATTACTGTATGGTTCATTACTTGTATATCTGCTTTTTTACTTAATTGGTTTTTGTCAACATTCAGAATGATATTCATAGTGAGTTTGTTGAATATGGTCTTTATTATATTGAAGAATGATCCTTCAATCCCTAGTTTCATCTGGAACTGTGTCACTAAATGATGTTAAATTTTGTTGAAGGCTGTGTCTCCATCAATTTAGATGAGCGTGTTACTCTTGTCCTTGATTCTATTTATGTAGTATATTTCATCTATTGATTTATAGGCATGTCATACCATTCTTACATCCCTGGAATGAAACCAACTTGATCATGACCTTTTCAGTGTGTTGGTGAATTCAGTTTGCAAGTATTATATTAAGGATTTTTACATCAATGTTTATCAAGGATACTGGTCTATAGTTTTCTTTTTTGTAGTGTCATTATCTGGTTTTGATGTTGTGGTGATGCTGGCCTTTGACAGTGAGCTGGGAAACGTTCCATCCCTTTTTAGTTCACAGAATAGTTTGGGGAACACTGGTGTTAGGTTTTTAAAGGCCTGGTGGAACTCAGCGGTGAACCTATCTTTTCCTGGGCTTTTCTTTGTTGAGAGCCTTTTTATTACTGCTTCGATCTTTTTGCTTGTTATTGATCTGTGTAAGTTTTTCATATGCACTTAGTCCATTTCATTAGGTTGTATATATCTAGAAATGTATCTTTCTTCTAGGTTCTCCAGTTTATTAAAACACAGGTTTCAAAATGGTCCCTAATAATCTTCTGGATTTCAGTGGTGTTTGTTGCAGTCATCTGTAATTGTGTTGACTTGGGTCTTCTTTTTTTTTTTTTCTCTCTCTCTCTCTATATATATATTTTTTGGTTGGTTTTGGTAGCAGTTTATCAATCTTGTTCATCTTTTCAAAGGACCATCTCTTTGTTCCACTAATCCTGTGTATTGTTCATTTAGCTTCTGTCTCATTCATTTCAGCTCTGATTTTTATTATTTCTTTCCTTCTGTCGGTTTCAGTTTGTCCTTATTTTTCTATAATGTTGAGATGCAGTATTAGTTTTTATTTTTAATTTGAAATCTTTCTGACTTTTTGTTGTAGGCACTCACAGCTATGAACATTTGTCTTACAATTGCCTTTGCTGTGTCCTGGAGATTCTGGTGTATTTTATTTCCACTTTCATTTGATTCTAGGAATGTTAAAGTTGCCTTCCTTGTTTCTTCAATGACCCAGTCATTGCTCAAAAATGAATTGTTTAGTCTCCATGTGTTTGTATCGTTTCTGTAGTTTCTTTTGCTGTAGGTTATTTGTTTCACTCTATTATGCTTTGGTAAGATATAATAATTTTTAAATTTTTTTTTTATTGGTTAAACTTTCTTTATGGCCTAAAATATGGTCTATTTTGGAGAATGCTCCATGAGTTGCTGGGAAGAATGTACATTCTGTAGTTGTTGGATAAAATGTCCTGTGAACAATTGTTAAGTTCATTTGATTGATGGTAGTTTGACTCTGATGTTTGTGGATTTTTTTTTTGGTTTTTCTCCGGTACCGGGAACTGAACTCACGACCTTGCGCTTGCCAGGCAGGCGCTTTTGCTGCTGAGCTAAATCCCCAGCCCCTGTTTGTGGATTTTTTGTCTGGATGACCTGTCTATTGGACCATTTAAGTCACATGCTATTATTATCTCAGGACCTATGTGTCCCTTTGTGTTGAATAGTGTTTGCTTTATGAAGTTGGGTACACTGATGTTTGGTGCATATATGTTTACAATACTTCTATTTTCTTGGTGGACTGTTCCCTTTACCAGTACATACTGGCTTCTTTTGTCTCATCTAATTTTTTCTTAAAGTTTGCTTTGTCAGATATGAGTACAGTTACTCCTACTTACTTTCAGATTCCACTTGTATGGAGTATTTTTTCCATTGTTCTGTGTATGTCTTTGTTAGTAAGGTGTTTTTCTTGCAAGCGGCAAAGAGCTAGGTTTTATTTTTTTATTTATTTTACTTTACTTTATTTTATTTATTTTTTCTTTCTTTGTGGTGCTGGTGTTTGAACCCATAGGTCTTAGTTTTTAATTGGATCTGACAATCTGTTCCTTTCATTTTATTTTTATTTTTTGGTTTTTTGTTTTTCTTCCAGTACCAGGAATTGAATTCACAACCTTGCACTTGCCAGGCAGGCACTGTGCCACTGAGCTAAAGACCCAGCCCATGTCTGTGCCTTTTAATTGGAGAACTAAGCCTACTTACATTCTGAGCATTATAGAAACATATTATTATTTTATTGTTTTCTAATGTTTGAGTTTTTCCTAATACTCAGTGCTTTGTCTGCTTTGTTTCCTGTATGTAGGATTCCTTTAAGTGTCTTCCAAATGCTGACTTAGTGGTCAAGAATTTCTTCAGTTTATGTTTATTTTGGGAGGTCTTTATTTTTCTATTTTGAAGAATGGCTTTGCTGGATATAGTAATCTAGGTTTGGTATTTACTTTCTTTCAGGGCTTGAAATACATTGTTCTATGTCCTCCTGACCTTTAGGGGTTTTGCAGGGAAGTCTGAATTTATTCTGATGGGTTTGCTTCTATAAGTGACTTGGCACTTCTCCCCTGTTGCTTTTATATTTTTTCTTTTTCTGTACACTTGCCATTTTATCTGTAATGTGATGTGGGTGAGGTTATTTTCTGCTTGTATCCTCTGGAGTTCTAAATGCCTCATATACTTGGATGTCTGTATATTTCCCAAGGTTTGAGAAGTTTTCTGTTATTATTTCATGAAATAGCTTTTCTGTGCCTTTCATCTAAACCTCTTCTACACCAAAAATTTTTAAGTTTCAGCTTTTAACTGTGTCCTACATTCTTGAATGTTTTGTTCATAATTTATTGTTTTTTCTTTCTTCCTTAATGTCTCCCTCAACCTTACCTTCAGGCCCCAAAATTGTGTCTTCTACTTGGCCCTGTCCATCCATGAGGCTTTTGACTGAGGTTCTGATTTGGTTTACTGTGCTTTTTATTTCCTGAATTTCTGGTTGATACTTCTTCACAATCTCTGTCATTTTGTTCAATTGTTTCTTCATATCCTTCCTTTCCTTCCCTTCCCTTGCATTATCTTCCTGAATTTATTCAGTTGCTCATTTGTATCTTCCTCGAAGTCATTAATCATTTTATAAGTTGGTCTTTTGAATTCCTTGGCATCTCATCTGTATTCAGTTACAGATCAATTATGGAAATTTTGGAGTCATGTTGCTTTGTCATTCCATACTTCTTATATTTCTGTATTAAGAGTTGTACATCTGTTAGGATGGATATCTTTTCTGCTTTTATTTAAGAGCTTTCTTAGTGTCTAGTCTTCTTTGGAAGGATTGATCCCCAGGACCACTCAGAAAGGAGAAAATAAACTATCATAATATTGATGATATGAAGCCAAATCTGATATTGACATGCAATATAAAAACAATTAAAAGCAATAACTATTCCACTGTCAATAATGGAAAAAGAAATTAGGAATAATAATATAGACACAAAGACAAACTAGATATTAATATACAGTAAGATCAAAAAGCAGCAATTATACCACTATTAACAATAGAAATCAGCAATAATAGCATAGAGTAAGCTAAAAAACTAAAACTTAATAAAGGTTACAGTAATTCTGACAAAAAGTGGAAGTGTGAGGAAAGAAAACAATGGGAGAAGAAATAAAATTTTAAAAAGAAAGAAAAGGAAGGTAAGAACAGGAAAGAAAAGTGAGATTAAAAGACAAATTAAGGAATAAAAAGTTCTATAGCATTAGGTAAAAGTAACAGAAAAAATAAAAAGGAAACAAAAAAGAAAAAAGAATAAAGCAAAGAGTATAAAACAAACAGAACCCCCAAAAGAAAGAAAAACGGAAATGAGTAGAACAATTCCTCCATGCTGAGGTGTTTGGGTCTGTAGTTTCTTTCCAGGATCTGTAGTACTGCAACCCACCGCAGTGAGAGGAGTGGTAGTGAGACCAGTTGTGGTGTGAGCGCTGGGTCCTGCTACCCATCTCACTGGGCAGTTATCAGTGGTGTGTTGCCTGTGTCAGGGCTGTATTTCCTCTAGAGGCCGTACTGTTGGCTCCTTTAGTGGACTCAGGGCCACTGCTGTTTTAGAGGGTGGTGTCAATCTCTACAACACGTCACTGGCCACGTCTAGCACTCTTCCTTGAGCAGAGAACTCAGAGACTGTTAATAACAGTTGTATTAACAATAATAAGGCAAATAAGTTTAGATTATCATAAATTATCTCTGGGTTAAATGACTGGCTCGGAAGGTAATGAGGAAATATATGTTTGTGCATCTGTGTATAAAAGTAAAATCAGATACTAGTATGTAGATATAGAAGAAAAATCACCACATTCATCAGATTGTTGTTTCTTAAACCAGTGAAGAGTAAACATATTAACTTTAATAACGCTTAATGTTTATATGTTAAGAGGCAATATGAAAACTGACTAATCCACTGGCAAGTGTTCAGAAAATTAAAGATTTGCAGACTGTGAATATTGGTGGTGTCTGAAGGTTTCAATTTATTCAGAGACACTAATGACTTGTAAAAAATTGGAAAAAATATTCAAAGAAATCATTTGCCAATACTCAAATGAATAAAGATGCTAGCAAGGTTCCTTTTCAATGAGCTAAATAATTCCATAATCTAGTTAGACATGGAAAACAGTATTATTCAAGGATGATGCTGAAGTCAGATGTGGGAGCACTGTGGAGTTTTCAGGTGACTTGGGGCTTTCTCCTCCCTTTCCACTTTCTAGTATGCAATGTCTGACCAACCTCTAATCCCCACTCCCACTGCTTCAATTTCTTCATTCATAAGATTGGCAAACACTCAATCAATTGATGTCTCTTCCTGATGTTTGGCATTATTCTTCTTTATCTTGTTTGAGTAGGTGTCTTAGTTACTTTTCTCTTGTTACTGATACACCCAAAGTTAGAGAGGAAAAGGTTTATTTAGCTCACAGTTTGTGGAGGGTTCAGTCCATAGTCAGGAGGCTCCAAGGCAGGGAGGCTTCACAGAGGAAAGCAGTTCAAGGCAGGCAGAAGACCACAAAGCAAAGGAAGAAGAAAGAGAGAAGCCTCTTTCTGTCTCTTATATTGTATCCTGTCTACCAGGATTAGGGTGGTGCCAGTTCAGTCAGTGCTCTGATCCAGCTATCACCCACCCTTAATCCCAGTGTTGCACTATCAAGCAATCACACACTCTAGATTCAGCCTCTGAAAAAGTCCTATGACCACATGAGGCCTTGGAGGGGGACATCCAGACACAAACCATAACAGTAGGTTGAGAAGCCATCTCATTTCTTTTGTAAGGTTACTGCCAAAATGCCCTACTTCATGCCTATTTCATACCCTACTTCTTACCTATTCCCTACTTCATACCTATAGAATGCTTCTTCTTTATACTTTTTACGATGACCCCAGAGACCTGACTATATTTTGTAGAAGGAGGTGGCATCCCAAAGGTAAAGCAGATATTCTGGTCAATATATTTTAAAACAGAGTTGGCAAAAACAAAATGAGAATATGGCCAAAACTAAGTATGAATGACACGAGGAGATGAAAAGTCACACGAACAACATTGTCTGGCCAGCAGGAGTGGAGTCTGAGCTGCAGGAGACACAGTGAGGACACTGAATGAGTAGAAGTTACTGTTTTTTTCATTTTTCCAAAAACAAAGTCCACTGAGTTTTTTGACATCACTGTGATATAAGCTATAAATATCTAGAAACGATTTCTTGTTTATTGTCAGTAGTAGACAAGTTTTGTCAATGTTGTCATATTACACTTAGCATTCAACTTCTAGGAAGCAAGGAGACCTTGAAGAGTTGAGAAAAATGGCCAAGGTCATGATGTATGATTTTCTTGGTAATGTGCTGCATTCTATTTGCTAGTATCTTATTGAGTATCTTTGCATCTATATTCATTAGGGAGATTGGTCTGTAGTTGTCCTTCTTGGTTGGGTCTTTCTCTGGTTTTGGTATCAGTAT
>NW_004955454.1:11315279-11341057 GCF_000276665.1 Chinchilla lanigera | reverse complement strand
AAAAAAAAAAAAAAAAAAAAACAAAACAAATAAAAGAAAACTGAACCTACAAATTTTGAACTTAAATTGAATGGCAAAGCAATGAATAATATCTGAACAAGAAGGGTATCTCAGTGAGAACATATGTCATTCATTAATCCATTTGGAGGTTTGTTTTCATTTGAAAACCTATGCGATGAAACAAACCCATATGCTGTATTATAATTTTCTTTTCCTCTTATTCATTGCTTTCCTTTCCAGACTTTATATTCTCTTGTGCACTAATCTCTCTTGAATAGCTCTGTGAAATTTTTATTCCTTCTTTATTTTCAAATGCTCTCAGAGTAGGATCATCATAGTAAGAGGAACTCCATAGTTAACAGTCTCATTACTTAAACTTGAACACTTTTCTCAACATTATGCTCAAGACACAATTTTCTTGAGCCATTAAAAAAAAAGGAAGAGCATAGATAGCTAGAGCTGAAGTATTTTAAATGGTCAATAATCTAGTGATGATACGATGGCGTTTGAGATTTCCTCGGCACAATGGTGGTGGGTAAGAGCACGGCAAGAGAACTACTGAACGGTGCAGTGCAGTCAATGATAAGCAATCGTTCCACAAAGTGGAAAGGAGAGTCCGGGTGCACAAAATAAGTGCAGTTACATTTGTTAAATAAAAATATAAGGGAGGCTGGGGATTTAGCTCAGTGGCACAGCGCCTGCCTGGCAAGCGCAGCGTCGTGAGTTTGAGTCCCAGTACCGGAAGAAAAAAAAAACAAAATAAAAATATAAGGCCTAACAGATCATATTCTACAAAATGGGACTAATTTGTACACTGGTCAGTAGAAGAACTTAATTTTTTTGGGTGGGGGTACTGGGAATCGATTTCGGGACCTGTACTTGCAAGGCTGGCATTTTGCTGCTGAGCTATATCTCTGGCCCAGATGAACTAAATTTTATCACTTAGAATATTCCAATCTCAAGAAGGTTTGAAGTTAACATACTATTTCTTTCTAATAGTTTTAAAAAGCATGTTGGGTGGTACAAATTACTAGATCTTGTTATTTTTGCAATTTCCTTGAGGAAGCCTCCAAAAAAAAAAACAATGGAAAGTTTTATTATATGTATTTTCCCAACATAATTGTGTAGAGAATTAAGTGATACAGAAAAAAGGTAAGTTTATTGAGTTTATTGTGCTAATTCATTTTATTATAATTAAACAAGTGACTATTCTGCTTGGGTCTTATGGCTGATACAGACTTTGGGAATACATTTCAACCCCACTTAAGACGAATGTCCCACAATGGTAAATTCAGTTTTTGTTAATCAACTCTTATACTTCAAATGGTTTCTCAGAAAAATGTTTTTTTATAGTAAGTACTGTTTCAGTGATACTTGCTTCTACTTTGAAGACTGCCTTAGTCACTTTTCCTGTTCCTGAGACACAATACCAGACACCCACAAATAAAAGAAGGAAAGGTTTATTTTGGCTCACAGTCTGCAGAAGTTCGGTCCATGGAGGGTGGTAGACATCATAGGGGCTCTGAGATAGGACATCAGAACAGAGGGTCATGACAGAAGAGAGCTACTCATGGCATGACAGACAAGGCAGAAAGAGAAGAGAAGATCTGGGGAGGGAGATCAACCTTTCCAGGCCATGCCCCAGTGATCCACATCTTCCAATCTGACCCTGAGGAGGGAAATAATTAACTTTCTAGAGTTAAATTTCCTGCAACTAGCCAGTTTTGTTTAACAGATTTATCTTCCCGTCTTCCACCAATGCCAGGTACATATGTCCCTCATCTAATGGACCATGCCCAGAACTCCCATGCTGTCTCAAGCACTTGCTTCCCGCAACTCTGAGCTTGCCCCTACCCTGAACCTGTATGCTTCCTGTAGCTCTGAGCTTGCCCAGAGTTTGAACTTGTCTTAGTATGTAACATATATGATGTAGTTTTCTTTTAGGCTAATCAGTAATAATGGGATAAGATATAACCTATGAATAACCACTGAATACTCTGCTTCTGTACTTGCAAACCCTATATAAACCCTAGACTACCACAGATTGAGGACTGATACTTTTGGAGTGAATCCTTATCAGAGCCTGTTGATGTAAATATATCTGCCTCCAAATCCTGCGTGACATTTAGGTGTTTCTGTTTGCCCTGTGTCATGGTTTGGGGCATATTGTGCAAGGGAGAACAGTATAATACAGGACACATGTTTTACAGGGTTATTTCCAAGAGTCACCCAAAGAATGATATACAAAAGATATCTGTGCTGCAAAGACCCAAAGGTCAGTGGTGGAATCTGTGCCAGCAGGATGAAGGATCTGTGCTAGCAGGCTGAGGCATCTGCCCTGGAGCCAGGAAGCGATGCTTAGAAGAACCAGAGCTCCCTGAAAGGTACCACAGCCATCCTCAGCAACAGTGAGGTCCTGAGCTCCTCTGATGATCAAGATGGCTGAGATCCCATCAAGAAAGCCAGTGCAGCAAGCCTCTCCAGGAGACCAGCAGTGCACCATCTTCCCCTCTGGAGCTCAAAGTGGAAACCAGAACTCCCCCGAAGTGAACCAGAGCCATTCTCAGTGCCAATGAGGTCCCGAGCTCCCCAGAGGATGGAAACAGCCAAGTTCATAAGCAAAGCCAGCATGAGGAGCTCCTCCAAAACAACCAACAGCTCCTTACAGCTTCCACCAGCTCCCAACAGCCTCTTCCAGCTCCCGACAGCCTTACTCTCCTTCTACAGTTCTACCTCTACCTTATGCTGCTAGCAATAATCCCCAGGGGGGCCTCCCACACCCAGCACCACCCTTACTCAGTTCAGCTGGGGGTTATAAGTTGACCACCAGTGGTCCATCCACTACAGTCTGCTACCCCACTTGCTAACAGCAAGTCATCTATAAATCCCAATAATCCAATCATCATCCAAAGGCCCCACCTTTGAACACATGAGGGAGCGGAGGACAACTAGATACCAACCATAACAATGTCAAAAAGATAAAGCCCATTTTGACTGACCAAGTCTTTTTGCATGTTAGTGTACACTTGGAATCTTTCATGATTAAACAGTGGGTCTTGAGTATACATGAGTAAGTGGTTTTATCTTTAGTAAGCTGACAAACTGACTACAGAGATGTGACACTGGCCAGCCTTACCTGTGGTACCAAGGTGGTGACGGGAGGCTAACCTCTCAAGGTGATGAGGCAAGGTGTTTGACTTTGTTTGTTTCGGTGTCCTAATTTGGATGCCAAGTTTATTATCACTGCATTTAGCCAGCTGCTGCTTCTGATAAGAATGCCTGGGAATTTAAAGTTCTTTTATTAAAAAGAGACAGGCATATCAAACCTGAGATAAGAAATGCCTTGTGGCACTCTCTGTGTCAGCTGAAACTTTTATGTGTTTAGCCTCAGGGCAGCTCTGCCTTTGTGTAGCTGCAAGTTTAGGTGTTATAAATGCTTTCTAAAGTTTGTCTAACAAGATTTTCTAAAGATAAGGGATGTCTACTGGTTTAAAGTAATGCTTTTCATACTGAGCAATTCATTTTTAGGAGAAGAAGTGAGGACTTTAAAATTAATTCACATTAGGGGTTTAATTGTGATTGGTACTCTTTCAGCTTGTCTACCACGTTTGTTATTTTATCGTTTATTTTTACATAATAACAGGTAATGCTCAAAGTGAATGATTTGGGTCCTGCAATGGTGAACAACTAAAGAGATTATACTTTATTATGTATTGATCATACAGTATTAGAAAAACTTCCAAAATAGAAGTTTGAAAGTAATAGTTTAAGATTTAGGAATTCAGTAAACCAGATTCCTAAGCATCGTGCTTAATCTAGATTTGTCCCTAAAATTTGTGAATTATTTTTTCTTTCACTATTGGAGCTAAGGTCATTATTTTTCCTGTTCTGTAAGATTAAAGTTGTTTATTTGTTTAATTAACTTTGAAGCCTGCACAATCTAAATCTAAACACTAATCCAACAACTGTTTATTTTTATTTTTTTTTTTTGGTTTTTCTCCGGTACCAGGAACGGAACTCATGACCTTGCACTTGCCAGGCAGGCGCTTTTGCCGCTGAGCTAAATCCCCAGCCCCAACAACTGTTTATTAAGTGAATACAGTGCCCCAGCCATTGTTCTAAGTGCCAGGGATGTATCAGTGAATTAAACAAAGAGAATTCCTGCCCTCAGGGAATATTTTGGCAGAGAAAGAGAGAAAATGCAGTAAAAATATAATAAATAAATGTATGCTACAGCATTTTATATGGCAATAAATGGCACATAAAAATTAAAGTAGAATAAAGGCAATGAGGCATACCTAAGAAAATTTACACACCCCAAAGTACTTTCGGAAATGAGCTGTAAATTACAATACACTACAGTTTTGGAGACATGGCTTGTGGTTAGGGTCTACATTTGGAAATTATAGAGCACAGAGTCCCTTAACAAACCAAAGTTATTTAACAAAAGAAAGGTATCAAGAGCAATTATAACATAGAATGAATCTAGGATCTAGAACTCAGCTCTAGTGTTCCTAGTCATGTATCTGTTCTTTTTCTTAATTGTGGATCTGTATGACAAACTCTTGACTATATAGATTTCTATAATTTTAATAATCAAAGGAAAAGCCATAGGTGTAACTTTGAAGCAGAAGATCATAAAGCATTGATGTGATCAAGAGACAGTTTCATAATCTATGATGGGCTCTTCAGCATTTTCTGTATATAAGATCAGGTTGTCTGCAAAGAGTAACAGTTTGACTTCCTCCTTCCTGATATTTATGTCTTTGGTATTTTTTTCTTGCTTAATTGCTCTGCCTGGGATTTCTAGGGCTATGTTGAATAGAAATGGTGAGAGTGGGTATCCTTGGCCTGTTCCTGACTACAGAGGAAAAGTTTTCATGAGGGAATCTGATCTTTGTGGTTTTGTCATATAAGGCTTTTGTTGTGTTGAGGTACATTCATTCTGTCTCAGTTACATTTCTTGTTGCTGACAAAAATACCCAATACTCAAAGTTAATCTATAGGAGGAAAAATTTGTTTTAGCTCATGCTTTGTGGAAGTTTTGTCCATAGTTGGCTGGCTCCAAGGGGAGGTGGCATGGCACAGGGGCCTGGCTGAGGAGAAACAGTCCGTGGCAGGGCAGACACAAAGCACCAAGCCCTCTGCCTACCTTCTCCCAGTCTCTTTATATTCCATGCAGGCTATGAGCTCATTGATTGGTGGCACCCACACCCAGGGTGTGGCTTCCATTGTCCACACCCAGAGCTATGCTGCACCAATTTAATTGTCACACACTCTGAATCTGAGTACTACACATCCTAATCCGGCATCACACACCCATGATCCTGCCACCTCTGAAAGTCTCCACCCACGAGAACAAGAAGCTTTGGGGATGCCTTGGTTATTTTTCTCTCATTGTCGAGACAAAACACCCAGTGCCCAAAATGAAGGAAGGAAAGGTTTATTTAGTTCACAATTTGTGGAAGTTTCAGTCCATACTTGGCTGGCTCCAAGGCAGGGTGGCACATGGCAGAGGGCTACTGTTCATGGCAGCAGAAGGGCAAAGCAACAAGGGCAAAAGGGAGGAGTGGCAGAGAAGAGCAAGCCTCTTTCCCTCCCTTATATTGTAAGCAGGCTACCCCCACCCAGGGGACCTGTAGCACTCACATAATCTCCATGCCCTCCTCCTGCACAGGCTCAGGATGAATACAAAGTAAGCACCCTGGCTCCCTGCTGAATCACATAGTTAACCTTCTAAACTTCTCAAATTGATACAATGAGCAACATCCCAGAAGGGTAAGGGGCATGTCCTTTTCACCCCAAGATGAAGAACTGCTGAGTCACTCAGCCAAACTTCTAGACTCCCCAAGTTGACACAATGTATCAAAAATAACAGGGGATGACCTCTAGATATAAGCCATAACACCTTCTACACTTAATTTATCCAGAGTTTTTATCATAAATGCTTTTGGTCAAATGTTTTTTTTTTCTGTGTCTGTTGATGTTATCACAGGATTTTTGACTTTTTCAATAACATTATGCTAAGTGAAATAGCCAGGCGCAGAAAGACAAGCACTGCACGGTGCATTTCTTCCATGGAGAATCTAAAATAGTTTTGCTTATGATAGCAGAGAGTGGAATGGTGGTTCACAAGGCCTGGGAGGAAGATTGGAGTGTGAAGATGTTAGTCACAGGGTACAAAATGTGAGACAGCAGGTGTGCATTCAGGGTATATATTGTACAACATGGCTACTTACTAGGGGCTGATCAGGCCCTCAACCACCTGGGCAAGGGTACGGTGAAGGATAAGAGAGACAGAGACAATGATTGAGGATGCCCAGGGCCTGGAGGGTCAGAGCTCTTATCAGGCTATGACCAAGACTCTCTGGACTGGTCATTTTTTATTGCACATACAGCACGGGGGTGTAGAGAGATCCAGGGAACAGCAGAGTGGAAGGCCCTGACACCAGCAAGGTCTAGTAAGAGACAGAGCACTCTTACAAATACACCATTGATTCATGGTAAACTTGTTTTTCCCTTGGGTTAACATTTACTTCTATAGAATTTTGTGCAAGAGCAGGAGTCCTCAGCTGAAATGTTATCTTACCTTCTGCGGCTTCACAGCATCACCAGTCCCTGAGACCTCCACTGTGGCCAGTGGCATGGGGAGAGCTGTTTCCGCATGCCAACTGCTGGCTCATCAGGCAAGGCACATAGGCCTAGGACAGACTCAGACCTTTAATACAGAAAACCAGTTTCTGGATTTGTAGCTCACTCAGAGTGGTCTTCACCAGTTACTACAGTTAGTAACAATGTAGCACATATCTGAAAATTGTAAACAGAGCAGGTTTTCACCACACAAAAGGTACATATATGAAGTAACAGCTAATTTGGGAATTAGCTTGATTTAGCTATTTGAAAATATGTGCATCAAACTATGTTGTGCACCATTTGTATTTTTAAAATAAAACAAAAAATAATTTCAGATTCACTTGAAATGGAAGGATAAAGCTATGTGTTTGTACAAAAATCTTATTTAAAATTTAGAGTGAGATAGACTTTTTAAAAAATTCCAGCAGAGGTTGAGTAAGGGAAGAATTTATAAAAATTACCTTCTTGTAGAAAATAAAATTTTAAAAAAAGAAAAACCCTAGGTGGTGTGTGTCATTAAAGTTTTAAAATTTGAGAAGTTGTAGCTTTGTTAAAGATTAAAAGAATAAATTCAATTAATGAAGTGATAATTATTACATGAATAAAGTAAGAAGGTATATTTAATGTATCAAAGCATACTGTCTTGTAAAGAGGAACCACTCAGAGTGTAACAGCAATCTATCTTAGTTTAGCCAGAGGCTTTATTTCAGAAAAGGATGATAAAAGCACTGAGTTATACAAATATTGAAACTGTCTCTTGCTATTTAAGCTATTTGTCCCCCTTAGGTTTGAGTTCTTAGAAAGTTCATTTGTTGCTTGCAGCAGGAGCTCAGCTCCTGCCGTTGGAAGTGCTGTCCCTTGTACATATAGTTGCTACTATGCTCCTGTACGGTTTGAGAAACTGCGAGTGTCACTTCTACAGCTTTCAATACTGAGTGTCCTTTAAGAACTTTCAGTTATTCTTTCTCCGAGTCTTTATTCATCTGGTGCAAATATTCTCTGCGTGGGACTCCCATTTGGAAAACAAGGAAGTTTCTGCACTCCAGGTGTTCCTAATGAAGTTGAGACAAGAGACACTGCCAGAGAGGTATTTGCACAAAAACAGGGAGGAAGGGCTCGGCGAATAAGGGAAGATGTTGAATTCTGCCAGCCTTCCCAGGAAGATCACGTGGACACCTTATACTCCATTGCTATAAAAATGGAATTTCCGCAAAATATGACTGTGGATAATTATTGTCAAGAATTACAATGGAACTGTCTACTTTTTTTAATCCAAAAACTTTAGGAATTTTGCAAACAAGCAAACAAACACTGTGAGCCTGAGCATCCTTTCCTTCACAGTTTCTCTGGCTTGCCTATGGTCTGTCACCACACATCCTAACACACAAGCTTCCAGACAG
This sequence comes from Chinchilla lanigera, assembly GCF_000276665.1. Classification (NCBI taxonomy): domain Eukaryota; kingdom Metazoa; phylum Chordata; class Mammalia; order Rodentia; family Chinchillidae; genus Chinchilla; species Chinchilla lanigera. The sequence continues at coordinate 11,333,024 of NW_004955454.1, read as the reverse complement.
CGTATCCAGAAGAGCTACTTTATGAAATTGCAGGGCTCTTTGCTGGAGGAGGTTGCAGTGATGGAGTTCACTACAGCTCCCAAAGATGAAAGCCCAAAATTAGACAGAAAGGATTGGTATCTCACTTTTGCAAAGTTAAAAAAGCTGTGCTGATTCTGATTTAAAAACTAATGCAGGTCGAGCCTCTCCTACGCAAATGATTGGGAGCAAAAGTGTTTTAGATTTGAAATTTTTTTCAGATTTTCGAATATTTACTTATCTGAGGTACATCATAAAGTATCTTGGGGATGGGACAGCTAAACACATTCACAAAAAGAAATTAGTATCTGTTTCATGCATACCTATAACAGTTTGGATCTGGACTATCCCCCAAAAGCCCGTTTCAGAGCTTAACTCCCAGTCTATGCCGCTGCTGGGACAGGAGGTCTCAGGTCTTTTGGGTACCTGTGCATCTGGTCTTTTCCTTTGTTTTCCAGCTACATGAGGTCAGCAGCTTCCTCTGCCACCTGCCCTCACTATAATGAGATTCCTTACCACAGACCCTCAAAGTAATGCAGCCAACCAGCTATGGATTAAAACCATCCACAATTCTATTGCTCAGAGAGAATCTTTACTAACGTTTTGGGTCTATCCTGCTGGACCAGTTGTGCACTAGGCAGCCTTTGCTTTTGTGACAAAATACTTGACATAAACAACTGAAAGGCAGAAAAGTTAATTTTGGCTCAGGGATTCAGAGATTTCCATCCCCGGTGGGCTGCCCGCCCTATTCTTAGGCCTGTGGTGAGGCAGAAATACCTTGGGGACAGGCACAGTGGAGGAAGGCTCCTCACCTTATGTCTGCCAGCTAGCAGAGAAAGGGACGGAGCAAGGGAAGTGGGGGCCAGGGACAGCCGGGATCTCCCAGTTCGCGTTCCCATGATCTGTGACTTTGATGAGGTCTCAGGTGTCTGTCACACACACACACCGCCCCGTCTGCCCGCCCTGCAACACAGTCCACCAAGCTCTCGCGATGTGATCACTTCCACAGGCCCCACCTCCTAGTATCTCTGGACTCAGCATCAAGACCTCATTACATGAGATTTCAGGGAACCCTGTGTATTTAAACCATAGCAAGTATGCAAAAGCTTATCTGTATACTTACTACAAGTTCTTGTAGATTGTATCGCTACCACATCTTTGTTTTGCTATCAGCTTTTTACATATATTTCTGTAAACAGTTTTTATTGCATTGTGAATGTATCATGTAAACATGTGTACACACGTTTGAATATGTGTTTGTATACTTATGTACATGGATATGCTTATCATTTAGCAACTATATAAAACCCTACTGTAATAGTGGATACATTGTGCCAACTTGAGATATTTAGAAGTTTAAGCCTTTCAGCAGGGAGGAGCCCTAGGGATGAGGGGAAAGCCAATGAAATAGCTAGTACATGTATAAAGCATGTTAAATCTCATTAGGAATCAAATAAGTACAAATTAAATTATTAGACATAAAATTTGACCAAAAGCCACATGAGTCATGAGGTGGGCTTTTGGAGTTAATGATTGATCCATGGTCCAATGCTGGGATTATGGGTGTGAGTGCTACACCTGCATTGGGGTGGCTGGTTGCATACAATGTAAGTAGGGAAAGAGACTTCCTTACTGCTCCTCCCTTTTGCTTTTGCTCTAGGTGCTTTTGCTGTTTCCCACTGCCATGAACGGTTGCTCTGTGCCATGTGCCACTCTGCCTTGGAGCCAGCTGAGTGTGGACTGAAATCTCCACAAACTATGAAGTCAATATCAAAAATATAATTCTGAATTTTGTGTATCTTTGACCCAACAATCCTATAAGAGTAACTGACAAGAGCACAGGAATGAAAACTCATCATAGTTCTTTTTATAACAAGAAAATACTAGATTTCCACCAAGAACTGAGGGATAGGCCAGGCATGGTGGTGCATGCCTGTAATCCCAGCACTCGGGAGGCTGAGGCAGAAGGATTGCTGCAAGTTAGAGGCCAACATGGGCTACAAAGTGAGTTCAAGGCTGATCTGAACTGCATAGTGAAACCCTGTCTCAAAAAGACAAAAATTAAAAAGAAGTAAGGGATGTATTATGCTCAGCAGGGAGCCAGGGTCCTCATTTTGTAAACATCCTGAGCCTGTGCAAGAGGAGGGCGTGGAGATGGTGTGAGTGCTACACCGACCTGAGGGAGGACAGCCTGCATACAGTATAACAGAGGAAAAGAGATTTGTTTCTCCTTTTTTTTCTGCTCTTGTTGTTTTTTCTGTGTTCTGCTGCCTTGAACTGTTGCTCTCTGCCATGCACCACCCTGCCTGGGAGCCAGCTGAGTGTGGACTGAAACCTCCACACACTGTGAGATAAATAAACCTTTCCTTCCTTCATTTTAGGCCTCAGGTATTTTGTCCCAGCAACGAGAGAAAAGTAACCAAGACACCTACTGAATTCATGTACCATAATACAAACAAACTATGAGCTAAATAAACCTTTCCTTCCTTCATTTCGGGTGTTGGGTATTTTGTCTCAGCAATGAGAGAAAAGTAACCAAAACAAATAAGCCCTAGAGATCTGTTCTATCAAATAATACTTATAGCTATCAGTATGGTACTGTACACTTTAAAATATATTAAGAGGATCAATCTTATGTAAAATGTTCTTACCAGTAACAAAAAAAATTCACAAAATATACAAAGAGACCTTTAGGAGTGCTGGGCAAGTTTGACTACAGTATCCATGAGTGCATGCCTATATCCAAACTCAACAAAATGCAAGAGACATCATATATGTACAATTTTCTTATAATAATATTCCTCAATAAGCTTAAAAATCCTCCAAAGATTTTTTAAGCAGGCTATCTCTATTTGACAGTATAAAGGCCTAAATATGGGTTTGCTCCTATAGTGAACTTATTGTTCTATGCCTGCCTCTGTTTTTATTAAGAGATTATTTATTCCAGTGAGGCAGAGTACTTGAGCAAAACAAGTTTTGGAAACACCAGAGAATCCCAGTTCTACTGGAAGTGGGCATGATACATACCAAATTATTAAAATAGCTTATTTGAAAAATTTATTTATGAAAACTAGTTTAGGGCTGGGGATTTAGCTCAGCGGCAAAAGCGCCTGCCTGGCATGCGCAAGGTCGTGAGTTCGGTTCCCGGTACCGGAGAAAAACAAAAAACAAACAAACAAAAAACTAGTTTAAATTTCAGGGTATCATAAGCAGCCTCCATAATGGTTCAACTCTCCTTCTAGATTCTGCATGAGGAACTGAGTGTACTGGAGCCTCACCTTTTAAAATGCTTTCCTGTAGTGCTTCTACCTGAGGCTCTGGAGACTGTCCTTGAACACTTCCTCATTTAGACATCCAGAAATGGAAAAGTACGACAGATGTCTGTTTGATAGTGTTGTTCAGAAATTCAAACTAGCTTGGGCAGAGTCAACTTAGGCTAACAGAGTGTGAGGAATCTCGTGTTGGATCCTGATTTGTTATTGGCATTCATTTCAAATGTAGCCTTTTCTGAGGGAAGCTTTAAAGCCCAAATTGATACATTTAAGAAAATTATTTGCTTTCTTTGTTTTTCTGGAGTTCTGTTCGTAAGCTCAACTTTAGAATTTCAATAGTGCTTTTCCTTCATTGACACCATGAGAAAATGATTACAATAAAAATAATAGTTATAAGAATGAAATCCTTCTGCCATTTGGGGCAATACAGATAGAACTGGAGATCATAGTGTTGAGTGAATTATGCCAGGCAAGAAAGACAGTACTCCAGGAGTTCACTCGTGTGTGGAATCTAAAAACCGTGACCTCATAGAAGTTAAGAGTAGAATGGGCATTGTCAGAAGGTGGAAGAATGGGGGAGAAAGGAGTAGGGAAAGGTTGACCAGTTGGTGCTGAGTTCCAGTTAGACAGGAAGTGGAAGTTCCGGTGTGCTTTTGCATAATAAGCTGACTATAATACAATAATGGGCTGCATATTTCTAAAAGCTAGGAGAAAAGACTTTGAAGCTTCTCCCCATAAAGAAATTGTGAATATTTGAAGATGTAAGCATTACACAATGTATACATACGTTGAAACATCTTATGGTGCCCCATAAAGATGTACAATTTTTGTGTCAAAAGTAAATACAAATCAAAATTTTAAAAATTGAAACTCTTAGTGTTAAACTAGAATAAATATATCATTTTAAAATAAGCAGTTGTCTCCTTCTGCTTGAACTCTGACAGAATCAATTGCAGTAGCCACTCTGACACCTCCAATTTTCACACACTGTTCTTGCTATGTAAGTTTCCCAAGTCCCCACACCACAGCCTGCACTGTAACTACATGCTTACTCATTTTATCTGAACAGATTTTGAGTTCTTGGAGAAAAGGAAGCCCACCTAATTTATCTTAGTGTCTTATCATCTTTGGAAAATTCTTAGACATTACCCTTTCAAATATTGCTTCTGACTCTTTTCTCTGTGTCTGGTTGTCCTATTAAACTACATGTGGAAGCCAGGAGTGGTAGTACATGCCTGTAATCCCAGCACTCGGTAGGCTGAGGCAGAGGATGGTTGTAAGTTCGAAACCAACCTGAGCTACAAAGTGAGCTCAAGACCAGCCTGAACTGCATAGTGAGACCATATTTCAAAAAGACAAAAAAACAAAACAAAGTAAACAAAAAAAACCCCAACTAAATTATTTGTGGAGATAGAATTATCTGTATGCATGTTAGAATACTGAATCAATTCATCTTCCTTTGCCAGGATCTGAATTTTGTACTTAACATTTAAGAAGGAAATAAATATTTATTCACTGAGAGAATAAATGCATTCACCCTTTTATTTTAAAAGAAATGGACTATAACTCTAGATAAAATGAGAGATTCTTGGTGTAAAATCATTCTCCCATGCATTATTTCAGTGTGCCAAGTCGTTTTTGCCTAAGTAACACAATGTGAGATCTGATGGAGAACTTACCTTGTCTCCTTCTCCTTTTCCTTTTCCTTTCTCCCTCTTCCTTCCCCTTCTCTTTCTCCTCCTCCTTCTTGATTTTCAGAGTTAGTGTATAACATTATTGTTTATATACCTTCCATGCTTCCTATGAAGCAGACTGTTACTATGGGCCTATCATTTCCCTGTGATATTAGTCATTAATTAAATTTCTCAAGATGTTTTATTAGCTCATGCCAGGTAAGATAAACTCAGAAATAATTACAGGGAAAGATGTATATGGAAGATGAGCATCCCTTTTAGTTTAAAGCACAAGTGGAAAAGTGAGAGCCCTTCTTAGATGGAAAGGTGAAGAGACAATCTGCAACGAGGGAGCTGAGTGAGCCCAGGGGCTGAGATCCTCTGAAGTAGGGGCAGCTTATATAGTGGGGGGCCAGGGCCCCAGTGTTGGTGGTTATGTGCGGATGGCAGAGTCTCAGTCAAAGGTTTGAATGGTGTCAGGAAGAATTTTGCTGGTCTCTGTCTTGTCACAAAGGGAAAATATTTCTTCTTTTTCTTGAGAGTTACTAACCATGGACTACTGCACAAGTGGATTTGGTGTGTGAATTCACATTTCTTTGGTATCCCCAAAATCTCTGACTTGAGAACTTAGTATTCAATGTTTCTGACCATGTGACTGTATTACTTTCTAATAAAGATTATATATATTACATAAAACAGGCCATTATATCTAGAAAATGCACGTTCATACAAATCAGTGATAAAAGGTATAGTAGAAAGTAGACCACGATGAAAAAGGCATTTTATATAGAAACATATTAATGTCCAATAAGCCATAAAATATGCTTATCCCCTTCAGAAATAAGAGAAATGCAAGTTGAAATGTTGGCTATGTTTTAAACCTTCCACACTGGCAAAAATTAAAAAGCCTGAATCTCCTCAGTGCTGATGTGCATGTGAAGAGATGGTCCCTTGTACACACTGCTGGTGGCTGTTTGAATTGGTGCAGATGCTGGGAAAAAATATTTGTCCTTATTGTAAAATATGAAATATATGCATGTCTTATAGCCAGTACTTTTATTTCTAGATAGATAATCTAGAAAAATTCTTGCACACATACACTAGTGACATGTACCGGACTCCTAACGACATCATATAAAATCAAACTATGCTTTCATAGCTGACTGGATAAAGTATGGTGTATTCACAGAATGAAATACTATAAAGTAGTAAAAAGAAATGAACCACGGCTGCATACATCAATATTAATGATTTTTGAAAACAAATTAAAAACCAAAATACAGAATATATGCATATTACCCTACCTTATAGAATGCTTACACATACATACAGTTCAATTCTTTATTGGCCATGGGTGTACCCATAAAAAATAAAAGAGGGATAAGCGAGAAAATAGAGTGATAATCTTTAGTCACAAGCATGAGACCAGGAAGCATCACACATGCCTACCTATCCCCTAGAGCCGAAATGAAATGCAGAGATTCCCAGTTTCTCTTTGCTTTTGAAGATCCTCATGACCAGGCCTCTCAATCGATGTGGGCAGTGCTTCCCCAAGGGTTCAGGGGTAGTCCACATCTTTTTGGGACCAACTTGGGAAGGACCTTACACCGTGATCCTGTCAGCTGCTTCAGTGGTCAAGACAACAGGCCTGGACTCTTGGATACATCACACCAGACTCAAGCTCTGGGTACCAGACTGTTGCTGAGGACTTAAAGCTATGTGCCTACCCAAGATAAAAATGCCTGGTGTCTATCGAGGGCCTTTAGACAAACCCTCTGGAAAATATCTTTGACTGCAAATCAACAATTACAACCCCTTTTGGCCTAAAAAAGCCAGAGCAGTCATGGCCCATTATTCCCTCACGGCTCACAGCAATTGAAGTTACTTCTTCAGAAGGAGGAAGATTATAGGCATCTGAGTCAGACAGAAACATTATAGGCAGTCAGACAGGGCCAGGCCCTTGAAGGAGCCAGCATAAAAGACAAGATACCTTGCAAATGGAGATATATTTGCTGTGGGCCAGACCTCAAGACAAAAGACTACAAGAATGCACCCACATACCTCCTTAGGTGTAAACATCAGGGATTGATATTCTCAATACACAGCAACCACCTTCCAAAAGCCAGAGTCACTAGCCCAACCCCCTACAGGAAAAGCCCCTGTTCTGTATTCATGCCTGCTTGCTACATGACAGGCTTCCCCATTTGATCCCAGTGTACTCAATTTTACTTGAAAAATCATACTCTTAATTTTATTGGCTGGCCATAGTTTTGTCCCACCTCATGCCCACCTTGTAATTTCCCATTTTCCCCCTATCTTGGGCCCACCTCACCTCGTGATTTTGCTCTATAAAGTCCCTGGGAAGGGCAAGGTCCTTGGCAACCCACTGAGGCCCCCTTCTGTCCCTCTCTTGGACAGAAGCTCTCTTTCCCTCAATAAATATATTCTGCTCTTAAAAAAAAATAAATAAAATGTATATGACAGCTAACAGTACTGTGAGTTGAACAACCTTAAACTGAACATTCTACAGAAGGTGATTCTGCATGGACACTAGAGGTTAATCTTAACCTTAGAATGAGGTATTGTTGCTCACAGAAACTGTCGCTTAGAGTTTCTGATTGGGTGACTCAGTAGGGTTGGTGCTGGTGCTGTTGCTGGTGCCCAGTGTTTTTATCTCAGATACAGGTTTCTTTCTCTTTTTTTGAGACAGGGTCTTGCTATGTAGTTCAGGCTGGCCTTGACCTCACAGTGATCCTCCTGCCTCAGCCTCCCAAATGCTGGGATTACAGGAGTGAGCCATCATGTCCAGTGGTTCAGCAGGTTTCTTAGAGACCACATTCTGAGAAACATTGGAATTAAAGTTGAAGTTAAAAGTTTATAAGTTTTGGGAAATAACAGGTGAAGGAACAGAAACAAAAATGTAACCAAATCCTATGATTTTTTTATTTTTTGGCAAAGATGTTGTTGTACTGTTATATTTGAAAAACAGGATGAAATGAGCTGATAAATTAAGGAACAAATATCCATACTTAAAGGACATGTAATAATAGGGAAATATTAAAAATGTTTCCTTTGGCTGCTTTCTGTGCAAAATCATTAGAGAGAAACCCCACTATCTTCTTTGATACAAAGAAAGCTTCAAACGGAAGAATCTTTCGTGTATCATTAAAATATATCTGTGTTGAGTAAGTTTGATTAATGTATTCAATTTAAGTTACTTAGATGGCAAAGAAAATTAAAAGAGGTTCCCAGAGAGCGAGAAGATTAATGAAAAAGTGCCAGGAGTTCAGCGGCTTTGTGCACCGCACACCTGGTGCTACATGTGCACAGAAAGCTGAATAATAAAGCGTTCAGCTGATAGCAAGAGCTGCAAAGTGTGGAAGAGAATGCTTTCCAAAAACTTATCTGAATACAGAGGTAATCTTTGATAAGAAGGACGTGACAAAAATCATAGAGTCTACCTGAGTTGTCAGGTTCCTGATGTGGTCGGTAATGCTGATTGTGTCAATATGGTCGGCTTGGGAGCTGCCTGGGGAATGGTGACCCTCACTCTCGGTGCATCTGAGTGGGCCATGGAGGCATGATCTTAGGGACTGTTCTCCCACTCTGCTTCCCAGCCCCTGTAGATCAGAAAGATCAAATAAAACCACCAGCTTCAGGAGTCACCATGAGCTATTGTCCACCAAGCCTTCCACCGTGATGTTCCTACCTTGGAGCCTTTGGATCATGGACTGAACCACCCGGAACTATAAGCCAACTTGATCCTCCCCTCCTTTAAGCAGTAGGTGTCAGGTATTGAGTTCTAGCAATGGGAAGCCTAGCTAAATATATTAGGATCCCACTTTGTGGTTGTTGTGGTTACATCTGAAATATCCTCCAAAAGCTCATGTGTTGAAAGCTTGGGTCTTAGCTGAAGGCGTTATGGAAAGTGGTGGAAGTCTAGGATGTGGAGCCCACCTAGAGGAAATGTGTGACTGGGCACATGTCCTTGAAGGGTGTTTTCTGTTCCTGGTTTCTTCTCTCCCTCTTTCTCCTTTTGTCCACTATGAAGTGAGCCACTTGGGCTTTCCTGCATGCTTCCCATCAGAATGCTTTGCCTTACCATGGGTCCAAAGGATCAGAGTGCAGTGACAATGAACCGAAACCTTTGAGAACCATGAGGCAAAATAAATCTTTTCTCCCTTAAGTTTGTTTCCTCACGTCTTTTTGTTACAACAGTGAGAAGCTGCCAATAGCTTATACTGACATAGAAAACAAGAACTAGGAAGTTTGATTTGCTGCTGCACTACAGTGTACTTTATGGACTGGGAAGGCAAATTTGGTAATGGTGGGATACATAGGAGCTATTTTTGGATCTCTGCTATTCCAAGTCCAGGTCTGGGAATGTGATAATAGTTCAAGCTGATTCCTAAAATTTGTAATTTTATCTAATCTTTCTATTTGTCATATGGCATGGGTATTGTTATCATGTTCATTTCATGATGGGGAGATTGAGTCAAGACAGTTTAAGTACCTTGTCTAATATGCCAGTTAGTAAATGGCATGATTTTTTTTTTGTTTTTTTTTGTTTTTTTTGTTTTTCTCCGGTACCAGGAACCGAACTCATGACCTTGCGCTTGCCAGGCAGGTTCTTTTGCCGCTGAGCTAAATCCCCAGCCCCAGCATGATTAAAATTCATACCTACCCATTCCTTAATCACTGTGTTAGAATCTTTCAAAGCAGCTTGTCAGATGAAGCGGGGGCACTAGGGGATTTTGACCTCCATTTCTAGTGGGAACTGGGAGATTTATTTGCATAGCTATGGATGTGGATTATAAACAAGATTTTCTCCCCTACCACATTCCAACAGCTTATTTTTCAAACATTTATCATTATCTTCTTTCAACTCAGCCCTCTGTTTCCCAGGGCTCTGATGTACCAGGGTCATGTTGCCATGTCAGCAATAGGTCAGAACCTCCTAGTAATTGCATAAGTGGCACAGCCAGGTCCATCAGCATAAGCCATTCTAAAGTCAATCTTTCTTCATGCAGCTTGCTGTAGAAGACAGATAAAAGAGCAAGACCATGCCATTGCACTATGAGATCTGTTATGCAAATTTACCACACTGTGCTTGAAAAATTGGCGGAAAATTGTAGAACAAATGGCCCTTAAAGTGAGCCTGGAAGGGGCTGGGGATTTAGCTCAGCGGCAAAGCGCCTGCCTGGCAAGCGCAAGGTCATGAGTTTGATTCCCGGTACTGGAAAAAAAAACTACAAAAACAAAAACAAAACCAAAACAAAACAAAAAAAAGTGAGCCTGGAAAGGAAATATGCATTTTTCTACTACTATAAAATATTTAGAGGGCTGATCTTTATTAATGCAATACTTTCATTGTTAGTATATTAACAGTACATAAATTGCCTAATGGGAGGGGCTCAGGCATCAGGAGTTTTAAAATCTCTGCAGGTAAATCTAATGGAATTCTGGATGAGAAACCCTATACAAGAACCATTGGACTTGGTTCCAAACAAAGGAATTGCATTTAAATATTCCTGTATGTGAAAAGCCTTGTCCTTGCCTTTTTAATCAAGATGTAATAGAGTACCTTAACTTCCCTGGATAGAAAGATGATTAGGCATTCAAACAGAGTTGAAATTTATGTTGCTAGAATTGTAGAAGTTCAATAGAAGAGAGAATCATTACTAATTTAAGTTGATTATGTTGGTAATCTGTTTAATTACTGCCATGTTGAGTGCGGTGTGAAATATGTGACTGCAGAGGTGACACTAATTACTTTAATTAGCCACGAAGGACTAATAGTGAAGAGGCTGTCTTAATACTGGCAACAGGGAAAGGGAGAAGGAGTGTGTTAGCTCTGTACCTGAAAGCTGTGCCTTAGAATATTCAACCTGTCTTCCTCTAAAACAAGGAGAAAATTGATAACAAGTGAATAATGCATTGAATCAGTTCTGGAATGATAGTCACCACGAATTATACAAAGCAATGCTGAAGACTTACTGAATATGCAGCGGAGTTCATAATACAGAGGAGCTGAAGGAGCCCAGTGACTCACTGTGTGAAATTCATCTGCCTATGTGCATTTTTATTTCATTTTCACCTGCAATATAAATATAGCATTAACTAAATGTGATGAAGATTAAAATGGTCTATATGAGTATTTGTGAGGAACTTATAACTGCATTGCTAATAGTTTATGTCATTTTATATAAAACAAGTTTTCCTGAATGTACTAGTAATCATGATTTTGAAAAAAAATTTAGCAGTCAGTGTTGGAAGATTTCTGTATTTAACTTGACTATACAGTAGGCATCTGGAAGGCATACATTGTACTGACATTTCTCCCTTTATATTATATATAACATATAACACATAACATAATATATAATATATGTGTCTTAGTTTTTCTCAACGCTGAGGCAAAATATCTGAAACCCAAGTTAAAGGGGGAAAGAATTATTTAGCTCCTGCTCCACCATGAGAGCACAGGGTGAGAAGTGAGTGGGTCACCATGTGCCAGCCAAGAAAATGGCCCTTACTAGAACCAACCACACAGCCTCTAGGGATGCAGGAGCTCCGGTGCCTCTTCCTCTTCTTACAAGTGACAAAGGGGAGAAAAACTCCCACCCTGAATGATATCTGGGACAAGTCGTGTTCTCTAAAATCAAAGAATGAATTTTAGGAACAACAGAGGTTAAAAGCAGAATATATTTATTGAGGGAAAGGAAGCTTCCATCCGAGAGAGAGAGGGACAGAAACGCCCAAGTGGGAGCCCAGGAACCCATCTTTTCCAGGGATTTTATACAGCAAAATCACAAGGTGAGATGGCTCCAGGGGTGGGGGGCGGATATGGGAACTCACAAGGTGGGCATGTAGGAAAAACCTATGGTCAGCCAATAAGAATTGTTCAGGTAAAACTGATTAAATCAGGATCAAATGAGAAAGCGAGTTACTAGCAAGTGGGCAGGAATACAGAACAGAGGCTCTTCCTGTAGAGGGTTGGGTCAGTGACTCATCAAGGTGATCGCTACCTATTTAGAATATCAATTCCTGAGGCCATCCCTAGGGAGGTATGCAGGTGTGTTGTTTAATCTTTTGTTTTGAGATCTGGCCCAAAGCAAGTACCACCTCTCCATTTGCAAGGTATCTTGTCTTCCATATGGGCTCCTTCCAGGGCCTGGCCCTGTCTGACTGCCTATAACATTTCTATCTAACGCAGCCGTCTACAACACAAGGATGTCAGTTGAATCAGGGTCCACTTCATGACCTCGGTTAACTGAAATCACCTTTGTCAAGACACTGTCTTCCATGCAGCCACGTGGCGGTGCTGAGCTTTCCCATATGAAACTTAGGGGAACAAAATTCAGTTCCTAGCAACCAGGGTTTCTTCTCTACCTAAGGGGAGACCAGACCTATCTTCACTGCTGTAGCAAGTATACAATGTCAAGAACTGAAGTCGACGGTGGGAAGAGAAAACTCATGGTGTTTATTTTAGACAACGTTATGGCTGAATCTGTGCCTTTGTGAAGTATTTTAAGAAACCAGGAGCTGAAGTTTTATTCACCTCTAAACATGCTTTTTTTATTTCAGCCTCATTCCCTGAGGAAACTGCTAGAGCTGGTTGTCCAAACCACTAGCCTGTGAAGGAGACTAAATAAGAGGCAAGGGAGCATGGAGCTGGAGATCAAATAACCTTCCAATTATCGGCTTCCCCAGGCGCTCTGTCCTTGAAGCTTCTCAGCTCTCATGTTCACAAGTTTCAGGTTTGCACTCACTCTCTCTAGCAGAAGAAAGCTCATGTTTCCTTAAATAATAAGTTGAACCATTTAACGTGAAAGGGAAGGGGAACCAAACGTACTCCCCGCCGCAAATGGCTGCTGTTATTTACTCTGCATGTTAATGAATGCTCTGATGCTTCTTCATATTATGTTCGGCTCTGAGGATCTCACTCATTCAGTATATTTATTTCATAGCCATTGTGACACCAAAGCCAGAACACAATGACATTGAACACACAAGACATGGATTGTGTGTTCTGTGGCCCCAGAGTTGCCTACTCAAATATGTTTTGGGGACAAAGTTGATGATAAAAATAGTAATGATAAAATGGGAACCTAATCTGTGCTGAGTCCCATGCTAACTGCTTTAATGGGCAACTCAATTCATTCTTACAAAAGCTCATGGTGGAGGTAAAGTAACCCCTATTAAATATCATGCTGAATGTGACAACGAAAAATGTGACAGCTGAGTGTGACAATGGATAGACAATGGTATGAAATAAAGCTGAATTTAGTTTTATGATTTCCTTCATTCTTAAGCACAAATTACTAAATAGAATAGCGCGTGGCAAAGGAAATTCTCTGAGTAAACGGAAGGGCAGCTTTAGAGCGAGCCGGAAAACTACATCAGGACCAGGCATTATCTAAGGTCATACAGACCCAGCCTCAGATGTTAGCAAGCTTTCAAAATGAGCACTTTAATTTCTTTTTTTTTTTTTTAAATTTTTTTACTTTACAGAGAATTAAAAAAAAAATAACAAAATAACATCAACATAGACAAAAACAAAACAAAGCAAAAACAATAAAATGACACAGGGTTTCAAAACAAAATGATAGGAATTAACAGGGGTTGTTATTTCACATATTGTTGTTAACAAAGTTACTCAGGTTGCTTTAATTTCTACTAAACAGGGCTGTGCATATGTCCTCGCTTGCTTTGCCTAACCTTCTCAGAGGCTCTGACACCTCTTGGGTATAATCACAATGCCTGGTTGTAGCCCCCTCAAAAAGGATACAAATCTCCTGTAAGTGGCTTATACACCAAAGATGTGCTTTTTAAAATTTTATTTATTGTTTTTTCTAGTACTGGGGATTGAACCCAGTGCCTTTGCACTGGGATATATCTCCAGGCCTTGTTTTGTTTTGCTTTATTTTTATTTTTGAGACAGAAGCTTGCTAAGTTGCCCCAGCTGAGCTCAAATTTGAAATCCTCCTGCCTTCACTTCCCAGAATGCTGGGATTCTGGACATATGGTACCATGCCTGGCACAAAGATGGACTTTCAACACAGTATACCATAGATTTGGCAGTGTGTGATTTCACACAATGTTAGGTCAGCAAGTACAAATAAAATTCCTAATGTCTACCCTCCAGTGATGCCTGATTGTTAAATAAAAATTAAATTAAGCATACTCCTGCCTTGTTTTTTACAAATGGAAAAGCTACAGCATAGAAAAGTTAAGTGCCTTGCCTAAGGTCACACAGCTGAGAAATAGTAATGCCAGGTGTCCATGTGTTTCAAATCCACTGCCTTTGCATAAATGACAATGCCTAGCTATTGGAGATGAGACAGTTTGGAAATCACATAGTTTCCTTATGTGTCAGACAATATACAATCAAGATATGTGGTATTAGGAGCTCTCTTTGATACAGAGTTAGTGTAAACGTAAGCGCATGAGTACTTGAGTTCTATTTAATATATCTGAGGCTTGAATGTAAGGATCCTTCAGTTGTACTAGGGGGTAGTGCTGGTGAAATGGTCTGCAGATTAGGCCAATGCACTTGGCCTCCTTTTGGTGGGATGGCAGGTGATGAAGAGAGAGGGAATGTATTCCACAAAAGAATAATCATGCTGTGGAATGTGCTTTGTGATTTGGTGACTCTGAATATATTGTTTTTATTAGGATAAATTCTTAGTTTGTAAAGTTTTCCTCAAAACGTGTGTGAGTCAGCTTTTCATTACTGTAATAAATGCCTGAAGTAGTAACAGTTTTGGTTCAAGATGTCGTTGCTTTGGGTCTATGGTGAGGCAGAATATCACGCAGGAAGCATGTGGTAGAGCAAGCCGTTCACCTCGCGGTAGGAAAGCAAAAGCGGGAAAGAGTGTCTAATGTCATCTGATTTTGGGGGAGAGCCTGTTTTATTAATTTTAGTTCTTTATTTAGGAGAGAGAGACCAGCTGTAATGTCATGTAAGGCCCACTGAGCATGTTTTTAAGGCTTAGACATTCTAACAGCAGCACAGGAGTTGCTTGTAAAAACTAAATGTGTATACATTCCTGATTCTTCTGCTAATATCTCAATACCTGTTCAAGCTATTAGATGTCAGATCAATGACATGTCAGACTCAGGAATTTCCGAGACCTTATCCTTATCTTTATGGGCAACATTACCAGCTTCTCTTGGTGGAAATCTTTATTGACTGTATTCATAATTGTCCTGTTGATTTTATTATTTGGCCCATGCATACTTAATTATTTCTTTGGCTTTGTCTCCTCCAGATGTAGAGCTATACACCTACCCAAGATAAACATGCTGGGTGTCTGTTGAGGGCCTTTAGATCCTCCGGAGAGTATCTCTGACTGCTGGTCAACAATCACAACCCCTTTCAGCCTGAAGAAGCAGAGCAGTCATTGCCCGTTATTCCCTCATGGCAGTTTGGGTTACTTCTTCAGGTTGTAGCCAACTGAGTAGATAGAAATATTAGTTAGAAATAGTATGGGCAGTTAGACAGGGCTGGGCCCTTGAGGGAGCCAGGGTGGAAGACAAGATACCTTGCAGGTAAGGGCCAGACCTCAAGACAAAAGATTAAACAAATGCACCAGGTACCTCCCTAGGGATGGATATCAGGGATCAATATTCTAAATAGGTATCAATCACTTTGAGGATGCCAGGAAGAGTCACTGACCCAACCCCTACAGGAAAAGCCCCTGTTCTGTATTCATGTCCGCTTGCTATGTGACTCGCTTCCCCATCTGATCCTGATTTAATCAATTTTACCTGAGCAATTATGCTTGTAATCCTATTGGCTGACCATAGTTTTGTCCCACCTTGTGCCCACCTTGCGAGTTCTCATTTTTTCCCCACCTTGGACCTGCCTCACCTTGTGGTTTGGCTGTATAAAAATCCCTAGGAAAGGCAGGTTCCTCAGCAACCCACTCAGATCCCCTTCTGTCTGTCTCTCAGACAGAAGCTTTCTTTCCCTCAAAAAATATAGTCTGCTCTAAAAAAAAAGAGAGAAAGAGGAAGGCCTGGGGTCCCACTTTTCTCTTCAGGCACATACCTGCTGCGATCTACCCTCCTCCCATGAGTCCGCTGTTCTAACGCCTTTACCATCTCCCAGCAGTGCCAAGCCAGGGACCAAGACTAACACATGGGCCAGTCGGGGAGAGCTCCAAACTACAGCATGACACACACCATATGCTGTGGGAAGATACGGGTTGACCATGAAAATTAAATCTGTCATTTATAGCTTATTTACTGAGAAACTGAGTCAAAGAGATGTTAGCCCTGATTTAAATTCTTTTATGGTTAATCAGGTGACATTGAGCAGGAAAAGAAAATTAAATGTCTATTTATCTTGTGAAACGAAGATAATAATGTAGAACACAACCTCAGTGATTGGTATGAACTGAACACATCTTATTGCTACTGTTCCAATGCAATGACTGTGCTTTGTGTAGTACATGGAAAGGATTTTCTTATTTTCTGCAAGTGTCATGGCATTTATTTTTATGCTAATTTTTCACATAAACAATTCTAGTTATCTTTAGCATGCTGAGATCATTGGTAATATTGTTTTTGTTTTTTTTTTTTTTTTTTTGGTTTTTCTCCAGTACCAGGAACCGAACTCACGACCTTGCGCTTGCCAGGCAGGCACTTTTGCCGCTGAGCTAAATCCCCAGCCCCGGTAATATTGTTGAAGTGGATAGAGGTCCTAATGTTTTTAGAAGACAGACATAAATTGTGTGTGAGGCTAGACAATGGGCCAGCAAATAAATTTGGAATTTTCTACCGGAATAATGAGATAAGCCACAAAACTGTGACCTCTTCTATGAATCTAAACATAGATATAATTTGAAAAATGTCTTTAGCTCTTGTATTTTTGTGTGTTTCAACTTGGATGAGTTGAGACAGGAACTTATGCAATTCTACCAGAGCCATGGTAGAATGTTTCCCCATGTTTGCCATGGGGAAGACAAGAACTTTCACTTCTTTGTTAAGGCCAAGAGTATTTTGAGTAGGGGAAGGCTGACCCCTGTAGACTGTACCTTCACCTCCCTAGTGAGCTGTGGTTCACTGAGAGTTAAGAAATTAGTCCTCTTCAACTTGAAGCCTTGGAATTACTCTGCTGCATGCGGTTGGGAAGACACGTTCACCTGGTGAGCCCCTCCCTGTCCTCCATGACTTTCCCTGGATTTCTGTTCAGCTTTATTTCACCAAATTGTCTGCTCCACATTCTTCTAGCTCTCATTTCTTTGGCTTTTTGGTTTATTACTAAATGTTCAGTTACAACCATGCATCCTTTACTGACGAAGAAGCATTCTGAGGAGTGTGGGGTTAGATGATTTTGTCCTTGTGTGAACATGCTGGGTGGACTTACATAGACCTGGGGGGCATACAGCCTACTGTGCACCTAGGCTCCATGGAGCATCCTGTGTTCCAAACTGCACACCTGCCCCTACTGTTCTGAGTACTATAGGTAGCTGTCACCCTGCGATGCGTATCTGGGTATCTAAGTGAAGAAAAGGCACAGTGGAGATACTAGGTGATAGAAAATGTTCACCCTCACTATAATCTTATGAGACCGTTGTATATGTAGTTTGTTTTTGATCAAAACATCGTAATGCAGGAAAAACATCATACTTTTTTTTTTTTATTTTAAGGATAAAAGGAGGGAAACATTAACAGATATACAACATTTTACAACATATCACAAGCACAATACAGACAATACAGAGTTACAAACAAAGTGGTAGGGAATTAACAATGGTGGTTGTATTACATAT
>NW_004955454.1:11258450-11313806 GCF_000276665.1 Chinchilla lanigera | reverse complement strand
AATGGGAATTGCATTGAATCTGTACAGTAGCTTTGGGAGTATGGCCATTTTCACAATGTTGGTTCTTCCTATCCATGAGCAAGGAATGTTTAGGAAAAACATCATACTTGTTTGAGCTTTGGTGGTTGTAGTGGATTTACAACTGGTGGTCAATTTATAACCCCCAGCTGAACTGAGTAAATGTGGTGCTGGGTGTGGGAGGCCCACCTGAGGATTGTTGCCAGCAGCATAAGGGGCAGAACTGGAGAAGGAGAAGGAGGCTATTGGGAGTGGAAAAAGGCTGTTGGGAGTTGGAAGAAGCTGTAAGGAGCTGTTGGTTGTTTTGGAGGAGCTTGTCATGCTGGCTTTCCTGATGAACTTGGCTGTTTTCATCCTCTGAGGAGCTTGAGACCTCATTGGCACTGAGAATGGCTTGCGTTCACTTTGGGGGAGCTCTGATCCTCACTCTGAGCATCGCTTCCTGGCTCTGGAGGGGAAGATGGTGCACTGCCGGTCCCCTGGATAAGCTTGCTGCATTGGCTTCGCTGATGGGAACTCCGCCATCTTGATCAATGGAGGAGCTCGGGACCTCACTGTTGCTGAGGATGGCTGTGGTACCTTTTGGGGGAGCTCTGGTTCTTCTAAGTGTCACTTCCTGGCTCCAGTGCAGATCCCCCAGCCTGCTAGCCCAGGTCCTTCATCCCGCTGGTACAGACTTTCTAGATTTCACCACTGACCTTTGGGCCTTCGCAGTGCTGATCCATGAAACAGGCCTGCATGAGATATTGTTATGGGCTCTGGACTTCCTGTTGGATTCATGGGAGAAATTGTTATGAGTTGTAGGTCTTAAGCTGGACTCATGCAGGACATTATTGGAGGATCCAAGCCCTCAGCAGGATCCTTGGTCTATGTTGTATGGACAGATTTCCTGCACTCTTTTGTATATTGTTCTTTGGGTGATTATTATAAGTAATCATATAGAATATGTGTCCTGTATTATATTGTTCTCCCTTGCAAAAAATATCCTCCAAACCAACACAGTGGCCAACGTTAAAAATGTTTTGTATTCTGATTGACTTTCTTCATGTAAGTCTCAATTCTTCTATTTTCTTCAGTTCATCTATTTTCTGTGTACTTTTATGAACTATTTCATTTACCACCCAAATTCCCACATGAAGTCTGACTAGAAGATATTGAAGTAATTCATATGTTCAAATAGGAAATCAAATATTTATCTTGCTCTCATTTTCTTTTTGTGTTTTTTGGAAAGAGATATCTGAAAACAAATAATGATTCGCAAAATTAAGCGGCATTGGATGTATCTCTATAGCTTTGTAACATTATCACAAATGTTGACAGAAAGAATTGAATCATAAAAATTCTTCAGGTGCCTCTATAAACTTTTGCAAGTTTATAGAGGCTGACCTTGGTCAAGGAGAAGTGTAGTTAGACATAGGGCTGGTGCAGTCATTTGCACCAACTCTGGAATGTTCCCCAAAGCCACATCCATTAAAATCTTGGTCCTCATTCTGTGGTGAGGATGTGGAAGATGGAGGAACCTTTAAGAAGTAGGGTCCAGTGGGAAGCTTTAGGTCATTGGGGGCATGCCTTGAAAGAGGCAATGGGACCCTTGTCTCTTCCTGTTATTTCTGGTGAAGAAGTGAGAATTCTGTTCTGCCACACACTCCCTACCACCACTGAACCAAGGGGGATGGGACCAACCAACTACAAAACAAAACTTCCAACATTGTGTGCCCCAAATAACCTTTATTCTTTATAAGTTGAGCATCTGTATTTGTTATGTAACTGAAAGATTGTGTTATACTAATGAACTTACCTGGAGGCTTTTGTTTCTTCTTGAAATGGGCTCAGTTTGCTTTGGTCTTGGCACCTTGTGGTTATTTTGATTCTATCTATAAACAAGTTCAAATTTGGGTTATAACTCCCACGGAGACCCGAGTTAAGGGAGTGGCTTGGATTATGCAGTGCTATGGAAATTCAAAGCATATTCTTCTAAACTATATTTATGAATGTAAGGAGTTGTCCACATGCCTTTATCTCTCTGCTGGCCTGGGAAAGAAAGTACACACAAGGAGGGACAGAGATTATCTTGGCATTGTTCAATGACACTATTAACGACTTGTGCCTTCATCTTGATGGTTTTTGATGACCCTGCTTAAGTGGTTTTGCTCAAACATATACTTTATATTTAGGGATTTTTCTATTTACATTAACTACCTTAAGTCAAGCTAATTTGTAAATACTTAACTCTAATTGAACAGCTATTTTCTTTAAGACAGCCATTTTTTTTTCCACATTTGAGGCTAGCCTAAGAGGCTATTGAGAATCCAAAATGCACTTATGCTACTTTGGTCTCTGCTGAGAAGAAAAATAAGCACTTGACTTTTATTATCAAAGAAGTGAAAAGGATGTGGCTTTCTTTATTATCTCTCTGTTACTTCACAGTGTTGATATAATCTCTCATTAGACCCTTTCCACCACCTGTTTGGAAAGAAATTAAGTGTGCAGTCAGTGAGCCCCAAGGAGGCACCTTTATGATAGAGCAGCTTGGTGGATGCGTGTGTGTACCAGAGGTTTAAAACTCTAAATCTGTGCTAGGTTAGCAAGGTGTGCAGTGGGCCTCCACGGAACATCATTCTTTTAAGAATGATTAAATTGCTTTTCTTTGGATCAACCTTCTCTTTGCTATTTATTTCTTTTGATTGGCAAAATGAAAGATTTTAGTAGATAACTTTCTTGACAGTTCACTGTTGTTATTCTGGTTTTCCTATGTATATATTCATATTTTTTCTTATTTTTGTTTGGCGTTAGGTCTCACTGGGAAATTCAAGAAGAAGTTATCTTGTTAGAAAAAGTGCATCAGATAACAACCTTTTAATATATTGCTATTCTCTATAGTGCTCTTAATACTAATGCACGTGATGATGAAAGAAACAGCCACTTCCACAAAGAAGGTAGGAGGAAAGAAAGACTTGCCATTCTTTGAGTTGATCAAGAAAGATTATGGGCTATGGGTCATAAATATTGAGAAATTCTTTAACGCATTCATGTATTAATTCTTCCCTAAACTGAAGCATAAAATCTAGATGTCTGAGATGGTTCATGTGTTGGTGCTGAGTGCAGGGTTGAAGGAAATCATGAAGAACCAGCATCCCTATTGCTTTGGTGTTGTCTATGGTAGCCAAACCTCTTCTGGATCTTGCGTTTCACAAAGCTTGGTTTCCGTTCTTGATTTGTGCTTGTGTTCCATGCAGTATGTGGGCCAGCTGCCTTCTGACTACACAGATGAGTCAAAGGCAGACAGCCCAGTTAGTGTGACAGCTGGGGGGATGCCCAGTCAGCAGTGTCTGAAAGCTAAGGGTGTGGCCCAAGTGACATGGTATAGCTGATCCAGTTTCAAGCTGTTTGATTTTAATTTACAAAAGTGGGCCAGGCATGGTGGCATACAC
This sequence comes from Chinchilla lanigera, assembly GCF_000276665.1. Lineage (NCBI taxonomy): Eukaryota > Metazoa > Chordata > Mammalia > Rodentia > Chinchillidae > Chinchilla > Chinchilla lanigera. The sequence continues at coordinate 11,310,357 of NW_004955454.1, read as the reverse complement.
CTGTGGTCCCAGCACTTGGGAGGCTGAGGCAGGACGATCACTGTGAGTTCAAGACCAGCCTGGGCTACAAAGTGAGGTCAAGGCCAGCCTGAACTGCATAGTGAGACCCTGTCTCCCCAAACAAAAACAACAACAGCAACAACAACAAAAATGGTTTATCTCTTTGTAACCTTTTGTGAATTGTGAGGAATTCTTATCCTGTACTCTAATCCTTCCTGGTTTTATAGCACTGAGAATAAAGTTTGTTTTTTAAATTAGATAATTACTTTAAAAAACATGTCCTCCTCTATTTTGAAAACATCTCTTCAAGCCAGCTTTCTAAGTCCTTGGCTTGGTTAGGGTTTGACTTCATTTTGAGCCATTACAAACCATCATTTGTATGATGTACATACAAATATGTACATCAGTTGATAGACTATAAATATTAGAAATGTGCATGTAGAGGTTAAATCATAAAAGTGATTTATTTTACTATTTGATGATGTCATTGTTGCCACCCAGATCAGATAACTCAGAGTCACCCAAGATTCTACCTTCTTTCTTTAACTGGCCACAATCCCCAAGATCACCTATTTGTTTTTTCAGCATCTTATTTAACTCCTGTCCCTTTGCACCCTGTGCTCAAGATGCCCCCTCACCTAGTGGATCCGCTCTGTCTCTGGCAATACTAATTTGCTGCAAGATCATGTATGAGGTTTATTGCATTAACAAATATTAAGAAAAATGTCTACCGAACAAAGTTTTTCATTCCAAAGCAAAATAATTTTCTTTGGAGAATGCAGTGTATATGTTTTCTTGTAATCTAAATTTCCTATGTAATTGAAGACTATGATTGAGACCATTGGAATTATGTAGAAACTGAAATTTCATTTTCTGTAATATTTAAAAGGTAGCAACACATTCAGCTTTCTTCTCTTTCATTCAGAAAATAGTTAGGGCTCTGATCTAAAGTTTTTTGGGCTGCATTTGACATAGAAGCTGTGGTGTGCTCACTCTTTACATCTTCTGAGACTAACACTTGCATTTTCTTCTATTCCCCATTGAAAGTCTGTTTTTATCACTATCATGTCTCCATACTCCTTATTGTTAGAGAACCTTATTACAAGGACCATGTCTCAAAAAATATCTCTTTCCTTTATTGGACCGTGAGTTCCATGAACTTACAATTTTAAGTGATTGCACCTGGCATTACACATAGGAAGAGCACAAGGTAACTGCTGGAGCAAATTGATTCAGTCATATGATTTTGCTAATTCTATTCAGAAAGCCTTTGGGGATGTTCTAATTATGCAATCCATTTCAAACTCATATAGAAACTTTGGAAAAGAAAAATAGAATGATTCAGTTCTGTGAACTAGAGGTAGTTGTTGGTGTGGTCTTGGCATGATTTGTCCCCCAAAGTTTCATGTGCTGTAAGCTTGGCTCCCCATGTGATGGTACTGAGCGGTGGTAGAGTCTTAAGATGCAGGACCTGGTGGGAGGTCCTGTCAGAACCATCCTGGAGGGTAAGGTGGTTCTTGCATGAGGGAAACAGTTCCCATTAGACTAAGTTGTCATATAAAAGTGAGCCTAGCCCTCTCCAGTCTCTGCTTCCTCTTTTGCCATGTGATCTCTGTCACATGGATTCTTGTCAGGTGATGCTGTCTGCCATTTTATGACATAGAGGGCAGCTTTCAGCAGAGGATGATCTGGTGGGGCTCCCTAATCTTGGACATCTCAGGCCCTCAAACTGTAAACTCAATAAATCTCTTTACTTTATAAACTACTCAGCTTCAGGTACATTTTTAGAGTAACACAAAACAGACTAAGACAGTTTTTTAGCTAACATTTGGGTATAATTTCAGCTAAACTTATATATATATATATATATATATATATATATATATATATATATATATCATATATCATAGAATTGGGGTCATTGTGTGATACTTTAAAAAACATTATGAACATTTTATCATGTTTTATTATTTTTCTGAATATATTTCCAGAAATGGAATTATTGGAGAAAAAGAGCTGAGACATTGAGATTCCTAAAATGTAATGACAAATTTTCCCTTTCTTAGCAGAATATTTGGTTTTATTGCAAGTTTTCTACCACTGAATATTTAGTATTAAACTTTTGCCATATACTATTATAAGCTTATTACAAAATGAAAAGTTGTATTTGCATTTTCTTAGTTTTTAAAGAGAATAATATGTTTGTTTGTCTCACTGTGAAATATCCCTTTATTGTCTTTTGCTATCATTTGGAGCTGGAATACCGCCTAAAATCCTGTGTTATTTGATTCCCAGTACCAAAAAAAAAAAATCCTGTGTTAAAGGCTTGGTCCCTAGCCTGGTGCTACTGGAGGTGACAGAAACTTTAAAAGGTGGAGCCTAGTGGTAAAGCTGCCAGTCTTTGGGGTGTGTCCTTGAAGGGAGTAGTGGTATCCTAGCTCTTTCTTCTCTGTCTTTCATTCTTGGTTATGAGGTGAATGGTTTAATCTCTGTCACATTCTTTCTGCTAAGATGAGTTGCCACAGGTCCAAAAGCAACAGGGTCAGTTGAACATGGAGTAAAACTTTCAAAATTGTGAGCCAGAATAAAACTTTTATCTTTTTAAGTTGACTACCTCAGATATTCATTACAGGGATGGAATCAATGTAGGCTTTATCCAAGTTCTCATTGGGGTCTTATTGTTTTTCTTATTGATTTATAATAAACAAAATACTAAGTTTTTAACTCTAATGTATTATAATCATTTCTTAGATTGCTTACCTTTATTTTTATTTATGATTTTTTGTTGTGAGCCATTAGTTTTCAATGTTACACATTTTTTGATATAATCATTTGCCATTTATTTAATTTCTTTATGCCTATACAGTACAACACTATTCAAAATTTAGAAATTTTCTTATATTTCTATTATTTGTTATTTTAGATTAGCTTTAATTTTAGCCATCTGAAAATTATTTTGGTATTTTTTAAGTGAGAACTTACTTTAACTTTTTCCTATTAATTCTTGGTAAATTCTCATTACAAAAAGTACAGTTGTTTCCATCCATCTTGCTTAATGAGTGTTGAAAATATTGATCTCATAGCCTGGTAGTCAAGAGGGACTCATTAAATCAGAGAACCTGATTGAAAAACAAGAGAAGGATCACTAGCAATTATTGCTATTTCATTGAGTGTTATTTCAATGTCTGAGGCAATGGGATGGCAGAAGCTTTCATGCTTTAGTTATCATAACTCTTAGCTCATTGCCCCCTGTGAATCATTCCATGGTTGTGGTTCTATATCCTGGGATAAGGGCGTGCCAAACGTTACTGTGGGCTGTTAGCACATGCCAAGTGAGTTCCAGAAAACTGTTTAAAAACAACTTCATGGTGTACTTGGCTACAAAGTGCATCTACATCCAGATCTACCCTGACTCCAGAGGGAGGAGGAATGGACAGAGATTACACATAAGGATGTGCATTGCACTGAATGGGAAGATTGAGTAGCAGAGATGGCTAACCTTTAGGCACGTCATCCTTGGAATGTGGGAGAGCATTTGAACTTGCTCAATAAAGAAAACCCCCAAATTCATGTATTTGAATAGGTGCTGCAATAGAGAAGGTTATTTATATTCTTCCTCATGTAGTATTCATTAATTCTTTAGACATATGTTGCCAAGGGGGCTCCTTTTAAATTGTAATGAAGGAGACAAAGAAATCACCCAAGAAAACATAATAAAAATATTATACAAATAGAATTGAAAGTATAGGATGGAGTAAAGGAGAGACATCATGTTGTTTGTTATGTAAGGGGGATGAGGTTCTGAAATGTCAAGAAGAAGGTCTAATGAGTGTTTTGAGGCTAACATTTGATTTAGACCTGGAAGTATCTGTGTGTATGTATGTGAGTAGGCAAAGGAAGAAGGAGTTGAGATTGGGGTGATAGAGAAAGATTCAGAGTGGAGAAAGTGATGTGAGCATTGGCCTGGTGTTGGGAAAATGTTCAGTGTATTCAGAAAGTGAGAGATAAACTTCATCCTGAAGATGAAAAAGTGAAGGTGGGTTTGGGGTGCATCTACTTGGGACTAAGCCTATGGTTCTTGGGGCGATGGTTCCAGCCCAGGATAATCATGACTTTGGTTTGCAGAGTAACTGACAAACACATTCCGGTATTTGAAGAGTGAAACTCTCACCTGCTGGACTGTCTATTACCTAGGGCAGGGCTGATCGGTAAATAATGTCCCAGACCCTCAACCTTTGAATTCCTCTCCAAATTTTAGGGAGAAGAAGCCTAGAAGCCAATTCTGGTGTACACAACAGGTTGATAGAATAGTTGTCAGAATAATGATACCTGTAGAAAGAATAAGAAAGGGAATAAAAGTAGAATTATTTAGACATATTAATTGGAGCCAATTAAAAACCCAACAGATGTTACTTCATTGCTGCATAACAGGGTGCCATAAGTTTAGTGCTCAGCAATAATACGCATTCGTTCCCTGCCAGTCAGCTGTCTGGGCCTGGCATGGGGTAGAGTCTCTCTGCTCAGGGCCTCTTAAGGCTGAACCAAGTGTTAGCTACGGCTGCTGTCTCATCTGAGACTCCTGTCCTTTTTCAAGGCTGTGCAGGCTGTTGGCAGAGTTACCTTCTTTGCAGTCATAGGGTTGAGGGTCTGTGACGTGGTCACCTGAGGGCCATTCTCAGTTCTCACTGACGACCCCATGGTCTCTGCCGTGTGACTGTTTCCCCTAAGTGCCCTTTTGCTTTTTGAAGACTAGCAGGAAAATGTTTCTTTTGTTCCAACTCCCTGACTTTCTCTGACCCCTGAAACCAGGCTTCAAGGTCTTATGTAATAAAGCGAGGTCTGCCAGAATAATCTCCCTTTTGACTAAGGAAGCCATTTGATCAGTGGCCTTAATTATACTTGCAAAATCCCCTTTGCATGTAATATAATATTAGCACAGTAGTTATGAACCATCATATTCCTAGTTTCTGGCTGGACAGAAGAGAAGGGAATTATACAGATGTGTTTACTATGGTTGGGAATTTTGGAGATCAATCTAGAATTCTGCCTTCTAGAAGCATCCATATCATTTTGTCCTGAGATCCTTATGTCCACGGAGTGATGGAATACTTGATCAACCTGGTAAACTCAAGTTGTAACTTTGGTTCTGACCTCCACAATGGATCAGAGGCAAAGAAATAATGTGAGATTTGTGAATTGGGCACAGTTGTTGCTCCTTCCCTAGTAGTAATTACCTAAGTGCTGTGGCAGTAGCCAAAAAGTGAACTTTACTTGAATTAATTCTCTCTAGGTGTGTTCTGGTTTAGAGCCTGAATATCCCACAAAGATTTCATGTGCTCATAGATGAGGCCTTTGGAAGGTCATTGGAACAGGAGCCAACACAAGTGACTTGCATTGAGAGGTGGAGTCTGGTCAGAAGAGGTGGGTCACTAGGTCCAGTGTCACCTAGAAAGGTTCTATGTCTCTTCCCAGCCCCTCACTCCTTTCCCTCCTTCTCAGGCACCATGATGTAAGCAGCTTCCCTTTGCTCAGTCCCTGCTACCATACCCCTTCTGCCTGGAGCCGGGTGACTATGGAGTGAAACTGTTAAAATCTGTCAGCTAAAATAAACCTCTCTTCCTTTGAGGTGTCAGCTAGTTTGTCTCAGTGAGGAAGAAAGTGACAAAGACAAGATGGGAAAACCTCATAGATGTGGTAATGATTTTGAACTTCGATTTAAGTTGACTCATTTGTCAAGTATAATTTTATTTTACACATGCACTCATTTCATTCAATTTGGAGGCATTTGACATGTAAGTGGATGGGAGGCAGTGAAGCAGAGCAGGAGTGAGGGGACTGTTAAATTCAGGATATCAGACTAGAGGGAGAAGAAGAAGGTGAGCCTTGAAAATCATGCCGTGCTCTCTGTGTTTCTCTCTTGGGTGCTGTTGCTGTTTGCCTACGCATCACTATCACAGAGCTTGGAATTTTCAGCTTTATTTTTATGGTCTTGCTAAAACTGTCCAGCTTGCAAGCATGATCTGTGATGAGGCTTTTTGTTCCTGGTACATAAAGGAGCCTGGAGGAGAGGGCTAAAAAACACCTTTTTGTGGTTCTGTGTTTCTTGCTTTCCTGCTCTCTCACTTCCTTGCTTCTTTGTGGAAGTATTTGTGGAGTACAGCATGATAATTTGATAAACATTGACAGTGTGCAATGATCAGATCAGTGATCATTGATCAGATCAGCGATCTGTGTAACGATCATATCTGTAATGATCTGATTATTACAGATCAGTGTGTAATGATCAGATCAGGGCAATTAGATTTTCTATCTGCTTAAACATTGGTCATCTCTTTGTGTTAGGAACCTTCAAACTCCTCTCTTCCAGTTCTTTATAAAATATACAACACACTGTTGCAAACTATTGCCACTCACTGTGTTATAGAATGCTAAAATTTATTCTTCTGTTTAATGAGTGGTTTTTTTTTGGTGCTGGGAATCGAACCCATGATCTCACGCTTGCGAGGCAGGCACTGTGCCACTGAGCTATATCCCTGACCATTAATGAGTGTTTTTATTTTGCTCCAAGTCTTCCTTATTCCATCTCGCTGAATGGGCTGTACGTTGTGCACTCTTTTGTGTTTCTGGTCTTCATGTTTGATTTACATAAAGACCTTTCATGTTGTACACAAGCTAGGGTCTTGCGTTATACATTGGCTTAGGTCGTCGCTCATCCATAATGCATCGTACTTGTTGTTTGGAGCAAAGCTGTCACGTCTCTATGACTCTTTTATTACCAACTTCTAAATGCCACTTATTTTTTGATATTATTTTGTTTTCCCATGGTAAGAAAGCAACATGAAATCTACACTCAGTATTTCCTCACTGTCTAACATAGTCCTGTTCATCATGGGGACACTGCTGCACAGCAAATATTGGAACTTTTTCATATTGGCTAATTGAAATTTCATGCCTGTTAATAAGTAATTTTCCATTTTTCCCTTCCCCCAGTCCTTGGCAGTATCTTACAAAGAGTTAATTTCTAAAATACATACAAACTCTTGGAACCCAGTAGCAAAATCTATTGATTCAGAAAAAAACAGATGAAATGCTTAGGTAGAAATCTCTCCAAAGGGGCTGGGAATATAGCTCAGCAGGCACAAGTGCCTGCCCAGCAAGTGCAAGGTCCTGAGTTCGATTCCCGGTACCAGAAATCCCTCTAAAGAAGAAATACAAATGACCAACAGGAAAATGAAAAGATACCCAATGTCTCTAATCATCAGGAAAATTTGAATCAAAACCACAGTGCGGTATTACTTCACCTCTGTTAGGATGGCTGTTGTTAAAAGGATAAGAGTCAGCAAAGATGTGGAGAAATTTAACACTTTTCACTGTTGAGTACGAAAGATGGCACAGCCACTATGGGTAATGGTATATATTTACCATAGGAACCAGAAATCCTACTGGTGAGAACTTTTCCAAAAGACACTCAATCAGAATCTTTTTGCTAACTTAGCTCACTGTATTTGAGCCTTGGGAAATAACAATCACTTTTCTCCTACGTTTATATCTGAGTGTATGAGTCTATGAATTTTTTGTTCTTCCTCATGAAATTTCTATTGTAACGTATTTTTATAATGAGCATGTATTAATGGAATCATACAAAAGTTGTCTTTTTCCTTTTTGTTAGTGCATGTTCATTATGCAGAACAGTGGATTTCACTGTGGCATTTTCCCATGTACATATAAAATCCCCTGATCGCATTCATCCCCCCTCCCCGTGGTTCTCTATTCCCCTTCTCTCCCCTCTGCCCCCGGTTCTCTTCCTCTTGCCTAGTACTTTCCTTTCTACTTTCATGTCCCCAGTTTTAGATTCCACCGATGAGAGAGAACGTGTGGCACTTGCCTTTCTGAGATGGGCTTATTTTGCTTAACGTCATGATCACCAGTTACACCTATTTTCCTGCAATGGACATGATCTCATTCTTCTTTTTGGATCATATTTCATATCACATTTCCTTTGCTCATTCATACATTGGCAAGCACTTGGGCTGATTTCATAGCTTGGCTATTGTGAACTATGCCCCACCAAGGATGGGTACGCAGGTATTCCTTTTGTGTGTTGACTTAATTCTTTTAGCTATTTGCTAAAGAGTGGGACAGCTGGGTCACATGGTCCAGCTCCATACAAAGTGTCTGAGCTACTTTTCTCATCCCTGAGACACAACATCTGACATCCACAACCAAAAGGAGGAAAGGGTCATTTTGGCTCACAGATTGTAGAGGTTTCAGATCTTAGCTGGTCAGCTCTAAGATGCGGTGGCTTGGTAGAAGCTGGCTTATGGTGTGGCAGCGGGAAGCAGAGAGTGACCAAGGGAGAAGGGAGAGAGATGAAGCCTTCCAAGCCACACCTCCAGAGACCCCATTCCTCCAACCAGGCTTCGCTATAAGCTCATCCATGGAGTAATCCACCGATGAGTATCACGCCCCATGATTCAATCACCTCCCCAAAGCCCCACCTAGGAGCACCTGAGACTTTGGGGAGATGTCTGGATATAAACTGTAACACTAATTTTCATACTGGTTGTACTAGTTCACATTCTCACCCGCAGTGTAGAATGGTCCCTTTATCCCAGGATCCTAACCAGCATTTACCGTTTTTATATTCTTGATGATGGCTATTCTAACTGGGCTGGTGCTGCAGTGAGGGTTTGGAAGGGAAACAATATAATACAGGACACATAGTTTATAAGATTATTTTATAGTAGTCACCCAAAGGGTCATATGCAAAGAGAGTTCAGGAAATCTGTCCACATTCTAAAGACAAGAAGAATCCAGCTGAGAGCCTGAATCCCATGGCAGTGTCTTGCATGAGTCCAGCTGAAGACCTAGAGCCCATAACAATGCCCCCATGAGCCTAACTGGAGGCCCAGGGCCCATTACAAAGTCCTGTGTAGTCCTGTTTCATGAGTGCACTGGGAAGGCCCAAAGGTCAGTGGTGGAACCTAGAAAATCTGTGCCAGCAGGATGAAGGATCTGCGCCAGCAGGCTGAGGGATCTGCACTGGAGCCAGGAAGTGACCCTCAAAGTAAGGATCAGTCCTCCCCCAAAAGGCGCCGCAGCCATCCTCAGGGACAGCAAGTTCCTGAACTACTCTGATGATAACAGAGGAGTCCATATTAGGAAAGGCAGCATGATAAGCTTTTCCAGGACATTGAGTAGTGTACTACCTTCCCCTCCAGAGCCGGGAAGCAATGCTCAAAGTAAGGACCAGAGCTCCCCCAAGGCGAACTGTAGCCATTTTCATCAACAATAAGATCCCACGTTCTTCTAATGAGAACAATGAGAACAGCCGAGATCATCAGGAAAGCCAGCATGACAAGCTCCTCCAGGAGAACCAATAGCACCTCGAGGGCCAACAGCTCCCTAAGAGCACCATTTTTTCCCCTCCAGTTTTCCTTTCCTGCTGTTCGCAACAATCCTCCCGTGAGCCTTCTACACCCAGTGCCACGCTGGCCCAGTTCATCTGGGTGTTTCAGGCTGACCACCAGCTGTCAGTGAACCACAAGCAGTATGGAATTTCAGTGAAGTTTTGATTTACATTTCCATGACTCTATGGATGTTGAATAATTTGATGCATATTTATTGGTCACTTGTACCTTTTCTAAAACACATCTTAAATACAATATCTTTAACATAGTCATAGGTTGCACAGACTTCAGAAGGAGTGCTGGATTTAGATGATGCATCAATGCACAATGGAAACCAAGCACCCTCTGAAAGCTGGAACCCCAGACCAGGCTGCAAATATGTAGGAAAAGATGCTGAATACTGCATTTCAATTTTGATCTCTCTTACCATTTGGGCTATTTTAAAGCACTGTGGTAACTTTTTCTTCTCAGTGTTAGAACTTTGCAGGGAGAGTGGTTCCCCGGCCACAGGTGAGGGCTGTGAAGCAGACCGGGCAGGGACTAGGCAGCAAGAGCCAGTGGGAGCCGCCGATGGCACCATCTACCTGACCAGCTCCCGTGGAGCAGGGGGCCACAAAAATAGCAGCGAGTGTGCATAGACTCAGCTCCAAAGGACGCCAAAAATGAAGGGCAGGACGTGCAGATACCCATTTTCAATTTTTTCTTTGATTTAAAACAATTATTAGTACATGCTCGTTTTGCAGTCATCTTGGGCAATGGGTGATATACATATACTGCCTCCTGCTCATTGTAACTCCTCTTCTCCTCTCTTCCCAGAAGCTCTCACCAACTCCACACAATCTACCTCCATGTTTGCTACTCTCTCCCTTTTATTTAGCTCTTTAAACTATTTATATTTTGGCTTTTTCGTAGTGAGAAACCATTGCAGTGCCAGCATTCCCTACACAGCTCTCACATCTGGATGAAGAACCACTAGGCCACAGCCTCCAAAATGTCCCACTCACGTTTCTGGGCAAACAAGTGGTGCTGATCTTCATGGGGTCAGTGAGATCTGTGAACACGGTATGAGGGGAAATTCTATGCTAAAATAGTATTGTCACGCACTGGTTATAGTGATGGTGTCTCACCTGTTAGTTCTCATGATCACTAATCCTCACGAGAGTCCTATGAGCCTGACACAATTTAATGGTGAGAAAATTGAAGCCCGGGTTGGATAATAACCTTCGTAGATCCCACAGCCGGAAGCAACCATGCTAAGTAGGACCAAGGAGGCGGGCTACATCGCGCATGCGCCATCTGTCCCATCGTTGCGCCTCTGTAGGGCCTGGCTAGATTTAAGGCCCAGAAGGCACCAAAGATTCGCTGCCTCACTGGCACTTTTCTCCCACTCAGTAAAAATAAACTTTTTATTTTGCTTGTCACCAGGGTTTGGTTTTACCACACAGGGCTGCAAAGCATTGTTTTGGAGATTATGTAAGTATGGTAAAATTTTCTCAGCAAACAGTATTAAATACAACAAGAATATAATTTTCTTTCCTGTAACAAACTTGACGCTGCCAGGGGCGTGGTGTTAAGTTTTCAGGACAACTCTGGGGACTTTGACAGCCACCTGAAACAACCAGAGGGGAAATCACCAAAGCCCAGCATAAGTCACAAAGCCGTGAACATTTTCAATCATAAATCAAAGTAAGAGATGGGAATAGCGGTAGCCCGTGAATTTTATAGTGTATTATTCATAGAAAAATTACAGGGAATGATAACTTTGAATTAAATGAAGCATTTCTTTGCAGTTAATGGGCATCTATGCCCTGGGAGAAAATTATGAATATATCAAGAGGGACAACTTTCAGGCTTTCGGTAGGCATTCTAGTGGAGGCCCTGGTGAAGTTGTTCTGCAAAGGTGAATAACTGTGTTTTGTGCTTTGTTTCCTGAAGGCAATGAGTATTCATGAAATGAGAATTTACAAGGCACTCATTCTGTGCAATGAAAGGGAATGGTACTGCCAACCTTGGAAGTCTATCAAAGGGCACACAAAGCTGCACCATATGCTATGTGTCTCTGTCCAGAACCCATGGCCTGAGGTCCTAATGCAAAGCCAAATTTCCAGTCCCAGACTTCTCAGGAATGACCACATTGCATGATTAAAATGGATGTATGTAGGCCCAAGAATAGGCATAAAGTAGCACTACTAATAGTAGTACAGTAGTTACAACTTAATAAGTATGATGTTCCAGTCATTTTATACCAGCTGTTTCAATTATTTTCTTTAACCTGTGAGTTATTAATGCCTATTCTTATTTTCAGATAAGATATTAGTTTGTTCCACTTCATGTAAGATCTATGACTCTGCTATACGATACTTTAGGTGATTTTAGGAGTGATAATATTTTACTGAAATCTGGTTAGTAGATGAGGAAACTGAAGCTAAATGAAACTACCTGAAAGAAACGTGGAAATACTAGAGAAAGTGTGAGGTCTGAACTTCTGACCAGACACGTCTCTCTGCCGAGTATGTGTGTGCTCCCTCTATTACAGGAGCCTTTTTATATTTCATTTCTTGATGATAGCCATTATTTCTGGAGTAAGATGGAATCTCAGAATTGTTTTGTTTGCATTTTCTTTAAAGGTCAGCAATATTAAGTATTGTTTCATGTATTTATTGGTTATTGGTAGTTCATCTAGAAGTTCTATTCATTTTGGTTTCTTATTTTTTGATGGTCTTTTATTTTGGGGGGTTTAATTTTTTTTTCTTTTAGAGTTCTTTATATATTCTAGGTGATAGTCCTTTGTCCAAGGAATTGCTGGGAAAATCTGTTTTCCATGCTGCAGGTTGTCTTTTCACTCTGTTGGTTGTTTCCTTTGCTGTGGAGAAGCTTTTAAATTTGGTATAATCCTATTTGTTGATTCTTGGTATTATTTCTTGTGTCATTGAGATTCTTTTCAGACATTCCTTGCCTATCCCCATATGTTCAAGCATCTTACATATTTTATCTTCCAGAAGGTTAAATGTTTCTGTTTTAACAGTGATATCTCTGATTCATTTTTATTTTAGTTTAATAGTGGGTGAAATGTATGTAGACTCAATCTTCTGTGTTTGGTAACAAGTGCTGGTGAAGCTGCAGGGAAAACAAAACTATTCTACATTCTTGGTGAGAATGTAAACTAGTATAATTACCATGGAAATCAGTATGGAGAGTCTTCAAAAAACTAAAAGTAGAAATTTTGTTTGACTGAGCTGTTCCTTCCCTAGGTAATTTCCCAAAAGAGTTAAAGTCATCATATTACAATGACACTTGTATACTTATGTTTACAGCACTATGATTTATAGTAGTTAAAACTTGAAAACAGCTTTTTTGCCCATGAACAGATGAATGAATGAAGAAATGTGGTATTTATACACAACTGAGCGCTGCGTTGTCATACAGAACAATAAACTGAAGCCTTCACAGGTAAATGGATGCATCCTAAGACCATAATATTAAGTGAAATGAATCAGACACACAGGCTTAAATATCACATGATTCCTCTTACATGAGGACCCCAAAATAGAAAAAAGAGCAAAATAAAGGCATTGGGAAAAAAGGAAATATTTTCAAGTGGGAAGGGGAACAAGAGGTGAAGGAAAGGCAGAAAAGGGAGGAAAATGGGATGGAAAAAAAAGAATTGAAAAAATGGGAGTAGAGATTTGGTAAATCCCATAAAAATGGGAATAGAGCTTTGGAAAAGGGGCCCAAGAGTTGGAAGGAGCTGGGAGGGAGAGGAGGATAGGAGATGAAGAAGAATTAAGATGTGTCATGCACGTGTACCAGCGCTCTGTGATAAATGTAACATCCTGTCCTGCAAATATGTACTAAAAAAAAGAAAAAGAAAAAGGTCTGTTTCCCAGGCTCCAAACTGAGAATCCATTGTCTAGATTCAAATAACTACTTTCCAAATAAAAGGCAGAATTGATCAGATGTTTTAAAAGGGAAGAATGAGGCAGGGTACAGCAGTACAGACCAAACATAGTGGCACATGCCTACAATCCAAGCACCTGGGAGGCTGAGGCAGGAGGATTACTGTGAGTTTGAGATCAGCCTGGGCTACATAAGAGTTTGAGGTCACTTTGAACTATATAGTGAAAAAAACAAAACAGAAGAAAACAAATGATAAGGGGAGAGGGGCAGAGTGCCAAGCCCCCTCTGTTTCAAAAAACAAAACAGAAGAAAACAAATGATAAGGGGAGAGGGGCAGAGTGCCAAGCCCCCTCTTCTATCATGCCCATTGCTTTCTTCTGAATAAAGTATTCCTTTATGTGGTCTTGCTCCAAACTAGACTCTTACATGACCCTGTACTCAAAGGTTCGTGTTTCACTCACCACTTCCCTAAACTTAGGGTGAAGCCACGGCTTGTGGGAAGTGTGGAACAAATGCTGGTGAAATTTGGTTTTATATATTCAAAACAATCAATTACAGGCAATCGTAAACATCTTTATCAGATTCTACATTTTCACATTATTCAACTCTACATGCTTTCTACATAGTGTTTCATAGCAGAAAAGCAAAAAATATAGTCAATCCCTGATTTACGATGACTTGACTTATGATTGTTTGACTGTATTCTGGTACAAAAGCCATATGCATTCAGTAGAAGCTGTACTTTGAGTTTTGGTCTTTTCCTGATCCAATGATCGGCTGGGTATTTGATCTTCTGTCATGATGTTGACAGATCCAGTTATCTATGTGGCCACAGGGAGAAACAACTCTTACTGTGCCGTGCACTGTGTTACCATGCTAGGGTGCTCAGTAGGTCATGTGAGTTCAATGACATTTTTTTTTTTTTTTTTTTTTTTTTGTCTTTTTGAGACAGGGTGTTGCTATGCAGTTCAGGCTGGCTTTGAGCTCACTTTGTAGCCCAGGCTAATCTCGAACTCACCATGATCCTCTTGCCTCAGCCTCCCAGGATGGCTTTGAGCTCACTTTGTAGCCCAGGCTAATCTCAAACTCACAACGATCCTCCTGCCTCAGCCTCCCAAGTGCTGGGATTACAGGCGTGCGCCCCCACGCCCGGCTTTTCAATGCTGTTTTGATTAATGATATTTTCATCTTACAATGGGTTTACCAGGAAGTAACCTCATGATAAATGGAGGAGCCTATGCCTTTGTTAACTGAGTTACATAAGAAGTATCTCAAACTGTGACAAGCAAGTGGTGTGCTTTAACCTTTTTGTGATCTTCATTGAAGAAATAAGTTTGAAACCCGATTATGTTAACACCCCCAAGAGTATAATTGTCCTGATGAAATGCTGAACTGGAGCTTTAAGCAAAAATAATGGAGTTCTCTGATGGATATTAGAATAATGCAGAGCGGAGAGGTGTGAAGTCCATTCTGGCTTAAGTATTATTCCACCCTGCCGTTAAATCCAGCTCGATAGTTCCTTAGCCAAATTTTTCATGAAGTAATAGCAGTTTACAAATGAAGAAAAGCTATGTGTCAGCAGTTAGGAGATGCCAGAGGAATAGATTTGTGGAAAACAAGGGGAAGTGGTTTAAGAGTGAGGGCCTAGGCAGAGATGAAGTGAGGGCCCTGGCTGGGGCATAGTGGGCTGTAGTTTAGCAAGAGCAGATGTGGGGCGCCTGGAGACTCACCATGCCCCTCCACCTCCTCTGTCTCCTTGGGAACACAGGTGCTGTACTAGGACAGATGCTTAAAGGATGATAGAAGCCAAGGAGAAAGAAGCATCAATAACAATGAGATGTCCTTTGCATTTCTTGGATTCAAAAGCACAATCTGGAGTGATAGCTACAGTAGGAAGGAAGTAGACTTTGTGTGAACTCTAAATTGAAAAGTTAAGTGGTTTGAATGTGTGTGTTAATTCATTTTTAGAGCATTAATGCCACTGTCCATCAATTACCTCCCAGCCATAGACCTAGGTCTGAGGGGTTACCAAGCGTTGCAACAGAGGACAGATTAGATGCCCTTACAAAGATTCCTGGTAGTATATTATGATAGATGGCAACTACATTAAAGAAAAATCAGGGGGAACAAAGAGTAATGCACTGCACCAAAGTGGAGATGCAGGTTTCCCCTTCCTTTTATGTGACATTCTGCGAGCAACGTGTCTTCTCTTTGTCTCATTTTCCCTCATTTGAAACAAGGAGTTTTATGATATAATCTCTATGGTCTTTCTTAGTTCTGTGATTTGTAACCCTCCAGTATCTAAATTGCCACGTAGCGCATGCTCTGTGAGCTCACCGTGGCCTTCCTGATGAAGGAGGCCCTCCCTGTGCCTGGCGCTTTACTGCAGCCAGCCTTAAAGTTCATTGGTTGGTTGATTGATTGATTGATTGATTTCAGTTGTAGGGATGGAAACCAGGGCCTACGGCATAGTAGGCAAGTGCTCCACCACTGAGCCACAGGCTCAGCTGTCCTTAAGACTTAATCCACCATCAGATGCATGAGTAATTAAGAAAGTGCGGGTTCCATATTTACTTTCACTCAAAAATGAGTAGTGTGCCTTCCGAAAGCAGTTACAACACATGGAAATCCTATTTATTTTGGGTGAAGATTTTATGTAAATTAATACTACATATTTATATAGGCCAGGATTTCCCAAATGAAAGCCATCTGTTTTGGAAATAAATACTGACTTTAATTATTTTTATTTACTCATTTATGTATATTGACTCTTCAATAATAAGCCCACTCACATAGGAATTAGCAGTTCTGTGACATAATAGAAACGTAGTTCACAATCATGTTTCTTTTCATTTTAAAGAGAATAAAAAATAAAAAAACATTAAAAACAATACAGAATTTCAAGACAAGATGATAGGAGATCAAGACAAGATGATAGGAGTGGTTGTTATGGTGCCTATTATTATCTTGAAAATAGTTCTTCAGAGAAGGGAAAAAGAAAAATATATGTATATCTACACAAAATAGCCAAGATACTTGTACTACTAATTTCTATTGGCTTATTGAAAGGGACAATTAATGCTTAATTTTTTTTTTTTTTGGATCAGTTTTGCACATCTCCCTCTGGTAATCTGAACAAGATCCTGTTTGGCAAGGCAGGCTCTTAGATAACTCTGAATTCCCTTGTCCTTCACAGCGAAACCAGTCACTCAGGCTGTGACCTTAAAGTCTTCGGTTGTAACGAGGTGACCCCGCTCTCATAGTCTTCACACAGTTTGAGAAAGTTTTCCTTCTTTTCTTTACTGCATTAGAAAAAAATAAACTTTCCTCTTGTTGGTGTTGAGCAGCAGAGAAAAGCGAGCTGGCTGCCTTTAGGAGCTGAGTGTAGTATGTTACACAGACGATCTGCTTGTGCAAAGGAGTAATCAGGAGATTAAGTACTAATGAGCAGAAAGGTATGTGGGCAATGCATGGCTCTAAACAATGGAAAGTCACTCGGTTCTGTGGCGCCAGAAGGCTTACCAAGTATTTGCCTCCAATTCATCAGCAAAACAAATGGGAAGAGTAATTAGAAGCAAAGCAGAGGCTTTGGCAGTAGGCTCTCATTTTCTAAACTAGCACTTGAAGTAAACAATCGTGTCTGAAACCTGTTGCTACTCCAACTACAACTGCTTGGACTTCGTGATATAGGTCAGCTCTGTGTCCTTAGATGCGCCTTGACCCACCTCAGGAACTGACTGTCACCCGCAGTGCCTCCCTGAGCTGCTCTGTGCTCCCTCACTCCCCGACCACCTGAAAACGTTTGATAAGATCACTTGTTGATTCTCACTCTCCCTCCCGTCCTCTCCCCCTTCCCTTCCTCCCTCTTCCCCCCTTCACATCAGAGAATATGTATTATGTGGCCAAGGCATATATAACACCGAGCCAGATAATAGATAATGGTGAGGCAGAGTGTGAAAATAAGCCTGTCCTAACAGTTCTATGAACTCATTTAGATAGGAGAGATAGAGGCGTCTGCAGAGAAAACCTGACCCGTGCATAGTTGGGTAATCTCATTAAATAAGAATCAGGTTGACTCTGTATTAAGAGCGAGGGACAGATATGGGAGAGGGATGGCTGGTGGCAAAGGAGTTCTACCTGGAGGAACCACGAAGATACAGACACTTAGAAGGACCAGGACAGATCAAGGGAACCAGGACTTTAAAAAAACCCAAGCACAGCATTCATAAGCTATAAAGATAGCATCACTAACACATTCAACAATAGCCTGAATAATAAGATATTTATTGAAGACTTGATCATTTGTGTTTGTTTAATGATCCTTACCATGTTAAACCTAGCTACATTCCTAGGTTAGTTTTTATTTTTCACTTTGAGACAGAGTCTTGATAAATCTCTAGATTGCCTAGACTGGGCTCGAATGTGTGATCCTTCCTGCCTCATCCACCCGGAATGCTGGGATTCCAGGTGTGCACCACCATGCCGAGTTGCTAACCTTGTTCTACGGAGGAGCAAAGAACAAGGATTGTTAGTGCATTGCCTCAAACGGTATGGCTTCATGGATGTTTCGCAAAAGATGACTGGAGAAAAACTGGAAGAGATGTAAGGGGTTAAGAAGCTAAATAAATGACTTTTAGAACATTTTCCACATTGACTGACATGAGTGGCCTTGTGGTCAGACACCAGTGATGAGAACAGCAGTATTCCAGTGGAGAAATAGTACGAGTTTGTAAGCTCAAGCTTGTTCCAAGAGTATGAGCTAAGCACACTGCAGAAGCGGGAGAGAGTTTAGCAAACAAAGGGCCCTGAAGAATAAGTGGCCACTCGGACACCAAAGCAGGTTCTCAGTTGCCCAAGAACTTATCCTGAGAGAGTGCTTCCAGCTCACTGAATTTACTTTCCTAGTCCAGGAATTGAAGCCAGGGGGAAAAAGTAAAATTTGTTCAACAATCTAGGGAGACGTAGCAAAGCCACACTTTGGAATGAGACAGATGTGGATTGGAAACCCGGCTCCTCTGCTTACTACCTGAGCAAACTGCAGGTACTTGGGGACATTGCTCGTGTGTCAGATGGGGATGGCACACAAACCTGGTGAGGTACTTGTAGAGTGTAAGGGAGCTTTCCCTACAATCACTATGCAGTCATCGTCACAACCTTACAGAAGGACAAGAACTCAAACTTCTGACATGGGTGTTTGCTGAGCACAGCAAGCAGCTTCAACATGCCAGGCACCACTTTGCACTTCACAGCAGGTCTTAACCAGGCTAAATTCATGATATAACTCACTTTAGGGTGCCACCTTGCCCTCAGAACATGCCACGGAGGAGCAGTCACTTACTGCAAGTGAACAACAAGAAACGTTGACTCCCAGGTAATGGGAAGGAGCAATGCGTCAGAACTTTCTCTTTCCAGGGCCGAGTCTTCCAGTTACTTCGGCGGTTCTCCTTGACACTGTCCTCCAGGCAGCCAATTGCCATCATTTCCTTCAGGTTTCAATTAACTAGTGCTGAGGGATTCTAACTCCCAGTGCTATTCATTTTTAGTCATTGAATCCATTTCAGCACCAGTCAGCCTGAGTTTCACGTCACCGGTCAGATTCATGAGGCCGCCATGCAATCCTTTTAGGATACATTAGAGAGTGCTTTATCAGCACAAGTAAGGGAAAAGTAGGCAGTGACTTAAACCCTACTCCCAGAATGCATACGGGAAAACGTATGGGGTTTGGAGATGCTGAAGATACTGTAAATTTCAAAGATATGGAAGCCATTTTTGGAATTAAAGAGTTGAAAGCTAATAAAAGCAAGAGAATATCTTGTCCCTCAGTTTAATGTGGCTTCAGGTTTTTGGGCTGTTCTTGTAACCAATGTATGTAAAAATAACTTCTTAAGTGCTCAGAGTTTTTTTTTTTTTTTTTTTTTTTTTAAAAACCAGTGACAGCATTTGTGATCTGTTGGCATTTCCTAATACGAAAACACTTCCACTATCCTTACAAACTCTAACTTTCAAGCCTAGACCACTGGAAGGCTAATGTCTCTTTGTACATCATCTATATGTGAAATTATTTAGAGAGGCTGAACTTCGGGATTCTTGGACTTCTGATCTTAGTTTTCAAATTTAAGGGCTCATAGATTCTTGTATTAAAAGGACTGTAAAAGTTAAAAACATCTTCTGCTTGACTCTACTTTATGATGTACCTCCTGGGTTGTTATCTTGCTTTTATAGAAATATCTGAAGTCACGGGTGCTGCTTGTTTCTCAAGGTCAACTATTTTATTGGATACATCTGACTTAGAAACTTAAAGTTTATTAAACTGAAATCTACCCCTTATAGCTGCTGATCTTTCTTGTCTTTTGGGAGGAACTCAGAAGCATAGTTGTGATTATAACGAGATGGTTCAAATTTATAAAAGACACATTGAAGAAGCTTTGGAAAATATAACAGAAAATAAAGTGAAACTCAGCTATATGTCTACCCTGCAGTGCTATTCACTACTGATAGCCTTTGGTATTTTTTCTTATACATTTCCCCATGTGTGCTTGTAAACACGTTCACCTATGAAATTGGAACTCTGGCTTTATGTACTATTTTCAGAATTATATCTAATGTTGTGAACATTTCAACACCTCATTAAATGTTCTTCAAATGGTGATTTTTAAAGGTTTAGTAAGAGCTCCAAATTTTGATAAACCACAACTTACATTTCATAGTTTGCCTACACGGGCTCAACCAGCATTGGATTGAAAATACTTAGAAAGAAAACATTGTGTTTTAGTTACTTTCTTATTGCTTGGATGAAATACTCCACACCTGTAAGTTAGAGGAGGAGAAGTTTATCTTGGCTCACAGTTTCTAGAGATGTGGGTCCATAGCTGGCTGTCTCAAGGCAGGGTGGCATAGCAAAGGAGAAGCAGGTCATGACGTGGCAAGTTCACAGGTGGAAGAGGTATATGTACTTTGCCACAGCACACGCACAGGGACCTGCCTCCTTCCACCAGGCTTCACCTCCCAGCGTCACAGCCAGCTGTAAACCTGTCAGAGGGCTAATCCAGCATCACACACCCATGATCCAGTCACCTCTGAAAACCCCACCTAGGAGTGCTTGAGGGTTGGGGGACATCTAGATATAAACAATAACACATTGCATCTTTACTCAGCAAGTGCAGACTTTCTTCTTATTATTTTCTAAACAATGTAATAAGTACCTAACCTTTACATTACATTAGTATTTTATATAATTTACAGAATATCACTTTAAATTATAGGGAGCATGTGTGTAGGTTGTGTACCTACAAGAAACACAGCATTTTTTTCATAGAGGAATTGAACATCCTTTGACTATGTTATTTGTAGGGGTCCTGGGATCAGTTCCCCAAAGATACTGAAGAATGACTTATTTTTACCATGCCTTCATTTGTTGATTGCTTAGTGCAGGTAAAAGTAGATGTGTGAAATTTGAAATTACTTTAAAATATCTGTCTTAGTTACTTTTCTCTTATTGCTGAGACAAAATACCCAACACCCAAATTTAAGGGAGAATGGGTTTATTTAGCTCACAGTTTGTAGAAGTTTCAGTCCATAATCACCTGGCTCTAAGCCTTGGTGGCACGTGGCAGGGGGCAACCATTCCTGGTGGCAGAACACAGCAAAAACAACAAGAGAGAGGGAAGACAAGCCTTTTCTTGTCCCTTGTATTGTATCTATTCTACTGATATTAGGACGCCAGTTCAGTCAGTGGACAGATCCAAAAATTACCCATCCTTAATCCCAGCATTTTACTACAGATCAATCACATTCTAGATTCAGCCTGTGAAAAAGTTCCCTGAAAAAGTCCTTTGACCACATGAGGTTTTGGGTGGGCATCTAGACACAAACCATAACAATATCTGGAGACTGTGGATGCATACCTCAAGTCTATTTAAGATTCAACATCTTTCAGTATGTCTTATAATTATTTCTCCTCTATTACAGTTTTTCTGCCTTTTCCTTTCTGAATCTCCTCTTGAATTTAATCCTGTTTTCATACAAGGTACAACTTTCACCCACAACAGAACACACTACTTTGGTTGGCATTTGAGTACTTCAGATCAACTCAGAAATATATTTTCCTAGATTTGTGAATATTCTTCTATAGTCAAATAATGCAATGTAATATTTTATTTATTTATTTTTTTTTTACTGAATAATACTGGCTGTTAGTATTTTTACACTTAATCTATTATTTTTAGTTTATAGAACCACATAGAGTGTCTGGTACATAGTCCTTGTTAAACATTAATGAAAATGAAAATAAAGTCCCAAAAGTGTTCCTCTTTATCACAGGCTTATATAATTCATTATCTGTACCAAAATGACATTTATTCTTCTTGTATTTAATTTGTGTCATTATTCTAAGAACTATTTAGACTATGACTCTGATAGGCAATACAAGTCCTTTCCTCCAAAGTTTCAGGTTATTTGTAAATCTGACATTTCTCTCTCTACTATTTTCCATTAATAAGATGTTGAGCCAGAGAGAAGCAAACCCGCAGGATTCCAGCACTCTCACAGAAACCTTCCAGTCTGCAGTCAGCTCACCCACTTGGAACTACTCATCTGCTTTTGACCAAATTTTCACATGCAGTAATTTACTTTAAACCACTTTCATTATGCTTGCTGCGTTAGTCAGATTCTCCAACTCTAGTAAACAATAATTTGACTTGCAATGACCTTTCTGGTGAAAACCGTGCTAATTCGTGGTAATCATTATTTAAAATATGTGCTTCACAAACTTCTTCAAACATTCTTCTAAAATATTTTCAAAGATGCACATCAAATTCTCTTACTCTGTAAGTGAAATTCTTCAGCTACTTAAACATTAATGGCCTAGAATTATTTTCTCTGTGTGTATTACATTTTGGCTAATTTCTATTGCTGTGCTTTTAAGGGCACCATATTTATATATATTTTTTTCTGCAATGTTAATGTGCTACTAGCCTGGCCAGTGAATTTTCATGATGAATATCATAGGTTTTATCTCTAAAAATTCGATTTATCTACTATTTTCCATTAATAAGATGTTGAGCCAGATAGAAACAAACTCTACAAATAGTAGAGTATCTTTTTAAAGTTTTACATTTATGAAATTTATGACCTCATGTCCACATCTGCTAATTCTAAGGTCTCTATCAGTTCTGAGCCATTTTCAACCGGTTAGCTTTCTCCTCAGAAAGAGGCATAGTTTTGTTTTCCTGACTCTTTGCATGTCTAGGGATCTTTGATTGGATGCCTGAAATTGTTAACTTCACCTTTCTGGGTGCTGGGTGCCTGTGTATTCCTATACATCTTCATGAGCGTTGTCCTGGGAGGCTGACAAATCGTTTGGAAACAGCCACTCTTTTGACCCCACTTCCCTGGGTATTGTTCTTCCTTTCACGTGATTCTGTCTTCGTTCCTGGGCAGTTTCCTCACACGCTTGTCCTGAGCAGTACTCTCCTGAATACTGTAGAGGTTCCTTTGCTGACCTCTGAGGCTTCTTCTTCATGCACCCCCCTGTTCTCTGAAGTTATGTCCCAAGAACTCTGGTTGCTTTGGTCTCCCTGGAGTCTGAGCTCCTCCTCTTCACCTCGGGGTGTTGGTTGGACTTTATCTGGATTCTATGTTATTGCATACAATCTGTCAACTCTCTAAGGTGGTGAAAGGAGGTAATCACAGCTCACTCACTTTTCATCTTCCAGGAATTCATCTTTTAATGTTTGCTCACTGGTGTCAGTGTTTCATATGTTTTATTTGGTTTGCTTTATTCTTTCAAGTGGGAGAGTAATCTTGTCCCCCTTACTCCATCTTTGCCAGAGAAGTGCAGTGTGAGTGTAACCCCTGGGTCTGACACATGCTAATGTGGAATCTTTATTTATTTATTTACTTTTTTGCCTTTTTAACATTTTAATGATTTTTGTTTTTTATATGGAGTATTTAGTCCAGTTACATTTATTAGAAATACAGATATATTTTGATTTATAACCATTGTCTTTTCTAATTTGTGTATCATATCATTTCCATTTTTTAAAGACAACTTTCTTCCTAATTCACAAGATATGTTATACATTTTGGTTCTTATTTACACTTTCAGTTTCTCACAGAAGAGAAACAATGCACTATTTATACATGTTTGTATGATTTATTTCACTTAAGAGTATGCTCTTAAGGTCTAAAGAAGTTTATCCTTCTTTATGACTGAGTAGTACTCCACTGTATAAAAATACATCTTTTTTATCCATTCCTCAGTTGATGGGCATTTGGGTTATTTCCAAGATTTAGGTATTACAGATTGTGCTACTATATACATGGGTACAAATACATTGCTGTGGTATTATGCTTTTAATTCTTCTGAGCAGATACAAAGAAGAGGAATAACTGGGTCAAATAGGACCTCTAGCTCTAGTTTTAAAAGAATGTCCACACTGATTTCCACAGTGATTGTACCAATCTGCACTCCCACCAGTAGTGGAGAAGGGTTCCTTATTTCCGACCTCCCTGCCAGCGTTTATTGTTGGTTGATTTCTTGATACAGCCATTCTTTCTGGCAAGAGATGGAATCTCAGAGTTGTTTTAATTTGCATCTTTCAATTGATCAGTGATATTGAATGTTTTTTCATAAATTTATTTGCCATTTCTATTTCTGCATCTGAGGAATGTGTATTCATCTCAGAGGCCCATTTTTGGATTGGGTCTTTAAATTTGAGAGTGTCTGATTTTTTTCAAACCTTTATATATTCTAGTTATTAGTCTTTTGTCTGAGAAACAGGTGGCTAAATTCTTTTCCCATACTGTGGGTTGTCTTTTCACTCTGTTGGGGGTTTATTTCTCTGTGTAAAAACTTTTTAGTAAGATCAGGTCCCAGTTGTTGATTCTTTGGAGTACTTTTCATGCATTTGGGTTTTGTTCATGATGTCCTTGCCTACACCTGTGTCTTCAAGAGTTCTACCTATTGTATCTTCCAGCAGATTCAGTGTTTCTGTTTTAATATTTGGTCCATTTTAATATTTGGTCCAATGGACCATTTTAATTTTAATGGTCCATTTTGGTCCATTTTGATTTTAATTCAGTGCATGGTGATACACATGGGTCTAGTTTTAGTCTTTCAGCATGTGGAAAGCCAGTTTTCCCATCATTATATATTAAAGAGGCCATCTTTCTTCCAGTGAACCAAAACATATAATAGATAGTGTGAAATGTAAGACAGTATTCAAAGGGAAAGAGGAACTAGGGAGAGGTAGGGAGAAGGATGGGAAAAGAAAAAAATGAGAAAAGGATAAAATAAAAACAAAGTTTTGTAAATAAGGAACGGAGCAGGGGTTGAAGGGAGGGGAGAGGAACAGGAAAAAGGAAGAATCAAGATATATATATCTCATGTACAGGCAAAAATTTTCTATGGTGAGTGTGATCATATGTGTATCTCAATGGCACTAATAAACTCAATAATAAAACCTCAAAAATAGCTTTCCTTCTGGACTTCTTTTGTATTGGTTGGTTATTTTTCTTGTCATTTTTCCTCTTCATAATTTAAAATCCAGTTTTATATTTATTGGTTCTATTAATCATGTTAGCATATATATGGTTAATCTGTAATAGTCTAAATAAAATCAATATTTTTACCGTCTTCACAAACAAGCATTTTGTAAAAATGTAGCAATCCAACTTCAATGCATGTCCCTTTCATTGTATATTTACATTCATTCCCTCTCTTGCTCTCTTGTCCTCCCTGTCTCCCTCCCTGCTTCTCTCCCTATCGGTCTCAGTCTCTCTTTTTGGTCCCCCAGATCAGACCCTCGTCCTCGTCTATGCTGCCATGAAGTCTATCATGTATTTACGCTCCAATCTGCAGATTTTGTCTTTTTAAACTGCACAATAAGAAAATTGTTTTAAATTTATGTTGTCAATATGCATTTAGATTTTATCACTTTATTAGGTTTTGGTGGTTTATTTCCTCTTAGAAATAGATCTCCTGGGGAAAATCTCTGAGCTTTCATTGTTCCAGCTGGCACACGGACTGACCTTTGTACAGAGACAGCCATGCCAAGGAAGTGAAGATGTCAGTCGGTTTGGTCCATAAAAGGAGAGTCCACGCTGGTATTCAGTACTGCACATCTTTTGAGAAAATTATATCACACCTGCTTCTCAGAGATACACTTTTGACCCTTCTGACTAGATCTATAACCTCTACCCAGTGCCTTTCCTCACCTGAATGGGTATTTGTTTATATTTTCTCGGGCTGGGGATTTAGCTCAGCGGCACAGTGCCTGCCTGGCAAGCGCGAGGTTGTGAGTTTGATTCCCGGTACCAGAAAAAAATGAAAACCAATAAATAAATAAATAAATAAATATGTTTTTTTAATCACTTGAATTGCCTTACTTGTTCCTGCTACCAAAAAGAGCCTCTTCTGATTTCTGTTCCCAAACAAATAACCAAACCAAACCAGAACAAAAAGAAACTTTGTCAAGGTTCATACAGACTATTTGAGAGCAGAGAGAGGGGCTCTTTTCTATTTCATTCTTCATAGTAGTAACTTGGACATATCTATTCATTCCAAAGTGTCTGTCACTCCTTACACAGAGAAAAGCATTTGTGACACAGAGCGGTGGTGGAGGAAGAGGGTATGTGCTATGGTTTGTGTCTGGGTATCCCCCCAAAGCCTCATGCGGTCATGGGGCAGGCTTTTAGAGTTTGATTGATTATGGGTGTGAGAGCTGCACCCATCCTGGGGTGGATAGTTTGCATATGTAAAGAAGAGGAAGAGGCTGCTTGAGGCCATTTCCTCCCTTTTGTGCTTGTTGCTTTGCTGTGTTCTGCCGCCATGAGCTGTAGCCCTCTGCCATGTGCCACTCTGCCTTGTAACCTGCCAAGTTTGGACTAAAACCTCCACAAACTGTAAGCAAAATAAACCTTTCCTTCCTTAACTTTGGGTGTCAGGTATTTTGTCCCAGCAATGAGAGAAAAGTAACCAAGACAGTGTGCATTTCTGGCACTGAAGTGAAGCTGGTGTTCCAAATGACCATTACCAGCCTGTTGTCCTGCAGAGCCTGAGCCTGAAGAACTGAGATTTATAGACTTTAAGGGTAAAGGAGAATGGAATGAAGATCTATAAGTAATCAAATGTTTGAGAGAGCCAGCTGGGAGTGGTCTGAGGTCACTAGTTTGGGGGAGCATCCGGGAGTGACAGTGGACTGGGGTTACTGAACAACACCTTGTTCAGTTTGCAGTCTCCCTTAGCATTTTACCATAGTGTAAGTTGAAAAAAAGAATTAGCAGATCACATAGTCATATGATTTGAAAGATGACAAACATGCTAGAGTATTTATTTCTTTTATGTTTTAGACCAAAACTCAAATCAATTTTCTAAATAAGTTTTGGTAAAAAGTGAAGTTATAGAGGTCCCTGTTATAATTTCTAAAAGCCATAAATGACAAAAGCTTGTCAGTTTTCTTTGGAACTTCTAGTTCCAAAAAAGACACGATTAAGATTTTTGTTTGTGAGCATGCAGGTTTCAAGTATTATGCAAAACTAACATTTCTCTCAGAGTATGGATATGCATGTATTTGTGCACCTGTGGGAGACCATACCTTCTGGCTGTGTTTTTCCACTGTGGTAGAATGGAATTCTATCTGGCCGCTCATCAACACAAGAATATACAGTAAGATTCATACTATTTGAAGCCAATCTACCAATGACTGTTTCTTGGCTGGAAACATACATGATATTTTCAAAGGTTTTATTGCTTATTCTTTGCACTCAACATTTGGATTTTCAGCTCTTACTTTTCTTTGTCTTGTTTTACTTAGAAATATCTTATGTTCCTCCCATGCAATGTTCAGTAATTTCATTCCTTTTCTATGACAAGGAACATTTACTGGTAATAATAATTATTAACCTGGCATAGACTGATAGTGACGCTATACCTAAATGTTGGGTTTACCACGAGTGCCGTTCAGGACAGAGCTGGACACAGATCACCCTTCCCACCATGAGGACACTTTGGTGGGCAGAGGTTAAAGAGATTGGCCATTGGCATGCCACAGTAGATCTCAGAGTAGAATTGAGTTTTCTTTCTATTGCGCCTACTGTATCAGCAGTGAATGATTTAAAAGTAGTAAGAAATTAGAGATATTGTTCCTTATGTGTGTTTTCTAGCTGAAGCGAGAAACCCTCATAATGGTGTTACTTTATTCTTTGCAAACCATTTGGTGAATTAGAAAGGATGTGACAGCATGCAGTATATTCTGTGTTCTTAGAGTATTCATAGAAGAATCATAATTTTATTTGTATGTGAAAAGTGCCATTGTAGAAATCAGTAATCCATCTATTGGAGCAGTGTGTCTTTGTTTTGGATTCTGAGGTCAGGGAAGCTAGGCTAAATTTAATTCTGACTAGTGTGGTCATTTTGCTTTCTACTAGTGTCTTTTTCTAATTCTTAGTTAATTAAATTGGGCCTTTGCTTGAACTTTACCAGTGTGTGTAAAGTTATGTGGTAAGTTCCTGCTGGCTTGTGGCCTAAATGATGCCCTAAAGTTATGTCTGCTAAGTGTGACCAACCACTTCCTAATCAGGGGGCTAATGGACATCCCAAATTATAAATTCACGAGGAAGTTGGACATGTTTCCAAAACCGAAGTTAGTGATTATAATCATTGTGGGATTCCAGTCTGGCAATAAACTGCTGACTAGAGGCCCCACTGACTTACTCAGTGTTCTTTTGCTCATCATAAAGCATTTCCCAGGAAATTAGGTCATCACAGAACGTTGTTTTCATTTTGGTTGCTAAAAACAAACAACACTGTGCTCTACTGGAAAATTAATCGAAGTCAGAGGACTTGAAATCTCCTGTGACAGAAGGAGGATGAGATTCACAGGTCACAGTCAATTCTGCGAGCTTTTCTACACCATGCTTCTTTGCTTTTAAAATCTGAATTGAAAAAAAAATGAATGATGCAGTTTCTTCCTACATAATGTTGCAGTGCTTATTTTTGATTGACCTATGGAAAAGACAGTCAATATTGTACATATTCACTCATTATCCATTATTGCATTGGTTTATGTATCAACTTCTAAGCAACTGCACTATGAAAGCTATTGTGTCATTTATTTAAAAATCACATTTATTTTCATTAATGTTTACTTTCTTCTGGGAAGAGTGCACATTCCTCCTTTTCTCCTCCCTCCCTCTCTCATCATCTGTCATTTGATATATGTTTATTGATCACTTATTTTATGCAAAGGCATTTAGAAGTGTATGAACTTTCGGAGTAGGGAATCAAATTTCTAGAATGATTTGGACCATTTGATTAAAATTTGTTAAGGTCTTTACCTCATCTATCACTTACAGGAAGAATAATATTTTGAATAAAAGATAAATTATTTAATGTATTGTGTGCATTTTTCCATGAGATTGATAGTGATAATGATGTCAGAATTGTGTGTAAGTAGATACGGATAATTTTCTGCGCTATGAATTATGATGGTGTGCTGTATACTGAAGCATAACATAAATTTATGTGAAGAAATTATAGATGCAATGGAAAGAAATTGGTTGGGCAAATTCCCTCCTGTAAGAGAGTTTTCTTTTGTTTAGCCTGTTGTAGTCTTAGAATGATCAACTCATTGGAAACAAAGCTTCTATTTTAAATAAACATTATAGTCTCAAAAAACTGGGAGAAGACAATGGTAACATTCATCAAGACACTTAGCTGGTTAGCTCCTTTTAAAAATGACTGCAACATCGGGCTGATTTCTGGATTTGGCGCAAGAATTCCTCACCCGTGACATCAGAAATAGGAAAGTAAAATGATTCCTTACTTTGGTGCTGAGCTGAACTGCAGGCAAATTCTGTTCTGGTCTGGTATTTCAGCAGGATGATTTTCAGGCATGGAAGGCAGAAGAAGCAGAATTGTGAAGACTAATTTTTTGAGCCCTAGTGAGCAAACATGCAAAGTAACCACATTCTAGAAGTTAGTTCTAAGCATGGTTCTAGGGCAAAGGGAGTTATAAAAAGCAGCGCCCTCTCTTTTGTGTGTTTTTAGCGGAGGAGCTGACTTCCAAACTGTTCTACTGTGAATATTCCTTGGCTGTTGGGATCACACTCTTGGCATTTTGTTCTGTCTTCCTTCCTAGTTCTAGCGTACACTAGGGTTGCAGACACTTAGCATCCGTAGCTCCCTGGGCAAGACACATTGCCAATGTCACTCACTATGGGGGATTTGTTTTATTTTCTTGATTCAACCCGAGGCCTTTGCACAGAGCTACCTCTTAAGCCCTTTTTATTTTTTTCGAGTCAGTGTTTCACTAAATGGCTAAATTGCCCAGGCTGGGTTTGAATTTGTAATCCCTCTGCCTCAGCCTCTCAAGGTACTGGGATTGCACTCAACTGACTATGGAGGAAAATATAGGATAAAAAAAACTGTGATAGAAAACCAGACATGAAAATAATTGATCAGTAAAGGAAAGAGGAAAGGTATTTCTACGTAAGTTACATGAAAGGGCACTTTGTGCAGTTTTCACTGTTTGTATTTAATGGGGCTAAGCTGAGGGGTAGCGTGAAAACCATTCTGTTTTTGGAAAAAGTGTTTTTCATGGGAATTCATTCATTCACCGGTCTCTGTGTTGAACTGCCACGTCCCAGCAGCTATGCAGAGGAGCCAGGAGGCGTCCTGCACAACGCTTGCGCAGTAGCAGCCGAGTTAGGGGGCAGCACCTGGGGGGCGTGATCAGGTTTTCTCTCCTGGATCAGGCTTTATAGAAGAGGTCATCATCAAGCAGGACTTTTGCAGGTGGGTGGATATTGTCTAGTAAAGGACAGTGGGAAGGAATTCCAACAGGAAAGGATGGCAAGATGAAAGGCATGAAAATATGATACATCTTAAAGAGTTCCAGAGATCGGGTGCGCTCTGGCACGGGGAAGCACCCGAGTCAGAAGCACTGGCGAACACGAGGGACGGAGGCGGGGAAAATCCGGTGGGTCTCAAAGAGCTCACAGGACACGCTCCTGGGCTCTGCTAGCAACAGAGAGCCCCACAGGATGATTTTAAAATAAATCAACAACTAAAAGATTCTCTCTCACAGAGAAAAAGCAAACAGCTAATAGCAGCAAAATCTTGCTATGTCTCCTACTCTGAGCAGCTACTTTTAAGGCGGAGAGCGACACACAGTCTATGAAGCAGTGTTATTCTCTGCTTATTTTGTTATGAAATTTTGTCTTTTTCATGAACTGAAAAATAACAACAAAAACGGCCAAATGGTTTATTTTCCTACAACAGTTTCCCACAGCTGCCCCCCAGAGGGCTGCGGGATGCACAGAGCGAGAGGGGACCACCGCCAGGCTCCTGGGGACGTTCACTTGTCGGGGAGTTGGAGCGGAGGACTCCAGTCACACGCTGTGTAGAGTCAGAAGGGAAAGTAGGAGTGACTCCTCGGCTTCTGATTTGTGTCTGGGTGGAGAATAAAACGCTGGGGAAGAGGAGGAGTTTTTAGACTTTGGTAGAAGCTGAGAGACCTTGGCGTATCCCTGTTACAAAGGAAAAATGGACAGGCGAGCATGAGGCACGGAAGATGTGGTAGGTATTGTCAATTAAGAAAAAAACACAACAACCAGAGAAATGCTTCAAACACTACTGGTTGATCATTATTAGGTAATTGCAAAAACATTTCAAGAAAGTATACATGACACCGTGGATGAGGGTAGTATTCAAAGATGTTGAGGCAAGCAGAAGTTTCTCAAGGCAAAAATGACACTTATATCAGCTATTTTAAGCAATAATCTTTGGTAACAATAATGAATAACAGGGGTGAAGTTAGCCTGAGATTGAATAGACCTCAGACCGGGCAGATATATGTACCCATTGCCTGACCAGATTTCCTTGCAGAAGTATTTTTTTTTGTATAAGTTTTCAGTGATCTTTGTGCAATTCAGTGGTAGTTACCATCAGACAATCATAAATGAGAATCCTCTCTTCATAACCTCCCTGCTGCATTTTTATTTTGTTAGGGTTGATACAAGGATTTCATTGGGATTTGGACAACCTTTACCTTCCTTTCATAATATTTAAGAGAAAGATAGTCATTCGTTACATTTGTATATGTGCCCAGTGAAAATGTCTTTTTTCACTATATGCATGTGTATATATATGTACGTGTGTGTTTTGTATGTATGTGTACATAGACACATTTATGCTTCCTTATCCTTAGCTATCTTTTGCTTACTTACTTTTATATAGTATTTTTAGGAAACAGCAGAGTGAAAGGAATGGCTTAGGAAGGTGAAAGTCGTGCTCTGGAAAAAGTGTGAGACAGGCTATTCAGAGAGAAAGGAGACAACCATGGCGAGCATAAGGAGGAAGGGAGTGAGGTCATCAAATGCCCCGGACAGAGCAAGCCAAAGGACAGCTCTCCAAGTGTGCTGACGGCCCTTTCTGATTTTGAGGGAGACCTAGGCCAGACGTAGGAGAAAGCGGTGGGAAAGGAAGCATGCAGCTTGCAGAGGGTTGAAGAAGGAATGCAACAGAAATGATAGCTGTGGAGATTTATTTCTTTTAAAAATGCCTTTTGGAGTTCTTTTTAAAGTTGTTATCTTTGGCATTCAAATATTAGCATAGGAGACAAAGCAAAAATGTGCGATAATTCGCTAAAATTTTTACCCCACAAAATCGGCAGTCCCAGACCATTATAAAGGCTGAGGTCTGCATCAGCTCGCTTACATAGCTCCAAGAATGAAAAGGTTGATGTACGGAGACTCGGTTTCCAGCTGTTGCCGGAATGATAGGGGATATGTTTCCCGGCACACTGCAGGTCCAGGATGTGACACCCAGGCTCTAAACTGCACGTGGCAGTGACCAGCTTCGCTGTTCTCACAGAGGAGTGTTCACGCTGCTGACTGGGTGCTTTTCTTTGCACCCAAAATTGCAATCAATTTTGAATGAGCAGGAAAGGATGCTTTAACTTTTCATGAAAGAGTACTTTTCCATCCATATTGATAAAAGGCTGATTTTTATTTGCTGATGTTCTTAAAGGTCACTTGTATGCTGCTGAACAGAAACCTAAGTCTACATTTGTCTTACAGTTCTGGTGTTTCCCCTGTTCCTCTGTGAACCTCGGATGGTTCAGTCTAAGGTATTTTTACTATTTTGATTAAACAGTCCGTGTCAGTACTATTTGAGGGATGCTGATTTTCCGTTGTCTATGCACAGATACTTGGATAAGCCCTTTGCTCATCCGGTGCTCCCTGATTGGCTGTTTTGAGGAGGAAGCAGACACTGTACGTAAACAAAGCAATGTAGCATTTTAGAATGTTTAGTAGCAGAATTATATTGATGCTGGTAATATTTTGACTACCAACACATAAAGCCCTACTCTAAAGAGCACTGCGTGGGTTCTGATGCTTACTTCTGAGTATCATTACATAGCTTTCATGCTGAGGAACTCTTCTGAGAGTATGGGTGAGTCCCATGCTGCATGACTGGGGGTGGCCCAGGCAGAAGCAGCCTCTGAAGGCTTCTTCCCCAACCTCTGTGTTGTTTTCTCTGCCACTGCAATATCCTGGGAGAAGCACAGGGGATTGCAGACAGTAGCTGACATGAGTGCTTCCCTGCAGGAATGAGGGGTAGTTTTGGAGGCTCACTATCACTACGCCAGTGGGGCAGACAGTCCTAGTTTTGGCAGCAAGGGGTATCCAAGCGGATAGTGCAGGTGCAAAGCTGTCATACCGCGCTCTGCTTCCCCGTGACCTGCTTCATGTGTGCTCCCAGAGCAGCATGGTGTCCTGGAGATCTCCATGGGTGTGCGAGAGACCGAAAGAAAGGGCATTTCCAGAGAGGAAGAGCATGTGTGACGGTGGAGTTGTAACAGTGTGATCAGGGCATGAGGAGAGTGTTAAGTTTATGGCGCTCAAATCTCAGGTTACCACCTACGTGGTCAAGAACCAGGTATGTGTGGGGAAATGTTTCTGACTCCCCTACGCCACAGCAGTTAGCAGTCCAGCAGTGGGAAACAGGAGGGACACTCATGATCCATACAGTGCAAGATAACAACACAGCCAGACATGATTTCAGCAGTTCTGTGTTTTCTTTCTACGTCTAGACAACTTTTATTTGCTCATGTACAAATGGCCTGGTGTTGTCTAGCGAAGTCCACTGACTCTGACCTGGACGTCATCACCTGTACTCAAGGGCATTTGAAAGAGTTGCACATAACCTGCAGAGAGAACATAAAAAGGTAAAAGTTATTGTGTAGTATAATACTGAACCTAGTCCTAGGAGTTTGCTGAATAATTCATGTGAAAATTAAATCTCATTATTCTGAAACATGTTTTCAACAGAATGACAAAGTTAGTAATGTCTTAATGAAGAGGCCGCCACGCTTGGGTTTTTTTGCATCCAAATTCACTGGCAGCTACTTATTCCCCCCAAAAGACATTATTTTATACAGTGTGCGGTGTTGTTACATGTGAGTCAAGCTTTGCTGTTGGCCGCTGTTTTCACACACAAGTAAAGGTGACTCATATCACCCCCAAGACCTATCCTTCTCCCACTGGGACACTCAGAACTCATTAAGCCATCCCATTTGCCTTGAAATCATTTCATGATCTGCAAAAGAGGACTACATTTTAGTGACACCTGCTGGAAGGACCAGGAGTGCAGACAAGGAAGAAATCTGGACCAGGCGGTTTGTCAGTTTTAAAGGTTTCCTCTGGGTTTCGCTGCTCAGGAGTACCGTGGTTCAAAACGATAACACCCTCCTTACCTGTAGATACTTCTAACCACGTGAGTCGTGGGGCTGAACACTGGTCTCAGTGCTGACTTACCTTGGGCAGGTTAATAGCTTCCACTGACAGTGTTACCGTCAGCTCATTTGTGGGACTAAAGGATATTAGCCGCAATCCGGTAACCTTTGAAAGAGAAGGAACTGAGTGTGGAAATCTCATTGCTCCTCTTCCAAAGGGGGGAGTTTCCTTTAGGATGACGAGTGGGCATTTTACTTTCATGGGATTCGGGATCACGGGGTGCTTGCCCATCCCTGGGGTCTCAGTTTTCCCACAATCTGTTTAAAGTCAGGTTGGACACTGGCGGCAGAGCACATACGCTGGAGAACTGCTCCCTGTGACAGTTGCTTTGATTTGAAGGGAAGGAGATGTTCTCATCCTCATTAGCAAGGAGCATTTGTATTGACCTTTAGCTGGGATGGATGCACGAGTTGTTCCACTTCTGCCTTTCCCTTCCTTTCCTCTTCTCTCATATGTGAAGACAGAGATTGGACCCATTGGTGTGTAGGTTGGCTTCTTTTAAAAGGCCTGGGAGGTGTAACTCAGTGGTAGGGCATGTGCTTAACATGTGCAAGGTCCTGGTTCGTTTCCCTGCATGCACATGCAGACACACACACACACAGACACACACGCACACACACACATTCAACCCCCCACCCAAGTTTAAGTTTGTTTAAGTTACAAAAGTAGTACTGGTTTTCTGTTAAGAAAACACTGAGACGTTAAAAACAAGCGCACCTTTTTAGTTCGTGTGTGTGTGTGTGTGTGTGCGCGCGCGCGCGTGTGTGTGTGTCCTTGCTGTCTTCCAGTTTTAACTGTCTATGCCCAGCTGGCAGTGTTTAGAGCTTTAAGATCCATAAAGTAATTGATTTCCTGATCTCAGGGATTTAGTGAACAAGCACTGCGGCAGAGAGAGCCTCAGTTCTGCTTGGTCTGATCTATGATCTTGAAAAAGGGATGAAAACTGTTTCTAAAAAATAGTGTGGATCTGGGCTGAGAATTTCACTGAGGAGCAGAATGAAGATGCCTGCTGGAAGAACTGTTAGAAAGTTCTAGTGTCCTCTTTGAAGCCTTTATGGTTTTCTTGTCTTTGTGTACACACTTGAGCCATTATTGTGGATATGTAGCTAAGTATTACGTATATACAAAAAGAAAAGAAAAGAAAAAACTAAGCCTGCTATCGCCTGACCCACACTGACCACAGGGAGGGCTCCCATGGACTCTGCCTTCCTTCCTTGCCCCTCACTGCATGGTCTCTGTGCAGACTTTGCTGGACTCAGCATATTCCAGCGACAGGGGAGATGAGTGTGGAGAGTTGATTTTAAGAAATTCGTTCCTGTAGTCCTGGCAGTTGGCAAGTCTGATATTTGCAGGACAGACCAGCAGACTAGAGACTTGAGGGGCAGAATAGCTGAAGTCCAAGGCCAGGCGGGAGGTAGGATTTGTTTTTTCCTCAGGGGACCTCTGTCTTTTTCCCTTAAGGTCCCCAGCTGATTGGCTGATGTTCACCCATGTTACAGAGCGTGATCTGTTTCACCTGAAGTCAACTGACTGAAGTGTCAATCACACTGGAAAAATACCTTCAGAATAACATTGAGATTATTATTTGGCCAGAAACTGGGTACCATGGGTGTCATGGCCCGGCTGAACTGACATAGGAATTGACAGGCCCCACCAGCAGCGAAGGTGGCCGCAAGCCCCGGTGACGTGGCATTTGGTGGGCAGATAGCACACTGGAGCAGAGGGAAAACCCAAGAGCGTTCCTCGGCTGGGATCACTGGCGCGAGTCAGGTAGGACACGTGCTGAGCATGTGCTCTGAAGGCTCTGTCTCAGGTCTGGAAAGTGTGTTTCTGATTCCTACACAGAAAGATCCACAAGACCAAGAGTTTAAGCACACTTTGGCTTTTGGACAGCCAGGAGAAGCAGGGAGCGAGCTCTTTGGTTCTTCCTGTGCCTGACCCTGGGGCAGCAGCAGCCGTGGCAGTGCCACAATGCCATGCATGAGTGGGCCGTGCAGTTGGGCAAGGAGTCAGAGTTGTGGTGGCTCATGGAGCCCAAGTCAGAGTGATCAACTGAGGCTGGGCTGAGGGAGTGGAGTACTTACTGTGCTCAGCTGCCAAGAGCAGCCTGGGGCAGGAGGGCGCAGCCCTGGGGCCGGAGGGCTCCTTGCAGATCAAAGGACAGCCCAAGCTGGGTGCAGTGGTGCACACCTGTAATTCCGGCTAATTAGAAAGATGAGGCAGGACAACCTACCGAGTCTTTCAGAAACAGCAACTTGGAGAGATGCTGTCTCAAAATGAAAAAGCAAGAGAAAAACAAACAAACAAAACCACCCGACACAAAAAAGAAAGAAAAGAAAAGGGTGGCTTAGCCCTTCAGAGTCATCTTGCTTCTTCCCACCCGGCAAGGAAGCTTGGAGCGGGGAGGAACGTCCTGCATTGCTCTTACATTCCTCTCTGCCCTTGAGCGCTTTTGCCACTGCAGTGGCTGAACCGTGTCACCACCTTCCACAGAAGTGCTCTGGGCTCGAGGACAGAACTGTGTGATGTTTTTCCATGAGACAGGCTTTCTGCCAGAATGAGTATTTCTCGATTATTAGAGCAACAACTAACACACACACACACAAACAGAGAGAGAGAGAGAGAGAGAGAGAGAGAAGGCCTGTCAAGACAGTGCAGAGAGCTTTGACTTCGTGCCTTTGCTCTCTGAGCACTGATTCTTTGTTGCAGGGGCCGAGTTCCCACTGCTAACCAACACGGATGCTGTGTCCATCCCCTGACACCATGCAGAGGTCTGTACCGTAGCTGGACAGGATGCGCAGCTGGGCCTTACCATCCGGAAGAGCTCAAACTAAGGCTTTTAATTTTGTCTCTCAGTGACATCACACATTTGGTCTGAGACTAAACTAGGTTAATAGTACTTCATAGAGCTCACACACATTCGTCTTACACCTGAAACTGGACTGCGCCATGTGTAGGGTATGCATCCTGTAATGTAGTCTTAAAAATGAATTCTGTGATTGTTTTGTGAAGTAGTTACAGACACTTGTACTTTTTTCTGTATTAACTGCTCATTTGCTTAGTGTTAACATAAACTGTGGCAGATATATATATATACACACATATGTATATACATACATTCTGGTTAAAAAATATATATACATATATATACATATATTTATATATACATATATCTATATCATATACATATATGTAGATATATGTATATATATATTTTAATCGGAATATTTGGGATACAGTGAAAATAGTTCTTTTATTTTAATTTTTATTAGTACATGTTTGCTGTACCTAAGATCACATTCATCGTGTGGAGTTGGTGCACACCATCTTAAATTTTTTATATCCCCTTCATCTTCCCTCCTTCCCCCTCCCTCCACAAGGACCAAACTGCGGTGTTTATAAAAGAACCTGGGAACCTCAGGACCTGACAAGGCCTGGGCCTCTGTCTGACTGTACGTTTTTCCTTGGGCATTTCTGCACGCTTGTTGTGCAAGTCTGTCATCCTTTGGGAGGATGCAGGGTGGCCTATGATGGGGTCTCTTGTGTGTTATCACCTAAAGGGCCTGGGTGGCAGACCCCATGCCAGTTCATGTGAGGCTGGACCACTATGCTCTCTCTACCTGCTGCTTCCTCATCCTTGGTCTATAGCAGGGAGGAAAAAAGAATCTTCTGGATTGAATTCAAGCTAAAATTGTATCTCCTGTTGGTTAAAATACTGATCCAAATTGCTTCCTATGAAGAACATTCAATATTCCTCTCTCAACTTTGTCAGCTTGGGTTGGGGGTGGGTAGGGGAGACAGACAGAGACAGACAGACTGACTCTTGTTAACCACTCCTACTAGATTCCATGTATTAGATTTTATCCTTCTCCGTTGACTAGAACAGCTTCCAAACTGAGTTTCAATGACTGATGAATGGAATGAAAATTGTGTTGAGTGGTGAATGTCATTATCATGAGCATTCGTTCATCAGTATCACAAATGTCACTATAAAAGCCATTATGAAGAACATAATTTTCACTCAGTGTTAGGTCCACTTTCTGTTGCTGTGACAAAATACCTAAGATGAACAATTTAAAAGGAAAGGTTTGTTTGGCTTGTGCCTTCAGAGGTGTTAGTCCATGGTCCCTTGGGCCAGTCATCCTGGGGCTATGCCAGGGCAGAACATCATGGAGTGGAAAGTATGGTAGCCAGGAAGCAGAAACAGAGAGGAAGCGGCCAGGGTCTCAAGTATTTCCTTCAAGGGAATGCTCCCAGTGACCTAATTTCTTTCCACCAGATCTACTCCCTAAAGATAATACCATCTCCCAATAGCATCATAAGCTGGGCAACAAGCCTTTGACACATTCAAGATCCAAAATGTGTCACATAAAGGTGTAAAGACTGACAGTAAGACACTACATTTTAGGTTAAGAGAAGTTTTATGTAAATGAAAAGTTTTTGAACAAGATATAGGCAACAAAAGAACATGAATTATATTTTTGGGTAAAATTTACACAGATAGCAGCATAACACAAATTTGGTGGTCATTTGAATTCAAATGATCTAATTTTGAGTGTAATGATATAACAATGTATTTAGCTTGTGCCTTAGTTATTTTTCTTGTCGTTAAGACCAAATACCTGACACCCAGGGTTAAAGGAGGAAAGTTTTATTTGGTTCACAGTTGTAGAGGTCTCAGTCCATAATCAGCTGGCTCCAGAGCAGGGTGCCTTGGCA
Source organism: Chinchilla lanigera (assembly GCF_000276665.1). Lineage (NCBI taxonomy): Eukaryota > Metazoa > Chordata > Mammalia > Rodentia > Chinchillidae > Chinchilla > Chinchilla lanigera. The sequence continues at coordinate 11,271,532 of NW_004955454.1, read as the reverse complement.
GAGGGCATCACAGAGAAGAGTTTATGGTGGGCAGACTGTAGAAAAGCAATGAGAGAGAGAGAGAGAGAGAGAGAGAGAGAGAGAGAGAGAGAGAGAGAGAGAGACTGATTCATCTGTCTGTCCCTTATATTGTACGCAGGCTACTCGCCCTAGGGCAGGTGTAGCAGTCAAACCCTTAATCCCAGCATTAGAACATGGATCAATCATGAACCCTAGATTCAGCCATCTCTAAAAGCCCACCCCCCCTAACTGCATGAGGCTTTGGGGGGACATCTAGACACAAATCCCTGCTATAGGCAACAATTTGCAGTGTCCTGGGTGCAATCCTAAAGGGCAGGAATTAAAATTGTGAAAGGAGGCCTTTCTTTAGAATGTCTGTTTGATGTCCCTAACTAAGATTTTATATGTGAGAACATCCTCATTAAAGGAGATCATATTAATTGCATATGTATTGTGCATTTGTAAATTGGGATTTACTGGAAAAAGACCTCTGGATCTTTGACTGTGTTTTGCTTTTCAGGAAGAGACTCCCTGAGTGTGAATGGAGGTGGGAATAGGGTGCGGGCACTGTCTGCACACCGTGCTTCTCACAGTCCACACAGCAGCCCTAGGAGTCTCCTACAGCACCGCCTCACAAGAAGGCTTTGCTGTGGTGTCAGGAGAACTGATTTCTACCTACACATGAAGGAAGACAGGGAGGGAATTCTGATAATAAGCACACATAGCACCTTGAATTTCAATCAATGCAGTGGCAAGTTTTAGTCATAATTTGGTGATTAGTTCTGGCATTATTTTACATTATTTTCAATTACTTATCTTAGTGCTATAATGTAGAGTTGGGAATAAATTTGCAATTGGTATCATGTTGTAAAACCAAGGATATGCATATCCCATGATCTACCAATCCTAGTTCTAAATATTTACCCTAGAGAAACATTTCCTCACATACACCAGGAGATGTGCATGCATGTTTCCTGCAACGTCGTTTGTAAATGATGATGCAAAATACTGGGAACAACTGAAATGTATCTCTAAGGGCAGCTATGAAGGAACTGTGCTCTATGTGTGTTGTGAAATGTACATTGTGGAACGGGGTTAGGACTAAAATACCTGAACCTTTATGTGTGGACAAAGAAAAAGAAAGTTTTACTAGTCATATAGACTTTGATGCCTGTTTTTGTAAATGGAGAAACACTTAACATTTTATATATTTATATTATGTTTACCTGCGTATTTTATATGTGTACATGTTAACTTCATTTACATGCATATATATGTGTTCCTGAAAAGAGTATCAAACTCTAAGTGCTGTTTCATCAGTGGAGGTGAAGCAGAGATAACCTTAACATGGTGCTTAAAGAGATCTGTGCTGCATCTGCAGTGTATAAATAAAAGCAAAAACGTGTAGTTATAAGTAGAGGCAACTATGCCAATATATAAGCTGTAGTTAATTTTGGGTGTAGACAATAGCATTATTATTTTCTCATTTTTACTTTTCTGGATTTTTCAAAGAAGGAAAATGGTTCATCCTTTTGTGTTTGCTGTCCTTGTATTGTTGGAATGTCACTTTCAGGGAATTATTAGGAATTATGGTTTAATCTAAGAGGGAAGCCTTTTCTGTATCTATTAATTTAAAGCTTCTATTTTTAAAGTAAACCAGTGGTTCTACAGTATGTGGGTCTGTGTAACTATGTCATATATGCTCATAGGGAGGATCTCATACAACTTGAAAAACTGCATTTAAAATTATAAGTTACATAGAAATATTGAATATATATTATATTGAATCCAGGACTTCCACACTGAGTTACATCTCCAGCCTTTACATTTTTTTTTTTTGAGATAAGGTTTCACTGGATCGTTAAGTTGTCTAAGCTGCACATGAACTTGCAATCTTCAGTATTTCTGAATTGCTAGAATTACAGATGTGCACCATCACGCCTGGCAGACCAAGCTTTTGTGGTGGTAAAAATTTTATTTTGGAACATTAACTTAATAGAATTAAAAACAGTTTTCTGCTATTGTAGAGTGAGAGTGTTTTTTTATTTTAGTTTTCAACTAAGACCCTAGTGGTCTATAAAATGTCCTTGATGGGTTCCCCTTGGATTTCAAATTTTAAACAAATATTTCGTTTCTCTTCTGTGTTCCCCTGTTAACAATAGACATTCAGCTCAAATTAACTAATCACAGTGAGAATTAATAGCCTTATGTATCTGAAAAATTGAGGGGTAAATTTGGTCTCAAAGTACACCTAGTTGCATGGCTCTGTCACTTTTCCTAACATTCTGTCCCCCTTGGTCTTATTTTCGGACTGACTCTTTCTAGTCCAGGGAAGGGAGATATGAGACCCATAGATGATTATTTTCGTGAGAGATCAGAATCACAAAGACCTTAACTGTCTCACTGGGCAACCATAACACTCATGAGCATCACCAGCTGGTCCTACTTGGGTCATATGTTCCACATAAAGAGGCAGCTTCAGGGAGAAGCTGCCCTCAACTGACCTCCAGAGGTCCCTGTCTGGGCAACACTAGGCGCACCATTGATATCTCCACCTTACTCAGGTGCGTGCTGCAGTGGATTTCCCGCTGATGGGAGGGTTCATGCCTACTGATGCTGAGTCTACTGTATGAGCACAGCATTTATTAGTTCCTGGACTGTACCCTGCATACCATATACCATTGTAGTCATTTGCTAGTCAGCCCTTACTGAGCTATCCATACACGACACAGGGACCATATCCTGCTCACCTTTGTATTTCTATTACTTAACCCAAAATGTGACACGAGGCTAGCACTCAAAAGTTTGCAAGCTAAGTAAAGTAAAACTATTAATTGCTGAAAGAGAATGTCAGTGTGAAGAAACATCTCTCAAATTACAGTCATGCACCACTTTATGATAGGGGCACATTCTGAGAAATGCTACTAGGTGATGTTGTCCTTATGTGACCATCACAGAGGTCTGCTTAATGTAGGAGCCTTCATATCACTAGCTGATATAGTGTATGGAACCATTGTTGTATGTTGTTCAGCATTCATCAAAATATCATTTAGGGCTGTGTGACTGTAACTTTTTTTTAAACTTGTTTTAATACTTCTTAGAAGGCCATTGTATTACTAGGCTATGAAAAAATTAATAACCTTGTCTGAATTAAATGAGTTTCATTGAGCTGATATACATTTTCTAATACATTTGGCAAACCATATTTAGTTGGCACATTGCCATATACAGTATTTGTTTTGATGTCAGAAAAATACAGCCTAAAGTAAATAATATTTAGAACTTTGATGACTTCTCTGGCTACATTTCTCTGGCATCTTTGGATTAGCACAGGGCACCAGATAGGAACAATCTGCAATAAGCAATGTACCTGCCTAATGATTAGGATGTGATACGCACTAATTCTGTTAAATTGTGTTTAGTCATTTAGTGCTATATGTTTGGCTACAAAAGAAGAATTAGGTTGTAAGTCTCTGGAAATAATGACAGAAAGGAAAACAACATATTTTTCTTCCCCTTTTTATGTTCTCAGGGACTTGAGGTTTAACAGAATAAGAGAAATTCCAGAGAGTGCCTTCAAGAAACTGGAGAATCTGAACACTCTGTGAGTATTTATTGCTAATCTGTGGGGTTTTTGAAATTATGAACTAGATTTTTTTGCAGTTTGCCATGAGGGTCATTTTCAGAGTGTTGAATAGCCAACAAAAGAATGAAACTTTGTCACAGGTCTTGTAACTAGCAAAATTCTCTACCTTCTCTCCATTGCCATTATTTTTCCTACCTTCCAAATTTGGGGGATATTCCTATTTATCTGTCATTTATGTTCTGTTTACTTAGAAAAGCCTCCCAGGGCCAGGGATATAGCTCAGTGGCACAGTGCCTGCCTGGCAAGCATGAGGCTGTGAGTTCAATTCTTGGAACCAAGAAAGAATAGAAAAGATAAGAAAAGGAAAGGAGAAGCCTCCCAACATTGAAGAAACTGGGGGGGGGGAAAGTGGAAAAATGGTTAAACAGTTTAAATGTTTAAACATAGGCCCATAGCACGAAAACAACAAAAATGGAATTAAAACTTGTAACTTCCTGACTCCCACACACAGGATTTCTCTTCTTATTTAAGATATTACAGAACATTCATGAAAACATGCAGATGAAAAAGGACAACTTCATGGCTAAGCAGTGATAAAAATTGTCAGTGTTTGGAGCATTTATTTCATTCACTCAACAGATACCATTTTTTCGTTGTGTTCTTAGCACTTTGTTATCTGTGGATCCAGACCCAAGTACATGTGACCCATCTGTGATGTAACTGATAAGCTCACCCTTTGGGGAAATCAATAATTAAAGACCAACTGTAATATATGGATAATTAAGAAGTATAGTAAGTGCTAGAAAGAAAAAGAGGAGCGTTGAGAGATGACAAGAGGCTTAAACATCTTAAGAGTGCACACTGTTTCATTTTGGTTTTTTTCCGGTACTGGCACTCGAACTCATGACCTTGCACTTGCCATGCAGGCACTGTGCCGCTGAACTAAATCCCCAGCCCCAAGTGCACACTGTTTGAAATCATTTTATGTTGCACTTAGATTAACGCACAGAGTGAACGCACTGAGAGTTTGGACTCTCTGATGTGGTTAGACCACATGAGTGTACTTCTCTGCCTGTCACAATATTTTTGTAGTACAGTACACAGTTGTATCAACGTGACTCACTTCTTACCATCTCTTGGTTCCTCCTAGCTTTATTGTTGAGATCAGGACTTTACCATTGTACTCTTTCCCATCTGTCTTCTTCCAGTAACTGATGCCTGGATGCACACGTTATTATAATATTTCCAATTACGATGATGTGGGCATTCCAAGAAAGTAAGGACTGCAGGATTTATTTTTTGTTTTCAATGAAAGCAGTTACTCAAGGTACCATGAGCAAAAAACTTTCCTGGGATGCTTGTGGACCCCAGAGACCGATTTAGATCTCTCAGGAGGGCTCAAAGATTGGCATTTTAATGAGTATCTCTTGGGGATGGGTGTCTGATTCTTGGGGTGCACCATTATTAATGTCTTCTCTCATTCTCTACTGAAACATATAGATGATAGATCACCAAATATCTTGTTTATCAAATTAATATCAAATGTTATAAAATGTTATCAAATCTTTTTATTAGAGATATTTACCACTAAAATGTTTTTGGAGAATTACGATAAACTGTTGACTTCTGTTGAGATTGAGCCACTTTTTTGAATTACAGTAGACAATTCATTAATAGCTAATGAATAATTCAGTTGTTCTGTAGAAATTATGCTTATTATTAATTTGCATCTAGATAGTTTTATTATAAAATCATAAATAATAATTATGCCTCATGCTTCATTCTGTAGTAGCTGCTTTATGTACATAGTCTCCATTTCATGCTGTTATTCCTGTGGAAGATGTCAGCACTTCTATTTTACTGATGAGAACTTTGAGCCTCATTTGTCCAAGTTCATACAACCAAGGGTCGCAGTAGGCTCCACTGATAGTTTGATCTGTGTACCTCTGGGCTATATCACTTCTTTTGTGAATTTCCCTGGAATAACCTATGGTAGGTCATCTAAATAGTAATGTATGATTGTAAATGTACGTGTGTATGTGTAAATGTGCATGTGTGTGAATATGTGTGAATGTGTGTATGTGCAAATGCATGTGTATATGAGTAGTGTGAATGTGTGTGAGTGTAAGTGTGAATGTATGTGTGTTTGGGAGTGTGTATGAGTGTGTGAATATTGTAAATGCAAGTGTGTGAGTGTATGTGTGTGAGTGTGTGTGAATGCGTGTGTGGTGAGAGAGTTTTCTGTTCATAAAATAACTAACAAATGAAAACTATTGAGGTAGTGGAGAACATGTGTTAGATCATGTAAAAGAAGACTCAACAGTCTTTACTAATTATTTTGTAAAGACAAAAGGATATTTGGATAAAATTTTTAAAATAGTGTTAAAATTTCTTTAAATTTTATTTTAAAGAGAATAAAAAAAGAACAGTAGCAAAATAACAACAACATAGGCAAAAACCAAACAAAGCAAAAACAATAAAAATGATACAGGGTTTCAGAACAAAATGATAAGAATTAATAGTGGTTGTTATATTACATACTGTCATCTTCAATGAAGTTGCGCAGATTACCAGATGTAAGAATGCAAGATTGATCAAACCATTAAAGATAATAAAAAATTTTTAAAAAGCATTAGAAACGATACAGAGTTTCACCAAACAAGATGGTAGGAATTCAGCAATGGTTGTTACATTGCATATTGTTATCTTCAAATTAGTTGTTCAGATTACCAGATACAAGCATGTAAAATTGGCCAAAAATACGTAAGCACGAATTGTTCCTTTCAATCAACCACTAGACGTCAGCAGTACAGTTAACATACTGTAAAAACTTTTACAGAAGAGTATCAAGTTTTGACCGTCTGGGTCGTTCACCGACACAGCAATGCAGAGCAGGTGAGAGGTTTCCGACTCCCTGGGCCACCTTCACGCTAAGCTGCGTAGGCGCTCCTCCGTTCTCTTGCACTTGAAAACAAATGATGAACGTGCTGCTCCTATGCTATGAAGGGGGGCATTTCTCAGGAACAATTATCATTTTTGTACTAAACCCAGAGCTTGCCAAGAGGTTTATTTTTAAAAATTGTGAAAACATTACGCATTGCTGAAGCCTAACAGCTGCAGGGTGAGCTCATGGGTGCTTTGTCTAAAGACTCTGGCTTTCGCCCCCAAAGTGCATCAAAGCAAGGCTCGGCAGAGCGTGGTGACTCACCAGGCTGCGTCAGCCTTCCGGGTTCTGGGTGGAGCTGATAAGATGAATACATCTGGGAAGCAGGGTGAAGTTCCAAGGGGGACGATTCGATTATGCTTATGAAGAAGGTGTCTGTGGCCTAGAGGAGCAATAGGTAATAAATGGCAAGAGCGAAAGTCTAGACTTTACTTCAGAAGTAAAAGAAATGCATGCTCTTAGTTTATTTTTTAAAAAAACTGAAAAACACAGATTCGGCAGCAGCTGATGTGCCTGGTTTGCCTGTGTTCTTCTGGAGAAAAAGTTCTGATTAAAGGCAGGGCCCTAACAGTCTCGGGGCACAGCCAGAAGTCGGTGTCATTTCCGGTCCTGAGGTAGTTTTGTGAATTTTGGGGGCATTATTTAAGTCTCTAAATCTTACTTAAATCTCTAAACCTTAATAGTATTTCTCTTGAAGTTTTATTTTAAAAAATTTAAATGAATTACAAGCACGATGGCTGTTTTATACCTTTTACCTTGTTAACACATTGACACACACTAATTACTCTGTCTTCACACACACATATGCATGTGCACACACACACACACACACACACACACTTGTGCATGCATGTACATATATATTCTAACTTGGCTGATGAATTTGCAAATACCTTGCAGATATCATGATACTGCATCCTTGATAATTTATTGTCTCCTAACAGCAAAGACACACTATTTAATGATGGCAATATCATTTTCATACCCAAGAAGAGTAATATTTATTAAGTAATATTATAGTACTTAGAGACCATCTTCAGTATCCCCAAAGTTGCAGTTGTAATCATTTTCCTTCTCAATCTGGGATTCATAATGGGTCTTGGTAATTGTCATTTTTTAAAAATAAATATTATTTAATCTAGAACACCTAACTTTTTTTTTTTGTCTCTCAAGACATTACAGGCTTTAACCATCCAAGCCTAGTCAGGAGCATAGTCAGGCTTTATCTGATTATTTCCTCCTGGGCAGCGGTAGTGCTGCTATTTTTGATTGACTTGTTCAGTATTTGTGTTAGCCAGTTTTCATTACTATGACAAACACTAAAATAATTAAACTATAAAGAGAAAAGGTTTGTTTGGCTGGTGGTTTTCCTGGTTCTGATATGATAGGGCTGAGACCCACACAGAACCAGACCAGACCTTCCGACATGAGAGGAGTCAACATGGTGGGCTGCCCAGCAGACTAGGACAGCAGCTAGCTGAGCAAAGCGTGGGGTTTTTAAGCTTTTGGGGAGGGTGTCTTTGGGCCAGAACATTTTTCCAGAGGAGGAGTCCATGGGCCAGAACAGCCCAAGCAGGGCAGGTTGCTTGTGGGTCAGAACAGCCTGAGCAAGAGGTGTCCATGGGCTAGAACAGCCCGAGCAGGGGGTGTTGTTCATCAGAGTTGAATGTCTGGTTCTGCCAGGGTGGATGAGGGTGAGGTAGGCTTTTGTCGAGGGGAACTGGAGGGGAACAGGTGAAGAGGAAGGAGTTTTTATTAACTCCTTAGTAAAAGAGCGTAAATCTCCCAGGGGGTGGTTGTCTTGTGACTTATCAGCTAGATTCCATGATTCGGTTAGATCCATTTCTTTTAGGCCTCTTCTGCGAGTCCCAGAAGGCAGTGGCAGGGAGCACTGGCAACATTATAGCCGGGAAGCAAAACAAGGAGGACGAGGACTGGGGTCCCACAGTCACCTCTGAGGCCATCCCATAGAGATCTGAAGATCTCCCACTAGGCCCCACCCCTCAGAGTTTCTACCATCTCCCAGGTGTGCCACCCAAGGGACCACGCCTGTAGTACATAGGACCTGGGAGGTAGTAGAGAACCAAACTATGAAAGTGGTACTTAGAGTTTTACTATATCCTGTTACCCAACAGTTTTTACCTAATGATCTTAGAGTCCATTGGCCACTCTTCCCGAATCTATTATTTCATTCATGATTGCAACATAGTTTTCTAAATATATATCCTTGTGCATTTTTTGGTTGACATTCTACCCTAAGAATTTCTTTTTGATTCATTTTAGTATCATTATGTACTCATGGATTTTGTCCCCATTGACTGTGCTGTAATTTGCTACTGCCATTATTTTTTCAGTAAAGTTATCTATTTTTTTCTGAGGCTAAATTCTGTATAATACTTGTTTTTCTTAACACACCACATGTATTATGTCAAATATAACCTCATCTGTGTACTATTATGGTGGGATGATGTATTATGTTGGATTACTGTCATTGTAATTCCTTTGGCATTTCTAAGGCCGATCAATGATCAAAATGTTTCTGTCTACAGTTACCCCGGCATTTTCAATCAATATCTTTTACACACCATATAAAGAACATTTATGTGGTATAATTACACTTACTTTGAAATACTAGGATTCTAAAGCTAAGAAAAAATCCACCATTTAAAATATCAGTGTTTCCTGTCAAGGATATTTCAGTTAAATTCATTCAGTACATAACAGTATAATTTAACTCGTGATAAAAATGTTAAAACACAAGGTCTTCTGAGTCATTTAGTGTCATTATTATTTTTCAAGCTTGGATTGTTCCAAATTTGACCATAGGAACATTTTGATAGCTCTGAGCTCTTTAGTCACATTCTCTTTATCTTTTTTTTTAACATTTCTTATTCTTTGACCCAAGACAGGCTAAGTTCATTTTGAACTTTCTCTGCCACAGCTCTGTAAAGTTAAGTAATCTTGGTTTCTTTTGGATAGAAATAATATTTAGAGGTCTGGGAATGTAGCTCAGCGGCACAGCCCCTGTCTGGCAAGCACAAGGTCCTAAATGCAACTACTGGTATGCATACATAGAAAAAAAAATAATATTTAGAAACAAAAATCTTGGCTGTTAAACATATAACCCCTCCCCAAGTTTACACTGCTACTGTCAGTTCAAATCTGACAGCATGTGGTTTTTCCTTGGTATTTTTCCCCAGTTTCATATTTATGCATTCCTTTTGACAGTGAGAATTGTGGTTTCCAGTCATAGCAATGCACTTGTACTTACTCATTTTGTGTATTTGAGAGAATAATTTTAGAACTGTTTATACAAAATACCACATTACAACAAACATACACACTGATGGTCTTTTTACTGACAGTCAATCAACATGCTTTGCTTAAATTACTGAAATAAATTATTTCTTTACTCAATTTCTTTTTCAGTTAAATTTGTTAGTTTCCTTTTACATTCATTTTTAGGACCCGTTTTTATCTGTGTGTATACAGTTGGCCTTCCATGAAGATAAATACTGCATCTTTGGGTGCTCCCAATCACAGATCAAAATTCTTTGAAAAATAATTGTATCCTTACTCAACATGTGGAGACCATGTTTCCAATTATTATTCCATAAGCAATTCAGTAAAATAACTACTTAGATAACATTTGCATTGCATTCACTAGTATGGATAATCTAAAATGATTTAAACTGTACAGAAAGAGATGTGTAGGGTACATGAAAATACTACACTCCTTTAATAAGGATTTAAACATCCATAGGTTTTAGTAGTTATAGCATCCTGGAATCAATCCTGCATAGATAATGAGGGATAACTATAATAGCAACATGTCTCAAAAGTCAAAAGTGTATAAAAAGATATTTTAAATCTCATTACCACCCTTAGCTTTCTACTCTTTTAGCAGACATGCAGTGTAGGAGTAGCTGTTCCCTTGGTTGTAACTCTATCATCCTTACATTTGTTTAGCAGTGATAAACAAACACGTATTCAAAGATGCATAGATGTATACACTAAAGAGTATAAATATCTGTATACGTATTTCACTTCATCTTCTTTCTTCCACAAAAAGTGGTATATTTTACCTCTCATTGCTTAATAATGTCTTCTGGAAATCATTCCATGTGTAGTTCTATATTAGTCCCTTTCCCATCAGTACGAGAAAATACTCAACACCCACAATTTAAAGAAGGAGAGGTTTATTTCAACGCACTGCTTCAGTTGATCAGTCCATGGCCAGCTGGCTGCAAAGCAGAAATGGCATAACAGAATGACATGCTGGTGGGAAGCTGTTTATCACACAGTAGCTTGGAAGCAGAGAGAATGGAGGAGCTGGGGACAAGAATACAGTGACCCAGTGACCTACCCCTTCCAAAGACCCCCATCTTCTGAACATGAGACTTCTGGGGGGAAGTAACCATAACATTAACCATAACATTTTGCCCCCTGATTTTCAAAAGGCACATGCCCATCTCATTATGCAAAATGCATTTAGCCCATGCCTAAGAGTTGCCAGTCTTAAGAGTTCCAGCACAAAGTCCAAGTTTAAAGTCTCCTCTGAGCAAACTCTTAGCTGTGAACCCCTGTAAAATTCTTTAAAAAGTTAACATTGCCTACATATGATGACACGGGATCAACTTTCCTATTCCAAAAGGGAGCACTAGGGAGAAGGAAAGGAGTGGGGCCAAAGCAAGACTGCATCCTAGTAGGGCGAACATTGCATCATTCAGTGCCGTGTACAGCAACTGGGACAAGTGTGCGGGGATGTGGACTCAAGGGGCAGGAGAGGTCTTGCCCCTGTGTCGCTGCCAGCTGTACCCTCACGACCCCTCACTTAGAGTGTGTCTGCCTGTTGCCTGTGAATTTCCTCAGCAGGTGATCTACATTTCTGGAGTCTCCAATTTCCTGCAGTCTCCCCAGCCATTCGAGTTTTACCCTCACAGCAGTAAGTATTGTCATCTCACGGCTCTTAGCAGGAACTGCGATCCTGTCACAGAGTTTTGCTTGGCTTTCTAAGCCTTCTCCTGAAATCTGAGTGGAAACTTCTGTGGCTGTATAACTCTTGAATTCTGCATGCCTGAAAAAAACAGCACAGTGTGCATGATACCAAGGTCTGCCCCCAGGAGTCTGGCTCCCTTAGAGCACAGCTGCTGCAGCTTCTAAGTGCCTCAATGGATGAAACCAGGGCTGTGCTTCCCTATACAGCTCTGAAGGAGCAGGCATGCCATGAGCTCTCTTTTCAAATGAAAGATTTACAGTCTGACATCGTGGAGCCTGTGACGGTTGAGGTCTTATTGATATCTGGGATGCCCTCATGCTATCCTTCTTCTTGTCCCTGTTCAAAGTACTTGGCTTCTTTTTAATTATAATCTTTTTAGCAACTATACCCTTGTTTGACCTAACTTTACTAATGCTTTCTTTCTAGCAGAACTGTAATTTTTTTAAAACATTAGCTCTGCTGTTTGTTCCTAATTCTCACTATAGATGTGGCTAAAGTTGGCCATGAGTACCCATGCCACAGCTTGAATATTGTGCTGTCTTCAGATTTCCTCCACTAGACTAGTTAGTTCATTGCCCCCAATCTTAATCTCCTGCAATGTCTCAGCACATGGGCAAAAGACAGACAAATTGTCTGCCAGAGAGTTACACACATGACCTGTAGTCCAACTGCCAATGAAGTATTTTTTCCCAGCTGAAACCTCATGAGCCTGGACTTTGTTGTCTGCATTCCTATCAGCACTCTAGTTTTATGAACTCTGACCAGAATCATCCATTAAGCTCTGCCTATAGCATTCTGGGTCTTCTGTAGCCTGCATTGCTAAACATTAGCAAACTTGTCCTGAAAGCCAATTTGAAAACTTCTGAATTGCATGGTCAGGTATAGAGCAATGAAAACCCCACTCCTGGTAGTAATTTTGTGTGAGTAACTTTCCTGTTGCCATCTCAAAGCACACACAACTTAAAGGAGAAGAGGTTTATTTTGACTCACCGTTTCAATGGGTTGTGTCCAGTTTAAGCTGGGTCCAAGACAGAAACAGCATGGCAAGACAGTATGGCAGAGGAAGGCTGTTCACTGTGTGGAGGCCAGGAAATGGGGGAGGGGGAGTCGGGAACAGGAATCCACCCTTTCAGTCACACCTCAAGTGACCTGCGCTGTCTAAGCAGGCTCCACCTCTGAGTGTGAGCATTCTGGGGGCCATGTTAGATCTTAACCATGAACAGTTAATAAAAGTTTTCATGGAAATGTTTTTATGGCACTATTGTACTCCACTTTGTGAGCATACAATAGTGTATACAACTGTTTTATACACATGATCATTAAAATATTCCTCCCCCTCCCTCCCTTCCTTCTGCTCTTCTCTCTTTCTTTCTTTTTTCTTTTTTTCTTTCTTCCTTTCCTTCCTTCCTTCCTTCCTTCCTTCCTTCTTTCCTTCCTTCCTTCCTTCCTTCCTTCCTTTCTTTCTTTCTTTCTTTCTTTCTTTCTTTCTTTCTTTCTTTCTTTCTTTCTTTCTTTCTTTCTTTCTTTCTTTCTCTTTCTTTCTTTCTTTCTTT
>NW_004955454.1:11204843-11258350 GCF_000276665.1 Chinchilla lanigera | reverse complement strand
TCTTTCTTCTTTCTTTCTTTCTTTCTTTCTTTCTTTCTTTCTTTCTTTCTTTCTTTCTTTCTTTCTTTCTTTCTTTCTTTCTTTCTTTCTTCTCCTTTCCTCCATCCCCATCCCTTTTCTTCTTGCTAACTTGTAATACTGCTCAGGCTGGCTTGAACTTTGATCTTTCTTGTTACTGTTATTGTTTGTGTCTAGATGTCTCCCCAAAGCCTCAAGCAGCCATGGGGCAGGCCTCTAGAGTTTTTGAGTGACTCATGGTGTAGCACTGGGATTATGGCTATGAGAGCTATACCTACCGTGGGGTGGGGCAGCCTGCATGCAATGTAAGGGAGGGAAAGTGGCTTGTACTCAGCTCCTCCCTTTTTCCTCTTGTTGCTTTTGCTATCTTCTGCTGCCATGAACTGTTGCCCTCTGCCATGTGCCACCCTGCCTTGGAGACAGCTGAATGTGGACTGAAACCTTCACAAAGTGTGAGCTAAACAAACCTTTCCCTCTTTAATTTGGGTGTCGAGTACTTTGTCTCAGCAATGAGAGAAAATTAACCAAGACACACAACTTCCTGAAATGCTGGGATTATAGTGCATTACCACACCCATTCCTCAACATTTTTCTACTAAATATTATGCAACAATAAAACATTGAACTAAGTAGTTCACACATCTGATATTTGTAGCGTAGAACTGAAAGGTAAAGTTTTAAGAGTGTGGTTCATAGATTAAAGGGTCAGTGCATATGCCATTTGCTGGATGTTACAAAAACTTCTCAGAGCAATAGTATGCACAGTCACAACAATACACTGTAGTCCCATCCAGACAGTGGTCATTAAGCTCATGAGTTTGATTATTTTTCTCATCTACTAGGTAAGAAATGATAGGGCACCATAGTTTTAACATAAATTTTCATATCATAAATAAAATATACAACTCTTTCATTTGCTTGAAGGTCATTTGTTTACTTTTTCTATAAATTGTCTGTTCATGTCAATGGTCTATTGTTATTAAGATTTTAACTATCTTAGCTTTTAATTCTATGTTTTAGTGTGATTGATTGTTTATTTGTGATGTATGCTACACATATATCCTAGAACTGCAGTTGGCTTTTGGCTTTGTTTAACACATTGTATTGCATGCAATAATAGAGTTTTAATTTTTAAATTTTAGGTAGTTAAATATATTCATCCTGTGACTGGAGGTGTAACTCCGTGGTAGGATGCTTGCTTAGCATGCCTAAGGCCCTGTATTTGATTAGCACTACAGAAAATAAATTTATATAATCCTTTCTTTTTTTGCCTTTAAAATTTCAAGTATAGTTAGACTTTCCCTGAACCAAATATAAAAAAAGAATAAACACATATTTTCTTTTAATAATTATGTAGCTTCATGTTTTTACGTGTCACAGCACCATTTATTTTAAAATTCACTGATTCCATACGTCACTTTTATCATATACTAAATTTTCTTATTTACTTGAGTGAATTTTCAATTTGGAGTTACTTTATTACTTTATTACTTACAGAACCTCTTTGATTATTCAAACCTCCTTAGTTTTAACATAAGATCCTTTTCTTTGTTCTAGGATCCCATGTATTTAGTTGTCACATTTCTTTAAGTTCCATTTGGTTGTGACAGTTTTTGAGAATCTTCTGGTATCTGGTAACCTTGGAAAGTTTGAAGTACACTGGTCAAGTGTATTGTAGGATATCTCTCTAAGAGATCATGCTCTTAAAAGGAGTTACATTATTTTTTCCTGTTTCTACTATTGAGTACATAAAATGCAACTGACTTTTGTAAACTGACATTGTATCCAGTGACCTTGTTAAATAAATACATGCTAGTTCTACTTATCTGCTTAAAAACCTTTTGAATTTTATATGTGCACAGTTACGCTCTTTGGAAAGAAGTTTTCTTTCTCCTCTTGGAGAGCTTTAGGGGACAGCTTGTGATGTTGGCTGGACTTTTTTGAGGAAGACTTGTTTGAGAAGACATTGGCACATAATAAGGCAGTGATTGATGTGTGGCAAACTACAAATGAGTGATTGTTTCGTCTTTGCTTTTGCAGAGTTACAAAGTAAATGCATTATTCTTTTGTTGCTCCACAATTAACCTCATCATTAGTGGCTAATAGAGTAATTCATCTCCACAAATTTGGCACCACAGCATAAATTGTGCTCACCTTCCTTAAAGTGAGACCAATTATTCTGTCTATTGACTCATTCTGACCCCAAATGTATTCTCGTAGTGTAATTTCCTCTAGCAATCGGGCAGAGTACTGAATGCACTGGTAGACAATTGAAAAATGATCAGAGAAAGGCAACTAACAGGGCACACTCTCTTTTATCTCAGGCTAGCCTGCTCCTAATGAATTTCTCTTTCCATTTCTCTCCCAGTGAAAATCACATCAGGAGACTAAAGCAGAGTTAAGTGGTCTTGATTTCAATTTTTCAAATCTTTTCAGCGGGTCATAGGAGAAATGTTTGTGGGTACCTAGGCGGCTGGCTGGAAAGTTCTAGACAGAGCAAAGGAAGTTTCCAGGCAAGAAATAGTTTACCTAACAGCTTTGTGAGATCTGCTTTATTCTTTTTGTAAATCTATGACTGGAGATGACTAAATTTTGAATATTATTTTCAGTCTCTTGTCTCTGTCACTATTTTGTTCTGTATCAGGAAGTAGCATCTAAGATTCAGTACTCCTCTGGAAGGAACTCAAAGGTCACTAACTGGGTTTTCATCTTCCAAGGAGTGTTTCACCTGTGAAATAGGTCAATGATGAATTTCTAAAGTCAATATGTTGGATCAAAAATCAAAAGGAAGGGACTGAGTGTGTAGGTCAGTGGTAGAGTATGTGCTTAGCATATGTAAGGCCAGGGTTCAATTCCAGCATCCACAAATAAATAAATATTTTAGAAACGACCAAAACCTTGGTATTGTAAGTAAAAAGAAATTAATTTTGTCACAGTTCCAGTGGTAAGAATCTTACACTGAAGATATCAGCAGCACTGAATCTCTCCTGAGACTTTGAGGAAGAATCTATAACTTGCTTCTTTCACCATGTGGTGTCCCTTGCCTGGTGTCACTCTAATGCTAGCGTCCATTTCCCCTCAGTGTGCTTTCTCTTATGTGCCTACGTAAACCTCTTTCTATTGCTCTCTTTTATAAGGACACTTCTAATTGGAATTACCGTCTACCCAGATAATACAAGACAATTTCCCACTACAAGATCTTTAATCATATCACTGAAAAACCCTTTTTCCTATCTGGTGATATTTAAAGCTTCCATGAAGTAGTACCTGACATTCAGCCTCCTGCAGAAAGGTAAAAGTTTATTACTGTTAGTTGTCATCGGTGTTAGCGGAATAGCCTAATGATGTCCCAGTAGTTGTAGTATATAAGTAGCACATATTGAAAGAAACACTAATTTTGAATTTCAAAAAGAATGATAACACATGGAAAAGGCTGCATTTCATACATTTTGGAAACTAATATTGGAAAAAAGAACATAGGACATAAGACATCATACCATCTAAGAAAGAATCCAATATTAAATATTGACCATCTTCTCTTGATATCAGAACATAGCATAAAAAAGGGAATGGTGATGAGCTGATATTGCTGAGTTCCTTTTTTGTGTCTACCAGTATTTAATGTGTAATAAAAACACAGATAAATGAAACCAATATTATGGAGAAACCCTTCCTCTATTTACTCATTTAATGAACTCTGTGTAGCACCCGTATGACCCTTGTTTCACAGCTGAGGACGTTGAAGTGCAGAGAAGCTGGCTAAGTGATCAACACTGCAGAAAATCTAAGTGCCTGAGCTTTACCCAGACCCAGGTGCTCTGGCCTCAGAATTCATGTTCCCCCCTTTTCACGCTGCTCCTCATGAACTACAGACTCCATGTGGTTGGAAGAAATTTTAACTTTTGCATCTGTGAAATGATAACTGTAGCATTTTCCTACATGACGTAAATGTACAAGTGCTGTACTTTCAAAAAATGTTATGAAATGCAGTGAACAGCAAGTTCCTTACTGCCTGGGCTCGAGGGCTCTTGAAACAGTCTGCTGAGGTTTTAGTAGCACAACTGTAATCCTCCACCTTGCCTGGCAAGTACTTTTCGCTTCCTTCCTTCGGCTGTGCTCTTCTCCCAGTGACTGTTGGGAGTTGGCATTTTGGTACCGGCTACAAGTAGAACTTTCTAGGGTGGGTGTCAGGGAAAATACAGCTTTTATAAAAACTGTATACAAAGCCACTGCTGTAGTAGGCACAGCCAGGTATTTCTCAGCTAGAAGCATGAACTTTATTGAGTCTCACCAGTTGCCTAAGTTTTAATTTATGTGACTCTGGTTTTAGGGACCCTGCTTACAGGTAGATGTATTCTGACTGGTTTCAGAAGGAAGCTCCAAAATGGTGAAAAGACTCACAAACCAGACATTCTTTTAAAGGTACATTATGTCACTTGTACAATATATCCATGTTTTCTGGTGCACCAGTATTAACATACATTCGTGCTCCCAAGCCAGCCCACCCATTTTTGCCCCTGCCACCCTCAGTAAACTCTCTGGACTCCTCTCTAAGATTCCCTGTGCCTTGGGTCACAAACCCTCTGTCCCTGTCACTGGCTGCAGTAGTGCCTTTGCTTCCTATCTCTTTGGAATCATCAGTTTTTCCTTTTTTGTTGTATCAGTCACACACAGAGGCATTCTCTAATTCCTGTAATATTAAGAAATAGAATGCCCTTGACCCAGCATCTCTTTCTTTCTCTCTGGTTGTCTCTCTGCTTCTCGCTGCCCTGTAAGGGTGTATGTGCTTCCCTTCCTTTCTCTTGTCAAGCTGCTCAGATCAGCGTGTAACCCTTCTGCTCCATGGAAAGTGTTCATTTTATGGTGGGGCAGGCTGGGACCATGGTCCATGCTAGAACACTAGCCTAGGCTGCACCAGACTCTGAGTTAACCCCTTCCCCCAGCCCTAAAACAACAAGAGCACATCAAAGCAAACAAACAAACATAAAAACTATTCTCAAGACAACCAGTGTCTATGACGAAGGTGCCTAACCCAATGGCCGTTCTTCAATGTTCATGTTGCTCGACCTGTCAAGAGTATTTGACTGGGATGATGAGTTCCGTGCTTTTGATAAACTTTCTTTAACTGGGTTCTGACTTACCACTTATGTTAATTAGCCTGGGCAGCCATAACAAAACACCACAGACACACAGCAGAAATATTTGTTCTCACAGTTCTGGAAGCTGGAAGTCCAAGATCAAAGTTCTGGCAGGATTGGTTTAAGGTCTCTCACCTTGGCTTACAGATGGCTGGATTTTCCTTTTGTCCTCACTGGGATTTCTTTTTTCTTTTCCTTGTATGTGCACACATCCTGGTCTCTGTCTCTCTTCTTTGAAAAAACAACAGTCTTATTGGATTTGGGCCTCATCTTGGTATTTTCCCTTAACTTCAATCACCTTGTGAAAGTTCTATCTACAAATACAGCTCCATGCAGGGTTAGGACTTTAGCATTTGAACTTGAGAAGAACATAATTTATTAAATCTTAATATTCTTTCCTCAATTTCACCCTGACCAGAGGGATGTTCTTGTCTTCCTGCTGGGAGTTCTCTCCCCTTCCCAGTCTTCATGCCACAAGTCCTAAGTCTCAGTGTCCAACTCTTTCTTCCTCATACACACTCACTTCTGAGGGGCACACTGAAGCCCCTGGCTTTCACAACCATGACCCCCAAGAAGTCTTTATCTTCAGTATGACTTCTTGGAACTTTAATTTTATGTAACTATGAAGTATGTAATGAACATCTTGAGTTTTACATGAACAAAAATGAAACTTTTGATTTATGTCTTTAAGTACATTTTTGTCCTCTTGTAAATTTCCCCATTTTCAGTCTGTTTGGTCCATGGTACACAACTGGATGATTAAATCTTATAGAATCCTACTCCATCCTGCCTGGAATATGAATCATCCCTATGTCCAGTGCTTTATATTATATGTGCTGTTCATCTGTAGTATATTTACAATTATATACATATATAAAACATTATATATGTACAATTTTAGTTTTTTTCTGAACTTTCTGTATCTGCTGGGGGTGTTGGAATGTATCCCTTGTAGACATGGGGCAACCACTATGTATTTGAATTGCGATCTCTTCATGACCTCATCACTCTCAGTTTCACTCTGGGTCCTTGTCTTTTTTACCTGCTTAAACCATCCCCCTGCCTTTTGATTGATGCTTTTGATCCTTAAAACAACCATCCTAATCCTTTAAAGAGAACCATATCATTTAAATCACCTGTTAAATACCATCCATAGTGTGACAGTTAATTCTGTCAACTTGATTCATCCACAGGATGCATAGATAGCTGACAAGACAATGTTTCTAGATGAGTCCATGGAATTATTTCTAGAGGAGGTTACCATGTGGATTGGTAGGCTTCAGTGAAGCAGGACCGCCTTCCCTTTTGGGAGCAGAAGTCATCCAATCTGTTGCTGGCCTGAGTAGAGCATAAGGGTGAGGAAGGTGGAGTTGACACTCAGCAGGAATGCTGAGCTGGCGCATCGACCTGTTCCTGCCCGCAGCTGTCCTGATTTGCAGACCTTCAAGCTTGGTTGGATTGGAATCTACACCCTCAGGCTCTTGGATCATCAAATTACTGCCCTGGCTTTCCTGAGTCTCCAGCTTGCACTGGGCAGCTTGTGGGAATTCTTGGCCTTTGGAACCATGTGAGCTAATTTCATCATAAATCTCCTCTTTTATAGATCTCTGTATGTCTCCTGTTGGTTCTGTTATTCTGGAGCTCCTTTACTAATACACATGGATTCTCTTGTATTATAAGAGTCACCATGGCCTCTTTCACTGAACACGGCCTGAGCCTTTGATGCTTCCCTGACTTTATCTGTCCAACTCCCAGCTTCCTCTCCTCTGTGGGTGCAGCCCTGGGCTCCCTTTCATTGTGGAGTATGTCAGAGATGCCTTCATGCATTTGTGTTGGTTATCTCTACCTGGACTACGCCATCTTTCAATGGCAGGGCTTTCGCCTTCACTTTGTACAGCTGCCCCATCAAATATGATACTTTCTAGTCTGGTAATTTGTTTTAAGTTTTCTTCTTGATAGACAAATAATTTTACTTATGATGTAATTTGATATAGACCTTAAGGAGAACAGTATGGAGGTTTCTCAGAAAACTAAAAGTGGAATTGCCATAGGATCACATTCCACTACTCAGCACGATATACTTCCAAATTGAATTGAAATTAGAATGTTGAAGAGATATCTGCACTCCTATGTTTATTGTTGCGTAATTCATGGCAGCTAAACATGGGGTCAGCGTAAATTCCCACCAGTACACGAATGCAAAAATGTGGTATAACATACATAGTTGAATATTATTTGAATGTGATCTCATCAAGCATTTTTGTTCTGCCTCTACAAAATAGCATCTTTTCCCTTTCATCTGTCATTTCTCTAATGCATCATATTCATTACATTTTGATTTTTGAGGTAAAATCCACATAACATAAAATTAACTAATTTAAAGTGTGTAATTCAGTGGCATTTAGTACATTCATAGTTTTGTGTAAACATCAGTCTACTCAGTGCCCATATAACTTATGGATTTCTCATGCTGAATCACCTCTGCTTTCCTAGGATGAATCTCCCTGGATAATGATGAGCAATTCTTTTCAGATGCTGTTTGACTCAGTTTTCCAGTATTGTGTTGAGGAATTTGCATCAGTTTTCATAAGAACTTTTGGTCTGTACTTTTCTTGTGATGTTTTTGTGTTCAGTGGTAGACTAGTTCTGAACTCATTGAGCTAGGTAGGAACTATTCCTTTTTCTGCATTTCTAAGGAAGAGTTTGAGATGAAATTCCTCTGTGATAGGTCCAAGTCGGATCCCAGAAATGTGCTGTGTACTCCAGGCAAATTTGCAGTGGGATTTGTGTGGAGCTGATCTTGGCCTCTGGATGTGGGGCCTGGACTGGTCTTCTGTTGCTGAAGTTCTGCCCCAACCCTTTGATAATTAATGTTGGCCCCATCCACCCACTTCTATCCCATTTTTCTGTGCACCAAAGCACAACACTAGTTCACCTAATTTACCAACTGCTGGTTTTATTCTCACTGCTGCTTTGGACTTTTCCACTGCAGTGGTCTCTCCTGCCCCTTGTGTGCGCCCCTGCTGGACTTGCTGGGTCACTGGTCCATCCTGCGCACTAGAAGAGCTTGAGATGAAGTAGGGTTGTCTTCTGTAAACATTCCATAGAACTCTCCTGTGAAGATTCTTTGTTTCTGGGCTTTGTTTTGCTGTGAGGTTTTTGACTAGTGATTTAATCATATCTTATAATATTTTTTGCTGTAAAATTTCTACTTTTTGAAGTAGTTCTTACAATTTGTGAGAATCTACAACTTTGTCTATTTTATCTAGGCTATCTAATTTGTATTTGTACAGTTGTTCATAGCAATTTTCCATAAATCTTATATTTCAATAAGATTGCTAGTGTGGTCCCAACTCTCAAGTTTTATTTTAGTTATATAATTTTACTTACTCTTATAGTCAGTCTTGGTAAAGTTTTTCTCATTTTTTTGATCTTTTGAAAGAGCCAACTTTTGATTGCTTTTTTTCTTTTTATATTCAATGTTTCATTTGTATCCACTGTCATCTTTATTATTTCCTTCTTCTGCTTGCTTGGTATTTAGCCTGCTTTTCTGTCTCCAATTCCTTAAGATTTCAGATAGATTACTGATTTGACATCTTTACACTTGAGAAAATGTAGCCTTTGCAGCTGCAAATTTTTCTGTGAAAATGATTTTCACTGCATCTCATAAGTTCTGGAATATTGTGCATTTTTTCACTTATTTATAATTTTAATTTCCCTTTGATTTTTCTTTTTTGATTCATCCATTAGTTAAGAATGTGTCACTTAATTTTCACTTCTTCATAAATTTTCCTTCTGCAGTTTGCTTCTGGTGCTATTCCATTGTGTTTCAAAAAGATATTTTGTTTAATTTTAATCTTTTAAAATTGATCGATATTTGATATATGCTTTAATATATAGTTTATAATAGAGAATGTGCTATACATCATAGGAGCTGTGGTGTGGGATAAATATATATGTATAGCCTGCTGTTTCTGGTTGATTTAAAGTGCTCTTCAAGTCTTCTATTATTTATCTTTTTTGGAGGTGCTACATCCATTATTAAAGTATTACCACCTTTGCTTCATGTAATTTGAAGGCCTTCTGTTCTTTTATTTTTTTTTATTTTAAAGAGTAAAAGAAGGATAACATAATAATAGGAGGGGCTTACCAAATTACAGACAAAGTGGTAGGAAATTATCAATGGTTATTGTTTTACATATTGTTATCTATAAGATAGTTTCTCAGGAAAACAAATAGACAAATGATAGTGAGTTACAGACAAAAGAGGTAGGAGATTATCAATAGTTGTTTTACTATACATAGGTATCTTCAGAGTGGCTTCTAAAGAATATAAATAGAACTATACATGAGTGACCTACTGGATAATCATTCAATAATTCTCAATGGTTGTTGTAGGAAACACATAATAATAAACATGGATCCATTTATGAAATAGGATAGGAACAATACAAACATTACAGAGTTATGGATAGATTAGTAGGAAAATATCAATGACTGCTGTAATACATGGTGGTATCTTCGAAGTGGTTTCTCAGGAAGACAGAGATACACAAGAAGGATCTAACAAGTAGTTACAGCCTAAGGGTTGTCAAAAATCAAGTGAGCCATCTGGGGTGAAAGCCATTTTTTGTAGCGTTTTCTCTCCAGCCTCCCATCGCATTGGGACCCCACAACCAGTTAGTGTCCTCTCCCCAACTGTCAGCACAGGCAGCAGGAATCCTGCTGCAGACTTCTCCGGAGCTCCACCACAGCCTGTACTGTCAGGGGAAGAATGGCTTCCAGTGAGTCTCTGCAGGTATTGTGCAAGGTCCTCCTGGTTTACAGCTTTGGAGCAGCTCTCGTGACCCCAGTCCACTGGACCTCTGACTCCGTGGGCTTAGTCTGCATTCTCATGTTCTCTGAGGCCTTGTTCAGCAGCTGCTCCTCCGCTGGCTCTGGACCTTTCAGGTTCTCAATGGCAGGAGCAAGAGTGGCCCATTGTATGGCATGTATTCCCAGGGGTTCTTCAAAGTTTGAATGATTCAAACACAATGATGGGTGGGCAACTGCAGTCAGTGCATGGTGGGCCAATTGTGTCACTGTTTCTCTGTGTCATGATAGATCTCAATTGAGCGGCGGCGGTCGGCCTAAGGGCCGGCATGCAACAGCGCTCACCGCCGCATGGCTCCCCATGCGCTGGGGGCCTTCCGTCTGGGGGCCTACAAGGCAGGAAGCTAGCCAGCCAGAAGACTGGCGCTCCCCACCCTTGGCTCCCTGTGTGCCAGAAGCCCTCCTTCCGGGGGCCTACGAGGCCAGGAGTGAGCCGCCGGTCCAAAGACCGGCGCTCCCCGCCCGAGGCTCCCCGTGTGCCGGGACCCTCCCTCTGGAACCCTACAAGGCAGGAAGCTAGCCAGCTGGAAGACTGGCACTCCCCGCCTGTGCCTTTCTGTGTGCTGCAAGCCCTCCTTCTGGGGAACTACCAGGCTGGGGGTGAGCCGCCAGTCTGATGATGGGCGCTCCCCACCGGAGGCTCCCCGTGCGGTGGGGGCCCTACCTCCGGGAGCCTATGAGGCAGGAAGCTAGCCAACTGGAAGACCAGTGCTCCCTGCCCAAGGCTCCCCGTGCACTGGGGGCCCTTGGCCTTCTGTTCTTTATTGTGTATGTATAATGATTATTATTATAATCTTTATAACTTCTTAAAAATTATTGTACAATTCAATATGTGATATTTTTGTTTCCTGAAGCAGTTTTGACTTAAAGTCAATCTCTTTATTTTTGATATTAATATAGCTATGAAGTTCTCTTTGGTTAGGTTTGAGAGGCAGTGTCATTTTCCATTCTTCAGTGTAAACCCATTTACTTCTTAGTACCTAAAGTAATACACTTTGGGTGATGTCTTAGCTGCTTTCTCATGGCCAGGACAAAATACCCAAATACACAAGCTAAAAGAAGAGAGTTTTGTTTGCTTGTGGTATCAGAGTTTCAGTCTATATTCAACTGGCTGTAGGGCAGGGTGGCATGGCAGAGGGCAGACGTCCAGAGTACAGTAGGCAGGAAGCAGTGAGACTTCCTACTTCTTCCCCTTTGTATTCCATCCAAGCTCCAAGTCTATTGGTTGGTGCCACCCACATGTTCAGTGGGCCTTCCCTCTTCAGTAAGTCCATTAACCCACCCAGAACTATGCTAAAACAATTAGGAGGCTAATCCAACACCACACACCCATGACCCAGTCCCTCCCAAAAGTACTAACTATCGAGTGCATGGAGGACATACACATAGAAGTAGTAACAGACAGCATATCACTTCATTTTTTAAAGCTAATAAATAAATATGTACATATTAATAATGTACAACATGTTTTGAAATATATGTATACATCATGGAATGGCTAAATTGGGATAATTAACATTTGCATTACCTCAAATACCATTTTTTGAGGTGAGAACTCTTAAAATCTACTTTCATGTATTTTGAAAATACAGTACACTGTTATTAATTATAATCACCAGGTTGTACAACAGATCTCTTAAAATTGTTTCTCTTATCTAACTGAAGTTTGTATTCTTTGGCCAATATCAATCCCCCGTTTGGTCCAGGACCTGGTAACTCTTATTCCTCCCTTACATGAGTTCAACATTTTTAGATTCCGCACATGAGTGAGATCATGTGGTATCTGTGTTTTCTGTCTGGATTATTTCATTTAATATAACATTCATCATTTGCATATATAACCAGTAATGGGATTTCTGGGGTATATAGTTGTTTTGTGTTAAATTTTCTATAGAATATGTGGTTACTGAAGACTCCATTCTTTATGTTTGTGCTCAGCCTATGTTTTGACAGATTTCTTTAATGTCAGGTGCCAAAAAGAAAGAACAGAGAGAGACAGAGAGTGAGATAGAGAAAAAAAGAGAGTGAGACAAACAGAGAGACAGAGAAGGGTGAAAGGAGGGAGGGAAAAAAGAAGGAAGGAAAGAAGAAAGGAAGGGAGGTAGAAAGGAAGAAAGGAAGGTAGAAAAAAGGAAGAAGGAAAAGGAAGGAAGGAAAAAGGGCGGAAGGAAGGGAGAGTCTCCCAGTTTTCCAGGCTGATCCTGTATTGGGGACCATTTATAACTCTGACTTGGCTTACCTTTCTGTTGAGTAGACAGATCACTCAGAGGTGCAAATATGTGGCTGTTTCAGGTTTCTGGGTCTGTACTCAGTTCTACACATGCCTATGTTTTCTAAATTTGCCATTATAAAGAGGCATTTTAGAATATTTTAATTTCCCACAGGTCTTCCTTTCAGGTTTTTGATACTCTAGTGTTCGCCTGTACTGTAATCCTTTGGCCAGCTGGCTGTGGGTTATTCATTGGCTTTAAGATGGTTTTGAGGAAGGGCCACTGCTTTTCTTTCTTGAATGAGTTCTGAGACAAGCAAACAAAGGCAAGCACCTGCTGTCCTTCACACCACCCCATACAGGTGAGAACAGATAATCACTTGGAGGTTTCCCTGCAGATAATGTCTTTCCTGCTCCCTCCAGAACCAGGCTCCAGGGTTCTGCACGGAGAATGTGGGCCGCTGCCTTAAAAACTGCCTTTACGCCCAGGAGTGGGGTGTGGCTGTGGCAAGTAAAAGTGCTAGAACAGGTCCTTCAAAATACAAAATTAAGATGCTCAGAAAATGGAATGAAAATGACAAACCTCTTGTACCATTTTTTTACTGATCTAGCACTGACTTCATGTCTGTAAAGCTCTATTTTCCAGAGTTTTTGGAAGCTGTTTTTGACAATTACTGCTTGATTTTTTAGTGTTTCAACAGGAAGGGCTCTTGGAGCTACCTTCTCCTTCATTTTTGCTGATTCCCCTTCTCTTTGTCCCTGCCTCCCTTTCTCCCTTTCTAGCTATTTTTAATTCACTATTTTAAATTTTGAGACAGAGTCTCACCGAATTGTTAAGTTTCTCAGAATTGGCTGAAACCCACTACCCTCCTGACTCAGCTTCCAAATTACAGGGTTAAAGACGTGTACCACCATGACCAGGTTCTTTTCCTATTTTTTATTACTGAATTTTAAAATTCATTTCACATTTCTCTCTCCCCACTATAGTGTATGTGTTAGGTAATACCAAGTAATGTACATGTCTTTTGCATAACTGATATCAATGTATATTCATTACCACATAAACATAATTGACATACAGAAAGCTTGATATTTTAAAAATTATCAATAAACTTTATTGATCATATAAAATAAGTAAAAATAGCTTGTCATTTTTATTCAATTTTCTAAGCGTCTTAATGTTATATTTTGAAAGATCTGTTCTCAAATTAATTCCTTTAACTTAATAACCAATGGTGACCTAGTAGTATTCACATTTATCCAGAACCTTTGGAAGCAAAGTCATGAAGACATTTTGGATCTTAAAACTTCTTGTTGTATAATCAGCTTACAGTTTTATACACAGTTTTATACACAGCTCATGAAAATATGCTGTTTATGATTACAAAAACCAAATGTGTCCATTCAAATACACATGCTATGCTGTTGCTAAGGAGCTTGGTAAGTGTGGTGCTGTAAGTTTGTTAATCATTACTTTGAGGAAATGTGGATTCTCTGTATATGTGACAGCACAAACTCATGACAGCAGGTTAATGGGAACAGAAATCCTAAGTCAGTTGCTAGACACAGCTTGGTTGGTGACGGCTTTGGTTATTTCAGCCGTTGCTCATCATTTAATTCTTTGATAACAAAAATTTCCTCTTTGGCTTCCTATGAAGTTATATTTATATTTTACTAGGTTTACTGATTTGAGTGTTTAAATTGAATATTTATCACAACAGAAACTGCATCTTTGGTACACAAGGACAACCTGACTTTTGGAAGAAGTTACACTTACATTTTCTGGGTCTGCTAGTTTGAATGCTCGTCAATATACCTGAGTTCACCTTTGTCAGGTGCCATCAAGCAAAAACAGAGGACAGCATGCTGGAAAAATTGTTTGGAGGCTTTAAACAGAGCATCTCTCTACACAGGAAAGACACAGAGGGGAGGATGAGACAGCAGTTTTGCAAAGATGCTCGTAAAACTGAAGACAGAAGGAACCTTGGTCTGTCAGCTCCCCTGGAGCTCAGCCCAG
The DNA here is from genome assembly GCF_000276665.1 of Chinchilla lanigera. Classification (NCBI taxonomy): domain Eukaryota; kingdom Metazoa; phylum Chordata; class Mammalia; order Rodentia; family Chinchillidae; genus Chinchilla; species Chinchilla lanigera. The sequence continues at coordinate 11,244,096 of NW_004955454.1, read as the reverse complement.
CAGAGAGAAGCCCTGTCATTGCTGCACCCTCTTCACTGAAAGAGGTTTGGAAAATGGATAGAGGTAGAGAGCATGGTTTGCTAGTTATGGAAGAGCTATACTTTTTACACCCATATCAGCAAGAATAAACAATCACTGAGAACTGTCTTGGCTTATGTACTTATACAGATAGGTAGATAATCACACGTAAGGAGCCAAGTAATTATTACAACAGTGGCTGGTGTATCGTAAATATTATTTAAATGTTCATTTTGGCTGTGTTCATGATAAATTGTTTTGATATTGTCCCTTCAGCAATTCATGTCATTTAATGGTGGTGCTTAGCATGTTTTGTTTTGGTTTTTATGGTGTCAGGAATCGAACTCAGGAACTTGTACTTGCCAGGCAGGGGCTTGTGCCACTGAGCTACATTCCCAGCCTCTTAGCATGCTTTTAGCATAAACATAAGAGTAAGTTTTAAAATTGATTTTTTTTTTTGGTCAAATTTTCAGATGCATTGCTTCATGACAGACATTTGACTGTAAAAGGCCTTATTTCTCATAGAGTACAATGAAATCCTAATTTGCTCATTATTTTGGAAGGCTCAAAGACTACAAGGTATTCAGAATAACACTTTAAATCTTTGATTAGTTGTTTAGTAAGTCCGATGAGAAAAAGTAGAGCAGCAGAATTCTAGACCAGAGCTTCTGCCCTGAGAGTAAAAAGAACAGAAAAGCTGTTTTGAATAAATATTTTAAAGAGAGGCAGTTATTTTGCTTTAGTCTGGAAATTATTTTAATGCTGATATTTCTCTTTTTCTCTCTTCTTTCACTGTGTGACTAGAACTTGCAGTTTTCTTTTAACCTTATCAGCTTGATTTTTCCTTTAAGCAATTTCAACCATGTGCTACCATGTTCTGATGAAAATTTTAATGATCTAGAGGGATAGCAGGAAGAAGTTAAAATTTTCATCAGAACATGGTAGCACATGGTTGGACCATGATATTCTGCACTTTGTATAAATAGATTTTTCCCTATCAGAAAAAAATCACTGTGTGTTTTATAATTCATACTGATTTTCAAGTTGTCACTATTACGCAGTTTATAAGGTTATTGTAAAATGACAATGCGGTTTGACATACTTTGTATTATATTGAAGATTAATCTATTTACTAATATTTGCTTTTATAAATATTTGATGCTGATGGTGTTTAGAAGTCACAGGGGTAATATATAATTTATTAGAGTGATATTTTAATACCATAGGGTCTTTATCTTTAAAAGCCTATGGATGTGGATGTAAGAATCTTGTTTATGACTTTTCTAAAAATCCTGTGTCTGATAAAGCAGGTATTATCAGTGGAAACATTTATTTATTTAAGTACAATAACCTGGAACTTGTCACTGACTCCAAAGTAAACTCCCTTTTCCTACCTTGTAGTTGCATTTTTGGGTTCCTTTAGTAAATTATTCAGGTTTCTATGGACTGTATTTTACTGTCATTATATCTCCCAGGATATAAGGCTGAACAGCCTGGAATCACAAAGAGAATGAACACTTACTGAACACTTATCACACACGTTTTTTATTTTTTAATTTTTATTTTTTTTTGTTTTTGTTTTTCTTCCGGTACCAGGAATTGAACAGACGACCTTGTGCTTGCCAGGCAAGCACTTTGCCGCTGAGCTAAATCCCCAGCCCTCACATATTTTTAAAATTGGATACTGGAAAATGAACTCAGGACCTTGAACTTGCCAGGGAGGCACTGTGCCCGTGAGCTATATCCTTGTCCCCCTCACATACTCCTGTAAATGCTTTGCATAAAATCAATCGTTCTCATAGTTCCTTGTGGTAATATTATTCCCCGAGGAAAATGAGGCAGCCTGTCTTAGGTGACGCGAAGCTCGTCTGGAGAGGAAGCCAGACATCAGACCCAAGCAGCCGGGGCCAATCCTTCCTCTCCTTCTCTTCTCTGCCCCTCAGGACGAGGGGAAGCTTTTGGGTGTCAGCAGCTGTGGCTGGAGGGAGAGGAGAAGGAAAGGCTGCTAAAGAAGCGAGAGTAAAACACAGAGCATAGCAAAAAAAAATGGTAGTTGAAGTTTCAAACCGGAACGAGTTGGAAATCTTAATGAAACACGGGAAGTTTTTTGCTGCATAGAGCAGGTCTGGAACAGGCACAGGTTAACGGGTCAGGAGCCATAGCACTGGCTTCACATTACCGAGCAGGCTGTTAAACTGCCTGGCTTGTTAGCACTGCCTTTCTGCTTGACCTGAGTCAGTGTGGGACATGCGCTGGGCGGGGGTGGCGGCTGGGACCTAGGTCCCTTCAGAGACTTGGTTTGCTCTTTATCAGTTACTGTGTTAGGAATGATTAAGTTCTTTTCCAGAAGAACCTACAGCCCAGACAGGCCATACATATTATCCCTTTAATAGGAGAATTAGGGCAAAAACTTGGTTCCTGAGTCCTCATTCAGAGACTTTTCAGCTGCTGTTTGTTCATCTTTGCTATTCCTGGCTACTGTGTTCATTGTTACGTGATCACTTTTCATAAGGCTTACTGTGCAATAATAATAATGATGATAATAAAAATAATACTAATAATAGTAATAATAATGCAGCAGGCATTGTTCTGGGCGGTTTCGAACATTAACACAAAATTAACATACAGGTCGGTGCTGTGATGTTGGGCATTTGTATAATCTGAGCTACGCAGAACAGCCCTCTGTTGTCATTTTCTTATCACAGTGTAGTCACACGCCTGCACGGGAAGTGACTTATGACATGTCAGAGCGCCCTCTATGGAGCTGAGCTCTCACTGTGGTGTCTGTTGCTGGGCTCTTGCCTGAGGCCCTGGGGATGTCTCTCTCCAGCTGCATTCAGGTCCCTGGCAGGATTCTGCTGCTGGAGTTGGAGAAATGAGGTCCTGGCTCCCTAACTGACTGCTGTTCATAGTGCTCAGCTGCTGGGGTCTTGTTATGGTTGATGCACTGTGTCAACTTGGGGAGCCTAGAGGTTTGGCTGAGTGACTCAGCAGTTCTGCATCCTGGGGTGAAAAGGACATGCCCCTGCCCCGCTGGAATGTTGTTCATTGTGTCAACTGGAGAAGCTGAGAAGGTCAGCTATGTGACTCAGCAGGGAGCCAGGGGGCTTACTTTGTATTCATCCTGAGCCTGTGCAGGAGGAGGGCATGGAGATTATGTGAGAGCTACACACCCCCTGGGTGGGGGTAGCCTGCTTACAATATAACAGCCTTGCTCTCTGCCACCACTCTTCCATTTTGCTCTTGTTGCTTTGCTGTTTTCTGCCGCCATGAACATTTGCCCTCTGCCATGTGCCACTCTGTCTTGGAGCCAACCGAGTATGGACTGAAACCTCCACAGACTGTGAGCTAAATAAACCTTTCCTTCCTTCATTTTGGGTGTCAGGTATTTTGTCTCAGCAATGAGAGAAAAGTAATAAAGATAGGTCTTTTGCCTGCAGTGGCAGGTGGTCCCATGTATCTGGACAGTCAGTCAAAGCCCATCATCCTTCTTATCCTCTGAGTCTCTCTGGCTGTCTCTTCTGCCTGAAGTAGAGAAAGTTTAGACTTTTAAAGGTTCCCCCAAATTCAAAGACCCAATCTGAAAATGGGCATCAGAGATGAATACACATTTCTCAGATGAAGACATACAAATGGCAAATAAATATATGAAACAATGTTCCACATCACTGGTCACTTGAGAAACTAAAACAACACTGAGATTTCATCTCATCCCAGAAAGAATGACTATCAACAAGAAATCAACCAATAACAAATGCTGGAAGGGTTGTGGGGGAAAAGGAACCCTGCTTCACTGTTGCCGAAAGTGTAGACTGGTGCATCCACTGTGGAATTCAGTGTGGACCATCCTCAAAAAACGAGCATTATAGGTTCCATTTGACCTAGCTATTCCCCTTCTGGGTATTCTCCCAGGAGAAATGAAAACATCATACCACAGTGATATATGTGCACCCATGTTTACAGCTGTGGAATTTGTACTAGCTAAATCTTGGAAACAACCCAAATGCCCATCAACTGAGGAATGGATAAAAAAGATGTGGTATTTTTATACAGTGGAGTACTACTCAGCTATAAAGAAAAATAAACTCGAGGCTTTTATAGATGAATAGATGCAAATACAGACCATACTCACAAGTAAAATAAATCAGACTCATATGTGTGAACATCATATTGTCTCTCTAGTGTAAGAACCTGAAAGAGTAAATAAGATCCAAAAGGTACAATAGATATAGTGAAAAGGAAAGAACCTGATGAAAAGGAAAAAAACACCTGGGATAGGGGAAAAGAGAAAAGAATGAAGGGGAAAAAAAGATACAAATATATACACAAGGTAGCTAAGATAATTGTACTACTTATTTGTATTAGTTCATTGAAAGGAACAGTTAGTGCTTATACTGTTTGATCAAATTTACATGCCTATATCTTATAATCTGAGCAACTACTTTGAAGATAACAATATGCACTATAATAACCATTGTTAGTTTTCTATCATCTTGTTTTGAAATTCTGTATTTTTTTTTTTTTTTTTTTAAATATGGTCTATCCTCAGGATGAGGAAAATGGTTCAGGCAGCCTGACCTCAAAGACCTACATAGGATCTAGTGTTTTCTTTTTTTGCTTTTCTTTCTCTCTTTAAAAAAAAAAGGCTCCTGGGAGCCTTTTCTGGAGCATGTACCAAAACTTTCTTTGATTAACTCAGTCAGCTAATTAATTTTGTAAAATATAGTCATGGGCATGATATTTCATTGTATTCCAAGTCCTGTCATTGTGAGATAAATCCAGGGATGGGGCACCTAGAATTGTGCCTAGTATATCTTCCCAAGTCTGAATTGCTGCTGCACTAGTTAGTTCATTTCATATGAGTACATACACATGTGTGAACACACAGACACATACTACACATATATTCATACACTGTTGTAAAGTATTATTTTCATATGACTACATCATATTTTTTAAACAAGATTTTGTCTGTACCAGCATAAGTGGGCAATTAATAAAATATTTTTAAATTCTCTGTAGTTTTGAGGTATAACTTTTTGTTATTATTCCATTTACCTTATACACAATATATGTTTATGTATTGCTATAAAGCAATCAAATACTACTTTTCTAAAGTTTACAGATTAGTAGCAGCTTTATGATGTGTGGAAATTTGTAATATATCCTCATACGTAGAAAAAGCAAACATTTGAGAAGAATATTTATTTACTAACTTAAATACATATACACTTGATGTATGTCTGCCGATTTTTTAAAAAGTGGATCAGCAAGATAAAACAGTACTTTTTCTTTATTGTGCAATACGTTAGTAATATACAGAAAGTGTAAACCTCGATGGGACTATATTGCTATTTAGCAAGGCAATTTTCATTTTTTTTCACAGCTTACAAAAATAACAATATACTGTCCTGAGGAAAACACAAATATAATTTATTCAGTTGTCAGAAGAAGCTGTTTTCATAACTATAAATAGTTGAGTTGTAAGAAAGTCTCAGCTAGAAGTATGTGAATACCATTGTTACTCTGTGAATTTTATAATATCTGGAATGCCAAGAAAATAGAAGAAAGAAATTAAGGACAAATGTTTGCCATGTGTTAACTAATCCCCTTCTAGAAATAAACTACATTAGTCTTTAAAGGAAACTTGGAAAATTCCTCATTTTCTACCTCACATACTGAGGTTTTTTTTTTTTTTTTTTAAGCCCCTCTAGGATTCTAAGCATTTGTGAAACCTTCAAAATATAGAAAATTCCTTGGGGATAGCTCTGAAAAATGTGGCTAGAAGTTATTATGTTTTCAGCTATTACTTTCAATTCAATGGCAAATTTTATCCAAGGTTTTCACTGTAACATCTTTATTGTGTTCAAAATTTCATTTCAGATGTTTCCTTTAAAATACAAATAGCTTTTCACATCGAGTATGATCTCTTTAACAGAGGACATGCTTCAGATTGCTTCCAAGCCTACAGAAACATTTCCTGAAAGGTAAAAGAAATACATCTGTGTGTGTAAAATAATTGTGAACCTAAAAGATCTGCCGCTGTTCAAATAAGAGCCACCAGCGTGTTTTGAGCTCTTATTAAGCTCTAGCTTCTATATTGCTTTAATCTTCAGAACAGTTGTTTAGGAGAAACGACTATAATTTTTCTCACTCTGCTGTTTAGAAAGGTAGGCCTGGATGGAAGACTGAAACTTGAGTCTGTGTGAGTTGAGAACAGCAAATTGGGGGCTGGGGATTTAGCTCAGCAGCATAGTGCCTGCCTGGCAAGCGCAAGGTCATGAGTTCGATTCCCGGTACTGGAAACCCCCCCGCAAAAAAAAGAACACCAAATTTAACACGTGTACTTTACTGTCTTTTTATGAATTACCAATTCTTTCATGGGCGTCAGCTGTGTGGTTGCAGATCCCGCTTCCACAGATCTGCTCTTCCCCAAAGGAGGCTGTGGGCACTGACCTTTAAAAGCTCCCCCCATCAGGATGCATATCCTCTGGAGCTGCCAGCTGGGGACTTGCTTCACAGTGAGCTGGGAAAAAGAAACTAAAATATGAGCAATGACGATTCTGAAGATCACCGTACCCTTTGCTTTAAAGGAAAATATTCCTAAGGCTTTCCCAAAGCAATGCAGTAAGGCTTCTAGGTATCTGATTCTGTGACTGCAGCTCCAGCCCAGTTGTGCCCCCAGCTAATCTGTCAGGCAGGTTTTTATTCAGGTTTTCAGTTACTGTTCAGTTTATGAAGCGCACGGAAGCAGACTTTCTCCCGAATGCCAACACCTGCTGACTTCCAGGTTGTAAGCCCTGCCTCTCAGGTCTGGCTTTGTTCGTGTTTCCTATTTTTGGCCATTCCTTGCTTTGGTAATTGCTGGTGTCTTTGCCCTTTAGCTTTCGTCCTGCTGCTGCCACATGGAGGGTCTGGGTGACTGGCAGCTTCCACAGAGAGGCAGCATCTGGAGGCTCTGGATGCAGTTTTGTCGCACAATGGATCAACACGCAGCTGCGACTTGGTAGCCAAGACTCAGCGCCTTTCAAAATGGGCGAGCTTTCTTCCAAAGACCTTTCATAACTCTCTTTGGACATTTTTGTATTTGAATAAGACTGTAATAATAAGCCTGTGAGGTGTGTGTGGTTGCAGTGTGTGTATGTTCACATGTGTGCAGATTTGTGTGTGCCTGCGTTTGCATTTGGATACGTTCCAGTAGGTCAGAAAGAAAGTGGATAGGCCAATTTTCAGAATCTGTCGCTTTAGTTTCCTTTTTTCCTGTGTATGGGAGACATAGATCTGCTGGACATTTCTCAAAGCCATGTAACATTTATGTTTTCAGATGATTGTGCTTAGTTCCTACAGTAGAATGCATACTTATTGTAGAGACAGTGACAGATTAGTTTGACCCATTCTAGTTCTTTACTGGGATCATTTGCTGGGTCTAGGAGCCAAGTTAATACAAGATAGTCTCAGCGGCCGGGGAGCAACCAAGTGTTATTAACGCTTATGTGTATGTGGAAGCATTCACAAATAGCGAAGACCCAAAGAAATGACCAAAGCATCAAGCTTTTATACCTTTTAGACAAAGAATGATAAAAGTCAAAGGGGTCTGCATTACAGGCAGTGAATTCCAGGGCCCTCACTATGAAATATATGGATAGGTATAAAACTGCTAGAGGATGAAGGTTATTTCAGTAAGTTTACACAGATCCTTCGCAGCATCAGTTCTTAGCCACTGGTGACAGGGGTTATCTCTGTGTGTTGGTATGGACAGAGGGCTTCTGTCTTCCTGAAATTTTTAGGGTTTGTATAGGTAAAACAGAAAGCAGTTCAGATAGCTCTTTCTATAACTGTTCTTTTTCAAGTGGCTTCAATTAAAAATATTTATGTCAAAGAGCTATGTTTTAGGGTAACATATTCTGGCTTTTTTGATTGCTTCTGTAATCTTATAAAATACTGAAAATTCAAGCATTAGCAGTGAAACCTAAAGGAAGGTCTGAGCTCTCAAAGAGCGCTGTCTTACTAACACTTGATGTATTTCCAGTCAGTATTTATTGATCTGGGATGTGCTACCTTTTCAGTTCTATCCTTGCAGCTCTCCAGCCACTATGTACTATGGGAAAGCTGGACGGAAATCCAACTTTCTTTTTGGTATTGCTGCTTCCAATGGCAGCAAAAGAATCAAGACATTTGTGTTCTACAGAAAAGCATCACGCCTGGATAAGGCAGTTCTAATTTTGAAGTTAGTTAAAATAGGTTGAGAGAGTATTTGTATATTTTATTTGCACCATTTTCATGTACCCTTTGTTAATCTTTTGCAGATCAGTGACCAAACCTACAGAATCAGACGTTATCTGATTTTAAGAAATGGGTAGATGAGGATTATTTTGATTTTAAATTTCATGTGCATGTATTTAATTTAAAGAGATTGAGGAAAACTGAGATGGGTGTTGATCAGACTGTCAAATGAGTTAATTATGGTTTTTGATTTATTTCTTTCAAGCTTCCCCAGGGATTCTTTGTTAAAGCTTCAATCTGCGAAACTTACTCACACCTTCTTTCCTTCCTTTCAGATGTTACATATATTACATCATTTCAAAATTTTTTATTACTTGTTACTGTCTTTGATGGTTTGATCAGTTTTACATTCTTATGTCTCGTGGACTGAGCAACTTCGTTGAAGATAACAGTGTGTAATGTAGCAACCACTGTTAATTCCTATCATTTTGTTTTGAGGTCATGCATCCTTTTTGTTGTTTATGTGTTGTTTTGATTTTGTCTTCACTGTTTTTTCGTTAGTATTTTTACTTTTTAAAATAAAAAGTATTGCTTACCTAAAAAAATGTTACATATAAGTACATTAGACCCTTAGTATACCTGAGTTCTGCATCTGTGGTTTCAACGGTGGATGGAAAACTCACAAAATGCTGCCTGTGTACTGAACATGTACAAGCTTTTTTTCTTGTCAGTTTTCCCTAAACAGTACAGTATAATGACTATTTTCATTGAATTTGCGTTGTGTTATGGTTTGGACCTAGCGTGCCTCCCACAAGTTCTCATGTATTTGGAAAGTGATTGGATAATGGGGACACTGCACCCATCAGTCAGTCTACTGATGGATTCATAGCTGACTTGCTATTGCAAGATGGAGCATGTTTAGAGATAGAGCACAGTGAGCATGACCTTGAAAGGTGTGTTATTGTCCCTGGTTCCTCCCTTCTCTCTCTGTTTCTTGGGCACAGTGAAGTAAATAGCTTGCTTCTACCAGACTATCTGCCATGCCAGCCGACCATGGACTCAATCCACTGAAACCGTGAGCCAAGATTAATCTTTAAACTGTAGGTGTCTGGTGCTATGTCTCAGGGATGGGAAAGAGACTAATGTACACTCTTTCCAGTAGCACCAGTGATCTAGGGACGATTTACAATGTGTGGGAGGATGTGTGTCGGTTATATGCAAACCTTATACCATTTTATATAAGGGACTTAAGTAGATTTCATGGGGGTCACAAAACCAATCCCTAACACATACAAAGAGATGATTTCATATATATAGATATAGGAATAGAGATGAAGTCCAGTGGGGTGGTGGATGCCTGTAATCCCAGCACGTGGGAGGCTGAGGAAGGAAAATCATCTTGAGGCCAGCCCGTGTTACACAGTGAGCACAAAGCCAGCCTGCACTGCAGAGTGAGATCCTGCCTCAAAAAACAAAACAAAACAAAACAATAGAGATGAATAAAGGTGTGTGTTTCTATTTTTCTCTGAAAAGAACTTATTAATTTTTGAATTTCTAGTCCCCAGAAGTGCTACTGGGAAGAGAAGTCACAGGTAGGTGCTGTGATATTGTGCCTGATGCCAGAGAGAACCTTGGTGATGTCTCTCAGGTCACCCCCATGCTTGACTGCCTACTTCCTTCTTTTTGTAACTACACTAACAGGACATCCTACTGCCCCAGGAATAAATCTGTGCAGGTTTTTGATTTTGTGTATTCTTTGAAATGTGAGACTCAAAATATGCTGCCAGTTTGTGCCTGTGTATGTGCAGATAGATACAAAAGAGTCACCTTACACTCACCCTGCCACTGTGCGGGCTTCAGGCTTAAGCCAGTTCAGGCAGAGGCTGGACTTCTCCTGCCAGACGTTCTCCTGTGGATTGGAGTGGGTCTTCATGCTTTGCCATGGGGTGGCCTTTGATATTCATGACCACTCCATCCTTTTTTTATGTAGGAAAAATTTTATTTAATAAATATAACTTCATAAACTTTAAAAAAATGCCGAGCACCATACACTAAGCATACTACAGTTACTGACAATGCAGAGAAATTTTAAAGGGTTGCATTGGACAGCCACCGTATCTGAGGTCCCAAGTTTTAACTAAGTATTGCTACCTATCTCCAGCTAGTCATTGTTCATAAAAATCTATCACCATTGTTACAAACATGTCATTAGTCATCATCTGTTTTTATAGGAATATCATTCAGGTTATTTTACATACCAAACAGCATTTTAATGTTTTATTTTTCTGAAAACAGATGACTCATTTTAAGATAGAAATAAAAACGTCTATAAAGGGGGACTAAAATTAATAAACATGTTTTACATAGAACTCTTTCGTTCATTAGTCTCATCGGTACCTGCCTTTAAAAAAATTCCCTGTAAAGATTGATTTTTACACGGAAACCACAAGCAGGAGAGATTCCTCCTTTCCCTCAGCCCCCAGGATGTTCAGAGTATGAATTGTAACAACTTCCGCTCCTCACTGTAGGTTTTAGTGGCCTTCACTGCTGCCTGCTGAGTCTCAAGCTCACCAGACAAGTTCACTTCCATCCCGTTCCGCGTGGAAGTGAGCTTAGGGCGGAACTAACGGAGCTGAGAGCAGGCCGTGCCGGCGGGGCGGGTCGGGGAGGTTTGCCCGTTTTCATTTGCTACTCAGAGAGCTCCAGGGTCCCGGGGACACCACAGCTGTCAGAGCCGCGGGTCGCAGTTGAGAACCTCAGGCCCTGAATTCCCCCTCCGTCCCAAGCAAAGCCCGGCAGTGTAGCTCTCCTCCCGGACGAGCCCACGGGGCCAGCGCTGAGGAGGGCGCTGAGTCACCCGCCTGGAGCAGCGGACCAGCAGCTGGGGAAACAAACTCAGGGTTCTTATCTCCGGGGCCCCAGCCTTCCCACTCGCAAAGCAAGGGAGTTGGGCGCATAGATGCGAGAGCGCTGCGTATCTGGCGGTGACACCGGAGCACCTTACTCTGTTCGTCCTTGAAGATATCGCTTTCTTGCAGCTTTTTTTCTTTTCTTTGAAAGCTTGTTTTTGTCCCCTTGCTCTTTAAGCTTTGGTATTGCTGTAGGCTCTCCATTATCCTCTCTCTAAATTCTGAGGGTGATTTTACGTACTTTCTTTCCTGTCTGCAGACCTTGGATATACGTCTCTAGACATCATTGCCGTATTAAAACCTGCGCCACTGTATTTCTACTTTGGTGCTTAGGGGCCCCTCAAGTACGTTCTGTCCCAAACTGAGCTCACTGTCAATCATGACTCAACATCTCCCCAGCCCTCTGGCCATATTCCTTTTTTAGTAAATGGTGACTCCATTCTGTAGGATGCTAGATCTGAAACTTGGGAGTAACCTCTGGCACCATGTTCAATTGCTTATCAACTGTGACTGACTTCACCTTGGCTATTTCAGATCGTGCTTATCCCTGTCTATAGTGTCACTGTAGGTCCTTGCCAAGGCTCCCCGAGCTTACTGCAATAGCATCATATGTCCCTCTTCTTGTGTCCTGTTGGAAACACACGGTAGATGAATTGAATATTTAAGTTTAATTACCAGACTACTACAAAAGTTTAAACACTGCACAAGTACATCAGGGAAAATTCAGTACCCAATGTGTCTTAGTCTATACTATAACAAAACATCATACCTCAAATGGTTTCTAAGTAATAGCAATGTATTTCTCTGGTGCCCTCTTCAGGGTGCCCAGAAGGGCTGTGGATTGATTTCTCCCTGTCACGTCCGCATGGCAGCAGTGGTGATGAGGGCATCTCTCTGAGACCTCTTTTATAAGGGCACTAATCCAGACATGAGGGTTCCCCTCTCTTGACCTGACCACTTCCAAAAGTTCCCACCTGCTAATACCATCACCTTGGTGGTTAAGATTTCAACATACGAACTTGGTGGGGAGGCACAGATGTTCAGTCTGGAGCACTATGGGCCTCAGAGAATTTAGTACCCCAGAAGGGACAAGAGGATGGAGCAAACACCGGATATGATATGGAGAGTTTTGTGCAGGAAGTGCTTCACGCCTGGAGAGAGTACTGAGTGCCAGGGAGGAGATATCTGAATTTTACCTTCTTTCTTTCCTTCTGTTGGATCTGAAATGTCCCTCTGTCTCTATGGGCTCAACATCCTTGGACTGAACCAATCAATCTCCGGATGGGAAATATTCAGAAAAAATTGCGTCAGTGCTGAACGTGTATAAGCCACATTTTTTCCTTGTTACCATTTCCTCAATAAGATAAAAGGCATGATCAAACAATATAATGAATGTGTAAATGAAATACAAAAACTTGTTACAGTAAAAGACACATTGCCTTTAATCCCCTTTAAAATACTCTCCCTTGGTTCGAACACATTTATGCTATTGCTCTTCACATTTTCTGAAGCACTTCTGGAAATTCTCTTTTGTGAATGTCTCTTTGTTGGTGCCTTGATGTCTTGAGCCCTTTCAAAATTTTTATGTCAATTTCTATTGAATAGACACATTACTGTGGGTTTTTTTTTTTTGTTTTTTTACCATATTCACTGGATCTTGCACCATGCAAATAATGGCTCTTTCCAAAACCAAAATGATCATGAAAGATAAATGTTTTGAATCAATTCATAGCATGGAGGTAGCTATAATAGCGCATTTAATGACACTTGTGGAAGAGGACTTCCAGAACTGCTTCAGAAAGTGGGGAAAAAGGATAATTGAGTTCAAAGTGAAGGAGAGTATTTTGAGTAGAGTTAATAAGAATGGATCTTTTACTACAATACTTTTTAAAAATTTACACATTCACTGTATTGTTTGCCCACACCGTGTGTAACAACTGTTCACATAACATTCACATCGTGTACATGTCAATGTGTGCTGGTTATAGGCGAATACTACATCAATTTATAAAAGGGCTGTGGGCATCGATGGATTTCAGCTGGTTCTGGAGGCAGTGCTATGCAGATGCAGAGAAGGGGTGGATATGAGTAGTTCCACAAGGGGAGATTTTACTGTTGAATATCAAGAATATTACAGTTTAAAAACACATGGCATTTGGGATTTTGAAAGGGTGATCACCTAACCTGAGAGTTTTAATTTATCCAAGCTTAAAAAGTTAATGAAATTCATTATTAAGCTCATATGTTTAAGCTTCTCTTTGACCTTGGATTGTAGCAAATTGATATTACCCTGTGTATATTACCTTGTGATTTTCTTTTGAATAAATGAATATTTACAGTAATAGTTTAATAATAAACATATGTTTGGACTTATATCTGTTGTATCTCTCACACGTGAGAGGTATTTGCCAAGGTTTTGCAGTTACTTTCTGTATTATGCAAAACATTATGATCACAATCCATTGGTAACAAATAGTCTCATGGCTAGAGCTGGAAGAAAGAGAATTCCAGAGAATTCTGGAATTTTCCAGAGAACTCTGGAAAATGATAACCAAGCCAACTTAGTTTATATTTCCGAACATGTATAAACTACACTATCAGTTTGGAAATTTCACAGCCTGACTCATCCAAGTAGACATAATTTTGTAACTTAGCTTTGCAAGGAGATTGTTGTCTTTGAGTAGCACCTATTTTCGTATCTATCCTAGTCGTAGACTGGAGAGACACAATAGCAAAATCACAGGAAAATGGAAAAATAGGCTCTTTGCTGTATGTCTCACTTGACTTACACATTTTTGACTTTGTAATGGTGTGATCTCCATACATTCTATAGAAACCATGTTTCAAATTTTTAACTTTGTCTTTTCCTAGGCTAGTACTACGTGGCACAGTGCTCCTTTGCTGTGCTGAGCAGTCTCAGCCAGCTGCAGCTTGCGGTCAGCCACACAATCACATGGTCATCATATGTTTAAGGGGCTGTGTATTGGATGATTTTGTCCAACTGCAGGCTACTGTAAACATGCTCAGCACCTTTAAGGTAGAACAGGTTACTCTTTGTTGCTTGCAGTCTAGGTGGATTAAATGAATTTTTGATTTGAGACATTTTCAATTTATGATAGATTTTACAGGGACATAATAACCTTCTGGTCAGTGGAGCAGCATTCATACTAGCTATTTGACCATGGGCAAGTTCCAAGCATTAAGACATTCTGTCTCACATGTGAGAGGTATTTGCAAGGTTTTGTAGTATTTCTGAGTAGTAGTGTTTTAAAATCTTCTTTGTGCATATCTTTTTTATTTTTCATATTTAGCATGGGTTACAGATGTACTAATAAAATGACAACATTATAGTTCTACTAAGATGGAAGTCATGTGAGGGTGTGTATTTTAGTGCTGAGCTAACTTAGGAATAGACATTTTCTCTGTGCACTGGGGGTGACACAATGCCTGTTGTGTGTGTGTATACATCTACATGTGTGCACCTGTACAGTGCATCTAGACTTAGACTGGCAGCAGAATTTGAAATCAGTAATGTCTTCAAGTACCATAATGATCTTAAACTGCTTAGAAACTTAAAATTATAGGCAAAATGTTAAATATTAGTAAAGGGTTTTAGGAATGGAATAATTTAATAAACTCATTTTATTATGTTTTTTTTGGGTAGGTTTCTTAAAACAATTCCAATATGTTGACTATATTAAGAAAAATTCACTCACTTGGTTTTGGTGTATATCTGAAAACCACCGTATATTTAGTTACTGCTTATTGTAGTAATTATTTGTGGTCAGAGAATGCGTAAGTATGCTGGCATTATTTTGTCAATGTCCTATTTCCTTAATAATAGACTTGTTTGTAAATTCTTTACATTTTTCTCCCCCAAAAATGTCTAGCCTGAAACTATCATAATCCTAAGGAAGAAAGTCTAAAAGAGTGGCTGTTAGCACCATTATTTCAAAGTGCATTTTAAGGAGCATTATCCAGTCCTACAAAGTATGAGGTAGAAATGAGTCACAATACGAGGAAAAAGACAGACAAAAATATCATGGTTGGCATAGGCTTTAATTGCATAATGCAAATATATTCAAGTGAAAAGTGATTACAAATAATAAAGAAGAACAGTAAAATAAAAAATCTATATGGATAGCCAGTATCTCTTTTATATTGAAAAATCATCAATTATGAGATATGGTGCAATACAGATCTGATTTAAACTTGTAATCCAAGAAATGAAAATACGATGAATATTCTTTCTTCCTTTCTTTCTTTCTTTCTTTCTTTCTTTCTTTCTTTCTTTCTTTCTTTCTTTCTTTATCTTTTTGAGACAGAGTCTCACTATGCAGTTCAGGCTGACCTTGAGCTCATTTGTAGCCCAGGCTGGTCTCAAACTTGCAACAATCCTCCTGCCTCAGCTTCCTGAGTGCTGGGATTACAGGCATGTGCCACCATGCCCAGGTCTACACTTTAAAAAAATGCATATTGCATGTAAGGAGAATACTTCTAAAATGCTCTGAGACAATAAAAAATGATTTAAATAAGTAGAACGAAAAATCATATTCTTATCTGTGTAAATTCAATTTTGTAAAATTTAAATGTTAATTAAAATAGCCACAGAATTTTTTGTTTGAAGCATGTGCTCAAAATATACCCAGAAAGAAAAATTTATGAAAATAGCCATTAGAATAGTAAAAAATGAAAGAAGAAACCACTTTTATGTAGAGAATAAACATTAGACAATAACAGTATCTAAAATATCTCCATTGTAACATGTTTTTTTTTTTTTTTTTTTTTTTTTTTTTTTTTGGTTTTTCTCCGGTACCGGGAACCGAACTCACGACTTTGCGCTTGCTGGGCAGGCGCTTTTGCCGCTGAGCTAAATCCCCAGCCCCTCCATTGTAACATGTTTAAAGACAGATCCAGATACTTACAGAAATCACTGAGAAAAATAGCAGGATTTTAGTCAGTAATAACGATAATACACAAGTAACTTGGAAAAAAAACTAAGATCAATTACAGATGATTTAAAGCTTAAGATTTACATGAAACTATAGTAATCAGAAAAGAAAGATATTTAAAATAATAAATTTAGACTTAGGGAAGCCTCATCATGATAAAAAATCTTAAGAGCCATAAAAGACAAGCAGTCAACTCCATTACATACAACATTTGAAACACTTATACAACATGATTGATAAAGAAAACCCACAGAGGTACAATTCATATTAACTTTGAAAAAGTATTTGACGTACTTGTTCTGTTAAAGCTTAAGTTTTTATTACAATGGACTCTAAACAAATCAGTAAAGGGAAGGTGAACAAAGTGGACATACATCGCACAATTTTCTCTTGCACATTTTACAATTACTTCTTTGTTTTGTACTTTTGACAGCATGACTATAACATGTGGTGAGAATCTTTTCTGATCATGTGTGCGTGTATCCTATAAGCCTCCTATATGAGGCATTTATATCTTTTCCAATATTAGGGAAATTTTCTTCTATTATTTCACTTAGTACTTTTTCTCTGCTGTTAACATTTTTCTCCTCACCTTTTAGTTTTCCAAAAATGTGACATTTGTTCATTTAACATGGTCCCAGAGGTCTTGAGTACTCTCTTCATTGTTGAATATTTTCTTCATGCTTTCTTTGAATATGATATCTCAAAATACTTGCCTTTAGATATTATTCCTTCCACTTGCTCTAGTGTGTTGAGACTTTCGACTGTATTTTTATCTGACTTACTGAGTTTTTCATTTCTGTCTGTTTTTTTCCCATCATCTCTCTCTGCTGAATTTCTCACTCATATCCTACATAGTTTTCCTAATTTTATTTAACCATGTATTATTATTAACCATTATGATTACCATTTATTATTCTTTTGGATCTAATTAATATTTCATAATTATTCTTTTGAGTTCCTTATGAGGCATGTCATTAATATCAGTTTCTTTTAAAGTTATTGTATCTTTTGGAGGAACCTTATTACCATAAATTTTCATATTTCCTGTGCTCCTATATTGAGATTTTTGCATCCTGTGGACCAGGCACCTCTGCTGCTTTTAAGGAGTAGCCTACTTAGTAAGTGGCTTCCTCCCAAACAGGTGTCGTGGGCTATTTGTCTGTTGTGTAATGTTGGCCTTGATTCTACCTGAGAACCATTGTCTTCCTACAGCTTCTTTGGCTGTGATGACTATAGCTTGTTTGACTGTGCATACAGTAGTGGGCTGGAGAACTCCCCTATCTCCGTGGTACGCACAAGGATGGAGACACTCGCAGCTGAGGCATGTGTGGTGCAGTCAGCAGTGGGTGTGGGGTCCTCGTTATGTGTCTGTGGAAATGGTGGCCCTAATTAGATGAATGAGACTTTCTCAGCTGCTGTTGAGGCTTCCTCTATAGATAGGTAGCAAGCCCTCCAACCCTGGCAGCCCCGGCAGTGGTGAGTGTCTGACATACTTGTTCTCCAGTCGGTGGTATAAGCCTAGAGAGGGAGGGGTGGAAATGCAGCACCTCTTCTGCCGTGCTCAGACTCAGTCTTGAAGGTTGTGTGGGGTCGGACAAGGTGCGGGGTAGTGGGTGGAGCTGGAGTTCTTCTACCCCTACTCCAATCACAGTAACACGTTTCCAAGGTCTGTGCCAAAAGCCAGAGCCTTGAAGTTGCTCAAGACCTCCCAAGACAGCGTGTCCTGCCCTGTCAGTGCCACACTGTGAGGGGAGCGGCAGGGAGAGCTGCGAGGGTTCTATCTCCAGTGCTGGCACTGGCACAAATCCACCTGCTCACTCTGGTCTCTTGGTTTTCAATGGCAGCGCCTGTGTTCCAGCTTTTCAACCCGCCTCCCACTCAGTGAGGTCAGCACGCGGAATCACGCCCAGTCACTATGCTGGTGAGTTTGGGTTCCTGCAGCAGCTGCCCCAGGGCAGCACCGTGCAGTCCCAGAGGTGGACATATGCAGTGCTTCTAACTTCTGGAGCAGTCCAATTTCAGACAGAACTCACTTCTCAGGATGGCTCCTGGCTACAGCACCCCGAGTGTTTGCTAGGAGATGATATGGGATCTTTGTCCAAAGCCTCTACTGTGTAGATTTCAGGTTACTTTTTAAATTAGGCTCCGAGCCTATAAGGATTGTGAAACTTTTCAGTAGCTAGGACTGCCCGAATTTACACTGGAACTCTCTCTCTTACCTCGGCAGAGGGAAGACCCTTTCCTGGCTGGGGTGGAGTTGTGGTGGCAGCTGATGGGGAATTGCGTTTCTGTTACTATGCTGTTGTCCCGGGTCTTGGACCCTTACAAGGTTCCTGTCACTCTCTTGTTAATTTCTAGTCTTCACTCACTTCAAAATGCCTGTTACTTCGACTTTCCTCTTCATGAAGGATGTGGTGAGCGCTAGGTGCCTCAGTTCAGTCATCTTTCTATTTTGCTTTTATCATTTTACCTTGTAAGATTTTGCACTTTGATAAATTTATAACTGTGCCAAAAGCTTTTCTCTTTTCTAAAAGCTACTTGGTGTTTTTTTACCAAAATATTTCTAACTCCACAGTATTTGTTTGTATAGTATCAAGTAAGTTTGTGTGCATGCTGTGGGTAAGGCATGCACTACTTATGCAGAATGATACAGCTACTACACTGGACTATTGGTCTATCACTGGCTCCTCTTTACCCCCACCAGTTGGGTCACTGGTATGATCATCTCTCCCGTTTTCAGTAATTATTTTCTTTTATTTCCTCAATAAGATGTAACATTTTTCTTCATGGTAATTTTTTTCTCTGTGCCATATTTGTTACCTTCCTAACACTGTAGGCAGGACTAGATATAGACTACAACTACAAATTTGCTCACACTTGTTTTGATTTCTGGTGAAGGGGCACTAAATATTGTTTTTGCCTTGAGTTTCTGAACAAAATAGAGTTTATCTAGTATTTTACATTCAACTCTAGTTAATTTCACTCACAAATTTCAAATGCATTCCTTTACAAAAAATAAAACAAAGATACTGTAAATGACAGTGCCTATAAGCCCTTAACCAAAACATTTCTAGGAAAAGATTCTATCCATTACAATTATAGTGAAGATATTTTGATAGAAAACAATGCTTTGAATAAAGATTGACAAGAAATATATGCTGCAATTGGAAAATACATCCAACTGTGAACCATTTCAGTGAATTTTTTTGGTCAGCAATAAAAACATTTCCAAGAAAAACCTGTAAATTAAGTTTTTTGATCTTATACTTTAGGAGAAAATATTTTAGAGTATACTAAAAGTGAGTCCTTTAGCATTTAACTCTGGCAGTAGTTATTTAGAAAGTTTGAGGGTTTTAGATATTAGAGAACATTCAGGGACATGTATGCCAAGCCAATTAGCAGATTTTGCCTATACATTTAGACATGCTGTAATAATTTAAACTTGAAAGAAATTTTACATGTATTCACCAGAAAATAAATTCCTAATTTTCGTTAGTCAGAATTTTCTTTCCAAATCTCTCAAAGTTCAGAAAGGTGATTTTCCTGAAACTTGTTTTACTGTTCAAATCTAATTTATTTCTGCCACCTGTTATTTTTCTCCCTGGATTTTTATCGAAGTCATTTTTGGACCATTTGATAGTACCATATAATAAAAGCGTCATGTCCTATGGTGTCATTTACTCTGAGTTTGACAGTTCAACAAATACACAATGACAGCCCACTGTGTGCCAATAGCCGTGATATTTATTTTTCCAAGGAAGATAGTTAGGCCTAACTGTTATAAACTCTCCATCTGTTTGTTTAGGAATTCACCCCTTTGTTACTACAATTGTTGACAATTTTCCTTTTAGATGACAGGTTTCAGGAAAACAAGAATTTTGCCCTTGGGTTGTTAATGCTGTTTTAGGGATATTTTGGGGGTAATTTAATAAATATAAATTATATCTGAATAGTCTTTTATGACAAACTGATGTTTTAATAAAGCCTTTTAAAATAGAAAATTATAAATTCCTAAATTTAGTGAGCATGTCTGTGAATATTTTTTAATTGTCTAAAGCATTATATTTAGCAGGATTCTTATAATGTTTGCAGAATATGTTTCTTATTCTGGAATTATTTATTTGTTTGTTTTAGTCTGCTGAACAACAATCAAATCAGGAAGATTTCCAGGACCGCTTTTGAAGGACTTGAAAATTTGATCTCTCTGTAAGTTGTAAGGTATACTATTGCAGGCTTATGATGTTGACTATTTATTTTCTCCTTTTTACTTGTTTTAGGCAAAGTAACTCTTCACCTTTCTGAGATTCAAACTTTACACAAAACTCATATATGAACCGTTGTAAGAACTGTAATTTTTACTTTTGATGGACCACTTGTCTGGTATTTGAATATGTGTATTTCTCTCCTCCTACCACTGCCACAAGAATTTGGAATTGGAGAAAAATAAAAGAGTTCACCCAGTATTTTACATTTAAATCTAACTAGTCAATAACTGTAAAAAATTCCATAGATCCAAAGAAACTGTATGTCAACAGTTCAGTCATATAAAACCTCCCAAAGTCAGTGCACATGTTACAGTTAGGGACTTCAGTGACCTTGAGTGCAAACCAAATTAGCTTGCACATATGGGCATTGATACTTACTGTGTCTTTAGTGTGTTACTGATGAATAGAATAAAGACATTTTAAATGACTGTTTGCTTAGACTCAGAAACTGGTGTATGCTGATAAATGAAATGTTGAATACTTGGTACTAGATAGGGTTGTATGGGAGGTAGCAGAAAGAAATTTTGAGGACATTAGTCTCAGCCAGGAGTGAGAGCTATAACCTTCTTTGCAGAGAATATTAGGGAGTGTTGAGGATGTAGCTCAGGGGTAGAGCACTTGCCTAGCATCCTTGGCTTTCATTTCTAGCACTGCAAAAAAGAGTTAAGGATGCAGCTAACATATCGGTCTGTAGATTCATTGAAGAGTTAAAGTTTGTGCAAAGAGCAGACACTTTCTCAACTCTGCTCTAATTTATGTATCTATCAACTCTACCTGAAGCGCAGGAATTCCCATTACACCCCAGCACCAAAGCCCCACGTCCTCTTGTGGTTACCTGCGCTGTCCAAGCCTAACATACAAAGTGCCCACAGCTCCCCACCACCAGTCCTAGCACTGTGGTTCTCTCTGGGAATCCGTCAGTCCATTCCCTTTGCAGTCCTAACCATCCACAGGATCTAACAGGTCTTACAGGTGCAGGCCATTCTTGATTTCCACTTTGTGCACATGACTAAGCATCTTTTAAGCTTTGAGGTCAGTGGTGTGGAAAACCTGCTCCTTGGTGAGGAGCTCGATCTTCTCCCCATTTTCTCTCAGTCAAGTCCTGTGGTTCTCTCCTTGCTAGCATCTGTCAGGTAACTCCATTGCAGTGAAACATAAACCAGTTAACAAAATAAAAACATTTACGACTTTGTGAATAGTGGCAGAGAAGAGAACTAATTCCTGATGCTAATATTCAGTGAGGAAATCAAGTAAATTGTTAGTTGTAGGATATTAATTTTGGGTAAGTTGAAGGTTCCGTGTTGCTGAAGCTTGGGTCAATTAAATGCGAAACTGTACTATATATTTTGGATACTGGAAAGAAAAGCATTTCATGAAACTTTTCTTCAGTCCTCTGGTTCATTAAAACACTCTTAAGTGAAAGAAACGTGCAAGTACCTAGGCTTCTAAAAGTGGTGCAACAGAGAAGGCAAGGATAATTCAGAAGTGTTATGTTAAGCAGTAGATGGTGACCGCACCCCTGTGGCCGCTGCAGTGCCTCTTTGCACATTTCCAGTGATTGTGCCATGTGAGCATGGCCTCCCCAACCAGGGAAGTTGGTAGACAAAGAGTATTGTGGGCTGGATGACTGTTCAATCATAAGATACCTGCACATCTATCTCTGTTTTTCTTTTGCATTTTTTCTGTGATCCATTGTTCCTTTATTTCTTCAAACATAATCAGTGCTTGCCTTCTGCCTTGTTAGCCTGCACACACTTCATCACTAATTGTTTTTTCTTGTTTATTTTTCCTGTTTATCTTGACTCTCAGCTTTTCTATCATGTCTTCTAGAAATCACTTAAAGTCCGCTAACATAGTTTCCTCTATCCTGGTGTTGGATTATTTCATTTTTAACATACACCGTAGAAGCTCACTTTTCTCACTGATTTATTATCTTGCTTGTTTTTGGGTTTCTCCACTGGAGTCGATGATGACAGGTGGTCATGTTCTTGTTTACTGTACTATTCCAGCATCTGGAACCAGCACCTGCAACATAATAACTACTCACAAAATATTTGCTGGACAAATATCTAAACCTAAGATGCTTAAAAATGCTTGGAATTTGATTAGTAATCTTAGATGTGCTGAGTTAATTGTTTTTGTAATAGGGAATTGAACCTAGGATGTTCACACAGAGCTATATCCTCAACCCTTTCTTGTTTTTATTCAGAGATAGGGTCTTGCTAAGTTGTTAAGTTGCCCAGGTTGTGTTCAAGGTTGCAGTCTTCCTGCCTCGACTTCCAAGAGGGCTAGAGTTACAGGTGTACACCTCCACATCCAGTTTGAGTTAATTATTTTTAAGAGAGAAGAATGATAACACTATTGTTTGCCTCTGTTCATCATGTGCATTTATGAATTGTTTGCAGTGTACCTCCTCCTAAAGGTTTTAAGTATTTGCGATACATCAAGTAGTTAAGAAGCGTTCATACTCAGGTAGTTAATTTTCATTAGACCAAATATTCCACAGCATTTCACTTTTACCTTTTCCAACACAAAGACCAACATATCTTTTTCCGAAGACAAAAGCATTTCTAAACTCATGTGAAATTCTAACGTGTTTTTGCTCAAAAAAGATCACTGATCTCCTTAGGCATAAACAAACAGAAGTATTTTAGGACAAATTTTGCGTTCACTTTCTGAAGGAAAAGTATAGTTGTCTGAGAATATCGTTGGGAGCTGTGGTTCATGTAAGGTTAGCTGCATTTCAGAGTGAAGATCTGCTGAAGAATTGAGGGAAAATATTCTTTCCTTTCTAGCAGACAAGCCATTCTGAAGATTAGCACTCTTGGTATTTATTCTTTTTTAACCAAGTTTGAGTTAATCTAATGACAATCTCCAAAATACTTTTTTTTTTTAAATTCAGAAACATCTTGGAATCCCAAGATTCTGATGATTACTGATTATGAAACAAGTTTGTAAAAATTATCCATGAGGTAAAAATTATAGCATATCTATGAGTATTTGAAATAAATTGGGCATTGTTTTTTTTTTATTTTAAAAATAAAAGGAAGAAAATATTAACAGACAGACAACATTTTACAAAATAGCAAAGGAACAGTACAGACAGTACGGAGTTACAAACAAAGTGGTAGGGAATTAACAATGTTTCTTAGTATTAAAGAAGAAATTTAATTTCCACTGAACCTGATTCCATTTCTGGCAATGGAACTGAATGGAATTTAGGTTCCCATTTCTTAAATTTGATTGGTTCTTTGAGTCATCTTCTTCTGATGTCTAGCCCAACCCTGGGCGTTTTGTCCTCATGAACCCTCAGTCCTGAATGCTATTCCCTTATTAAATCTCTGGCTCAATGTGTCACTTGTAATTATATTTTCAGCGCTGACCCTTTCTAGCTTTCCTCAGACTCTTTGGATTTATTTGGAACCTGCCTCACTTCTTTTGCAAGATGTAGTTCAAAAGATATTCATTTTTTTTGAAGGATAGGGTAAACGGCATTGGAGAATCTGATCTCTAATAATGTAACCTTGAGGGACACAACTCTTGCTGTTTCTGGCTTCTCACTTCCTGAGTTTTAAGGGCAATTTGACAAAATGAATGAAATTTCCACGTGGTTTCTTATTCACTCTCTGTTAGTTTTTGTCATGTAAAAAAATCACTGGAGAACTTTGTGGCTTAAAACAATGGAGTTATTATTTTTCTCAATTGCTTTAAAGGTGGCTTGGGCAGTTCTGATGTTCACCAAATCAGACCTTCTGGTTTAGGATGGTTTCTTGCACACCTATGGCAATTGTACAGTATTGAGAGATCTCTTCCATGTGGCCTCCTTTTCTTTAGCAAGATTATGCTTCTTCAGGAAGTGAGCTGGTCCCTAATGTATCTAGGGATGAATGCTTTTTAAGCCTTACTTGTGTCATGTTTTCTGTGTTGTATTTGGGTAAGCCAACTAAAGGTTCACAATTTGATTTAAGAATTGGAAGAATATTTTGATAAGTCAAGCAGCAAAATCACCTTACAAAATGATGTGAATCAGGATTAGAGGACATTTGTGACTATTTCTGCAATCTGCTACATTCATATGAAAACTCAGTATTTCCAAGAGTTGAGGTCCTGGCTGCAATTATAGTCATCATGATAAATTTATGCAATGGGCATAGGAGGTATCAAAGGGAGAAGAGGCCACGTCTGTTCTGGGAGGCACAAGTCATTATGGTTGATTTCTTGATATTACCCCAAAGCTATGCATGCAGAGCTGGGGATTTTGGAGGTGATTCAATCAAGGGGCACTGTACTCATTGGTAGGTTGGTCCGCCAAAGAGTTTATAGCTGTGATATGGGCAAGAGAACCAAATCTGTGATGTCTTGTACTCTAGTGCCATTTTAAGGCTTAAGTCTCTGTTTCCTTAAGTTTGTTTCTTGTAAATGTTTTCACAGTTACTAACCCAGTACCACTCCATGCTTTGTCATAAGACCGCTTGTCCCCTACATAAAATGTCAAATGCCTTTGTTGCGTTGTCACAAGCTAAGCCGACACTTTGTGGGAGTATTTCTGTAGCTGCATTAAATTATAACAGAATAAACCTAATCACCCCCTAGACCTGGAACTAGACCCAGAACTAGAACTGTATAAACTATGCTCCCTCCTGTCCTTTGGGGTTGGTGTTTGGTCATGTACTGGGTACCCACCACTGGCCAATAAACTTGCTTGTCTCTTCATCTGGTGGGTGACTCAATTAAATAAGCATGTTTGTAGCAACAGCTAAGTGTATCGTTAGGAAATGGGGCCTCGTCCGAAGAGGCAGACTACTGAGGTGTGGCCTACAAGGGTGTGATCTCCTCCTTGGCTCCTGCCTTCACTCTGCTTTCTGACCGCCACAAGGGTGAGCGTCTTTCCTCTGCTAGACCTTTCCCCTCTGCCTTCCTGCTTTAGAGCCAGCTGACTACAGACTCATAATCTGAGTCAAAATGAAGCTGTCCTTTAAATTGCAGGCATTGGGAATTGTGTCTTGGTGACTAGCGGGAGGGCAGGTGGATCTACTGGAAGCAGCAGCACTTTTGCTTCCCTCTGAAAGAAGGGTATGTGGGAAAAGGTAAGACACGATCTGGAATGTGTGGGAAATGGCAGGAATTATTCAATGACTGCACTGTAGGGCCTGAATGGAGCATGAGGAGAAATAAGGTCAATGAATTTGACAAGAGACAAAAAATAAAGGTGAACGGGGTCTCTTCCCTTGGCCACTCACGGCTGTGGTCCTTTGTGCTCCTGGTTTGCCTTTCCCAGGCTACCTGCTCAGATTCCCTCTCCCAGAGCTCTCTCTTCTGCTCTCCTTCTCCTTGGCTGGACACATCTCCTTTCCATGCTATCAGTCGGTACCTAGCTGCTGCTGGCTCTCAGCTGGCTGCAGCCTGGATTGCTTTTGCTTCCAATCTGCACACACTCACTCAGTCAGCATGTCCACAATGAGGCCCACAGCAGCATCAAACTCAGCATGACAGATGTAACTCGTTACCTTTCTCCTTTCAGTCCCACTCCTTGTTTCCCCCTCAAGCTTCTCATTTTGGGAATGATGACAGATTCATGCGGTCATCTGAAAGAAATTTCTGTGCATCCTACTGACACCCTCCCTTTCCCCTCACTGTATCTGGTTACCTGCCAGTTCCTATAAGGTTCCACATAAACATCACTCATATCCTCCCATCCCGTCCATCCCTACATTGGTGGTTTACCCTTAATCTTCATTATCTGTTGCATTCCCATTATTCATCTTTCTTCTTCTAAATCACTGAAGGGTAAGGAGTTATCTTTGTAAAACAAAGACTCAGCCAGGTCCTATCTTTTAGAGTCATTCAGTGGGTCCTCATTGTTTCTGGGGTGAAGTAAAAATCCCACTGACACTACATCAAACATTAATTTCTCTTATATCTTCCATCTTCTTGACAGTCACTTCAATCTCTTTGCTGTAAATTTCCTGTCAGGTGGATTTTAATACCCTATTGAATTGCTACCTTCTGATACCCTTAGTTACTGAATTAGGCTGGCGTATCGTGTCTTTGTCTTGGTTACTTTTCTCTCATTGCTGAGACAAAATACCCAATGCCCCAAATTAAGAAAGGAAAGGTTTACTTAGCTTACAGTTTGTGGAGGTTTCAGTCCATACTTGGCTGGCTCTGAGGCAGAAGGTAGCAAAGCAACAAGAGCAAAGAGGGGAATGGCAGCAGAACAGCAATGCAGCCAAAGCAAACAGCAGGAATCCCGGAAGCAGCCTCTTTCACTCCCTTACATTGTACACAGGCTACCCCCACCTAAGGGGCGTGTAGCTCTCACATAATCTCCATGCCCTCCTCTTCCACAGGCTCAGGATGTATACAAAGTAAGCACCCTGGCTTCCTGCTGAGTCACTTAGCCAAACCTCTAGACTCTCCAAGTTGACACAATGTTCCAACCATAACAGTCTTCCTATGAATTTCTTATGCTCCTTGACTCTGAAACTTGTTTTACCACAAATCTATCTCTTATTAGCACATGCATCAGCAGTGTACATTATATCTAAACTGTGTGATGAACTTGTGTGGTTTTACAGGTGAAAAAGATAAAGAAATTGACTTTTCTAAGGACACAAATGTGGAAAGATCAGGGTCTTCTAAAGAGCAAACGCAGGATAGCTAGAAAGGAGTCTGGTATGGGGTGCGGGGTAGTGACACATGTCTCTTGCCCTGCCTGGAGAGAGGGTTTCCTGCCCCACTGAGTGGGGAGGGCTACTGCACTCAGTGGGTTCATCTGCTTGGAGGCATGGCCACCTCAGACCCTTCTCACTTGATGAGAACAAGCTTTAGTATCACCTTCTCTGAATCTGTTTTCATAAAGCTCCCTTTTCATTGTCATCTGAATCACACACAGATTTGCAGTCAGGAAAGGAATGTGCTCACTACCAAAGAAGAGTAGTACAGTCTCTAGGAAAGTATAATTTCTTGTTAATGAATTCATTTGTCGGCTTGTTCTTTTCTTATGATTTTGGCTAGTGTGGATCACTGTTGTTTCCAAAAGAATAAAGATATTTGGATGCTCTGATCAAATCCATTTTCTTAACCCAGCTTAGTAATTAAGGTAATACCCTCTGGAAGAAGATCTCTGGGATAATCATCAGCCACTTACACAACAGCTGTCTTTTTTCTTTTGTCTGGAACTCTATTCCCTGCATGGAAATAATGTAGAATGCCTCTTCAGCAAGTCTACAGAGACCTGACATATAATCACTTGGCCAGGATGTTTTAGCTAGGACGTTTCAGTTTTCACCCATTCATTCATACAGCTCAATTATGCATTTATTTCACATTTATCTCCCTGTCTGTTCATCCATCCATCCACCCCTCCCTCCCTCCTTCCATCCATTCATTCATCCACCTATCCATCCATCCATCCATCCATCCATCCAACAATCATGTAGCAAATACCTACCAAGCCACATACTGTACTATTTCCTATTTATACTATAGTGAGCAAAAACATACCTCTTATTCTCATGGAGTCTAGGGACTGACCCAGCATATATTAATGCTTCTACCTTAATATTTTAAAAGTATATTGTGTTGGTTACTTTTCTTTGTTGCTGAGAAAAAATACCTGACACCCAGAATTAAGGAAGGAAAGATTTATTTAACTCACTGCTTGTGGAGGTTTCAGTCCATAATCAGCTGGCTCCAAGGCAGGGTGGCACATGACAGAGGGCAACCATTCATGGTGGCAAAAGACAGTGAAAGCAATAAGAGCAACAAGGAGAGGAATGATGGCAAACAGTCTCTTTTTCTCCCTTACGTATGCAATACTACCCGCCCTAGGGTGGGTATAGCACTCACACCCATAATCTCAGCATTGGACCACAAATGGATCATAAACCCTTGAAGCCCACCCTCATGACTGCATGAGGCTTTGAGGGGGACATACAGACACAAACTCTGACATATATTGTATGCATTTGGAATCAATAATGTCTCAAATGAGGTTAGGAAATCTAATGAGGGAACAGGAGACGTTAGAACTTATGTGACGGTACATGATGGGTCATGAGGGACTATTATGAGTAACTGTGCATGAAATAAATGGATAGTTCATTTGAAATGGATGAGTTCTTAGAAATATGGAAACTACACTGAATCAGGAAGAAACAGACAAATAACAATTTAGGAGAATGAATCAGTAACTAAATAAACTCCCATCAAAAAGAAATCTAGGACTTGAGGAATTCGTGACTGAACTCTACTAAACACTTGAAGAAACTAAGGTAATCCTTCCCAAATATTCCCAAAATCGAAGAGGAAGGAATATGCCCAGACTCAGTTTACAAGCCCAGTATTACCTTGCTGACAAAGCCAGACAAGGAAAGAAGGCTGTAGGCCAGTATGAAGATGGGGCCTTCAGTTTGATTCAAACTCTTTGATGCCTCGTTTTATGCTTTCATGCCTAAGTTTCTCACAAAGTAAGTTTTCTTTTTTCCCCCGATGAATATGAAGCTATGAAGCTGTGCAGTTGCAAGAGCTCACCTTTTCAGATGGATCTGGTCAGTAGTATTGATGCCCCAGCCTGAATGATCCAAGGGCGCAGGAATTCTTTGCTTCTAGAGATCTTCCTAGCTTTTTCCTCGGCTCTGATTTTTTTTTTCCTTGATTTCAGGCTACTTGAGACCTTGTTCTAATCAGCCACATATGCTTCTCACCCACTCACCGTGGTAGGATCCCCAGTGAGAGAACCCTTAGCAGATTTCAAAAGAGGGAGGAGTGGATTTAGCTTTGCTTTGTATGTTAGCTAATCACGCAAAGAATGTCTTTGGAGTTTGCCTTCTGTTGTAAATCTATTTCATGAACTATTCACATCCAGAAGTGTTTATCACATTTGGGGCATTATTTCTCTTTGTTCTCTTTCCTTGATTCTAGTTTTGGTATTTGTGTTTGTCATGTAGCTGTTATATCCTGTTTTACAACATAATGAACTACTTGATATCAAGGATCTTATGAACTACTTTTGTCTTCTAGGAAATATGTAATGCAGTTCCTAGTACTTAGAAGATTTAAGTAAATGGTTATTTGAAATGTATTTTAATCTATACAATGGTTAGCTTTTGTAGAACATCATATATGCTAAAGTTTAATGGACCTATGTGTGGAACAAAATTGATTTATATGTTCAAATGAAAGGGCTTGACCTTGGTGGCTCCAGAGAACAGAATTTGGACTTAGATAAAGTGACAGGGAGGATGATTTCAATTAAGTTGCTCACTCATTCCATCTGCATTCAGTCAACAAACTGTTGAAATTACATTGCTTGTGGTTTTCTTTTTTGGTACTATTAATTTTGAGACTTTATATATCTTAGAGATAAGTCCCTGGTAAGATATGTGGTTTTAAAATATTTTATTCTGTTCTGTAATTGTTTTCTCTATCTTTACATGTGCTCTGTGGAAACTCAAAAAAGTCTACTGGATTTAGATTTTGTTTTGTGTCATATACTATAATTTTAGTTATATTCTGTTCTTTCACGATGTTACTGAGTTCTGAACTTTGGATGGTTTTTTGTTAAAGGTTCTCTCAGTTGTTGAGAAAGGGTTATTGGAGTCTCTGTTGCAGTTGTGGATTTATTCATTTCTTCTGTCAGTTCTATCGTTTTTGTGTCATGCATTTGTAGCTCTGTTTTGCTCGTACACATTTATCATTTGCAGTACTCTTCTTGTACTGAACTTATTATCACTATGGAGTGTTTCCTTTTGTCTGCTGACTGTCTGCTCTGAGTCCTACTTTCTCTGATATTAACACAACCATACTTGCTTTCTTTTCATTCATATTTGTATGCTACAACTTTTGCCATACTTTTTCTTTCACCTTGTCTGTATCATTTATTTGAATTATTTTTAAATACAACAGGTAGCCATTTAACATTTTGAAAATCCATTCTCTCAATCTCTGATTTTAACTGATGTGGTTACACCATTTCTATTTCACATAATTGTTGATATGCCCGGGCTGAAGTCTGACATTTAAATTTTTATTTTCTGTCTATTCTTTCTGATTTTCCTTCTTTCTGCCTTTTCTGTTGGTTATTTGAACTTTTTTTTTGAGTATTTTCTTTTTGAAGCTTTTGTAGTGGCTTCTCTGGGTTTCAGAAACATAAATTATCACTCTCTACTCATGCACTTATTTTACACATTTAAGAAGAGAGTGTTTTCCTTATCTATAGTCCCTTTGTCCTCCCTACTGATAATATAATCACCTTAAATATTTGCTCTACATACACTGCAAACTACTCCAGAAGACAGTATTTTTTTTTTGCTTCAACTATTAACCATAATTTGAAGTGTGAAAGCAGAAAGATAATGTATTTATCCATCATTTTTACTCTTTCCACAATTTCTTCTTCTTCATGTTTTATGTTTCCATGTTTATCATTTTCTCTCTCTAAACACTTTCTTTAGCACAGCTCTATAACTTACAAGTTCTCTTGATTTTCTTTCACCTGAGGATGTCTTGATTCACGCATCATTCTGGAAGAGTACTGTAGCTATGTGTGGTATGACTGACAAATTACCGTGAATGTTTAAATTAAAAAAATCTTTACTCTAAAAGACACATTGCCGTCAGTCTTCCTCAAAACACACCCCCTCATTCTGAACACATTTGTCTCATCATTCTGTCAGTTTATGAAGAAGTTCTGGAAGTCTTTCCTGAATGTTTTTAGCTGTACTCTGTGCCTGCCTCAGTGTCCTGAACTGATGCAACCTAGCATGGCCATTTTGACTGTGGGGAAGAGCCAGAAGTCTCGTGCTGCCAGATCTGATGAAAAGGTGCACAAAGACACATGATAATATTTTTCTAAGCATGCATTTTCATTGGATGGCATTCAGCCAAAGCATTCACTGTATTTTTGGTCACATGTCATAAAGCCATTCATGAAAGAAGACTTCAGCACTGCTGCAAAAGGTGGCAATAACAGTGAGATGAGTGTGTTTGAAGTCAGTGTAGTGGACGGACAACTGGTGGTCTGTCATTCTGTCCAGGGTGACAGGTCCCAAGAACGAGGTGCCTGTGGATAAAAGGAAAAGTAAGAGAGATGAAAAACAAGAGAGGCAAAAGTCTGGATCACGGGGTTTACAGCCTCTCGGACTGCAGTCCCAATTACCAATCCCAGTCACCGTTTATTGAGCGAGAACCAAGGGCCTTGCTAGTACAACTGGGCAGATACCAAATGTTTTAACAATTAAAGGATTATCCTTCTCCAGTTCTGCCTCTTATGCTGCTGGCAACAGTCCCCAGGTGGGCCTCCCACACCCAGAACCACGCTTACTCAGTTCAGCTGGGGGTTACAAGTTGACCACCAGTTATCAATCCATTCACAGTCCTTACTTCCCATTGATTTTTTACAGTGCATGGCAAGACTAAAAATTAGGGATCCCCTGCAATTCAAATACACTCTTATCTTCAGGTGAAAGGCTTCAGTTCATTTTTGCAACAATGAAAAAATCGTGTGTCCTCATTGCCTGCTAATCAAAGAATGTCCTTCTCCACAGTGGTCAACTTATAACCACCAGCTGAATTGAGTAAGCGTGGTGCTGGGTGTGGGAGGCCCACCTGGGGATTGTTGTCAGCAGCATAAAAGGCAGAACAGGAGAAGGAGAAGGAGGCTGTTGGGTGTGGAGAAAAGCTACTGGGAGCTGGGAGAAGCTGTAAGGAGCTGTTGGTTGTTTGGGAGGAGCTTGTCATGCTGGCTTTCCTGATGAACTTGGCTGTTTTCATCCTCCGAGGATCTCAGGGCCTCGTTGGCACTGAGAATAGCTTTCATTCACTTTGGGGGAGCTCTGGTCCTCACTTTGAGCATCGCTTCCTGGCTCTGGAGGGGAAGACGGTACACTACTGGTCTAGAGAAGCTTGCTGCATTGGCTTCCCTGATGGGAACTATGCCATCTTGATCACTGAAGGAGCTCGGGACCTCACTGTTGCTAAGGATGGCTGTGGTACCTTTCGGGGGAGCTCTGGTTCTTCTGAGCATTGCTTCCTGGCTCCAGTGCAGATCCCTCAGCCTGCTAGCACAGATCCTTTATCCTGCTGGCACAGACTTTCTAGATTGCACCATTGACCTTTGGGCCTTCCCAGCGCAGATCTGTGAAACAGGCCTGCATGAGATATTGTCATGGGCTCTGGGCCTCCAGGTGGACTTGTGAGAGGCATTGTTATGAGCTCTAGGCCTTTGGCTGGACTCACGCAGGACATTCCTGTGAGATCCAGGTCCTATGTTAGATTCCTTGGTCTTAGTGTGGGGGCAGATTTCCTGCACTCTCTTGTGTATATCATTCCTTAGGTGACTATTATAAATAATGTTATAAAACATGTGTCATGTATTATATTATTCCCCTTGCAAAAATATCTCCCAAATGAACACAGTCAGGGAGCATATTTAGAGGGAGATAAATGGCAATATGTCTTTAACTATAATAAATTTTAAACGCTCACCATGTATTTTGATGACACCTCATATGTAGGATTCTGGCTTGACAAACTTTTCCCTTTAGCCCTGGAGAAAGATACCATTTCACTCTTACTCTGTGGTTCCTGATGGAACAAAAAGTTAATAAATATCAATTATTTTTCTCAGTGTATTTTTAAACAGAAATAACTGATAAACACAACTCTCCAAAATATAATGCAATTTATTTTTTAATGTAAAATATACATAACAGGAGAAGTAGCTTTTAACTATTTAAGTGTACTGCTCAGCATCATTAGGTACACTTATGATATTGTGTAGCACTTGCTGGTGTCTGTTTTCAGAACTTTCCCATTATTTCAAACAGAAACTGGACGCATTAAATACGGGCTCATCCTGCTTTCCTTTCCCATCCATAGTATTCTGTTCTGTGTTCTGTCTCTGCCTGTATTTACTCTACCTGTCTTGTGTAGGTGGAATCAGTCAATATTTGTCCATGTATGCCTGGTGTATTTCACTTAGTTTAATGTTTTCAAGGTTCACCTATGTTGTAGTATCTATTGATCCTTTTTAAGGCTGAATAATATTATATTGTATTAAGGTACCAACTCTTGTTTGACTATTCATCCATCTGTGGACATTTAGATTACCTTCACCTTTTGGCTTGATGAGTAATGCTACTTTGAACAATGGTGCATGAGTGTCTGAGTATTTGCTTTCAGTTTTGGGGCACGTATGTATACCATGAAAAACAGAACTGCAAATTTTCTTTGTATGCAATTATTTACTACTCATTGGTTAATTTATATGCTCTGTCACTTATTCAACACATTTCTTGATCATTTCTGTTTATTTTAAAGAGAATGATAAAAAAAGAACAATAGCAAAATGCCAGCAATATAGACAAAAACAAAGCATGGCAAAAATGATAAAAATGATACAGGGTTTTAGAACAAAATGATAGGAATTAACAGTGGTTGTTATATTACATATTGTTACTTCCAATGAAGTTGCTCAGATTACCAGATGTAAGAATGAAAGAGTGATCAAATCATTAAAGAGGATACATTGCCAAGCATTGCTGTAGTGATATTAATGTGCAATATCTTAATTTGTATAATGTCTTCCAGAATAGTTTTACAAGTCTCTCACTGAATTTTCACAAAAGGTCTATGAGTTGATGCATTAATATCTAACAACAAAAACAAAGAAGTGTATCTTCATAAGTAATATTCTGAGGGTTCTGTAACTCAGTTCAGACTCATAGTTCTGTCTTATAATTTTAGTCCCCACATTCTTGTAGTTGAAAATTTAAGCAAAGTTTAAATTATCATGTGAAGAGAAGTTTCTAAAATATGTTTTGAAATTTCAGGATCTTTTCCATAGTAAATAATCTATATATAGGGGCTGGGGATTTAGCTCAGCGGCAAAGCGCCTGCCTGGCAAGTGCAAGGTCGTGAGTTCGGTTCCCGGTACCAGAGAAAAACCAAAAAAAAAAAAAAAAAAAAAAAAAAATCTAGATATAAACCATCTTCTAAAGTTTAAACTTTGTTTTAGCATGTCTTATTATTACAATTGTAAATGATATCTCTGGATGTGACATCATTACTGGTGTACACAGTTTCATGCATAGCTAGCAAGTTACATCCACATAAAATTTATCATTTTATGCAATAAATAAAAATAAAAATTTATCATTTTGCAATAAATATCATTTATTGCAAACATACATTCTATAAGTGATATATGTGATATAATTTTAAAAATTCTTTTAGACTCTGTGAAAATATTTCCTAGCTGATGTATTCTTGGAGATGCTCTCTGGCAATGAACTGAAATTCCAGTTGCATAATGAATGAATGTTGAATTAAAAAATGATGATTTCAGTTCTTGGCACTGACTCTTGTAAAACTGAAATAAATTTGAGTTTGGAAGACAATATTCTATCTCAAATAAAATATATCTGAAATATTTAGTACATTTTAATAAAGAGATTTTCACTTTCTTCGTGTTACCTGATACAAACAATTGTTAGTAGACAAACATAAATGAGTATTGGGGGAAAAAAAGGAGATGGTTTTTACCTGGTTGTAAGAATTAAAAATAAGCTTTAAGACAGATGGTTTTTTTTTTTTTTTTTTTTTTTTTTGGTTTTTCTCCGGTACCAGGAACCGAACTCACGACCTTGCGCTTGCCAGGCAGGCGCTTTGCCGCTGAGCTAAATCCCCAGCCCCGACAGATGGGTTTTAATGTTTGTGAAACCATTATTGCGAAGAATTCGGAGGTGAACAGAACACAGAGGCAATGATAGAAGAACAGTTAAAGACTTTTCTTTTTGTTTTCTTTCTTTTCATTTTAAGAGATACAATGTCAGGCTGTAGATTCTCCTGAGTGCAGTAGACCAAAACAATAAAAAGGCTCAGATAAGCACAAATTCCTTCGAAGTAATGCTGATATTAGACCAAGACGGCACCACTGGGTCAAAGAATTCCATCAAGAGCCCGGTTCACCAGTACCTCTCACAGTGGTCATCCCACAGGCTCACTCTCTCTAGCTAGGAGACTCTGACAGCTTCACCTTTCTTCTCATCAGCAAAACTGCTGTGCTAGACTTTTTCTACTGCCCCATCCAGGGAAAAGGCTTTGTTCTGAGAGTTCAAGATGATGACAGATGCAACATTTTTAATTTAGAAGAAACCAAGGAAAATGTCCCCTGAGTCTCACTGGCTTACATCATTTCCTGAGTCAGTCACTGGCCAAAAGGACGGAGTGAGGCACTAAAGTTTACTCTGAGGCTGGGAGTGAATAATGTAGCTGAGAAATGGTAGATCTGTGACTCTAAAACCGCCCTGAGGTTCTGCTGCGCTAGAAGGACGCAGCTGGATGCTGGACAGCAAACGCACACGCACAAGCTGTGCTATTTTTCTGCAAATCTTCTAAAGGCACTATTTACTGGACAAATACTGCAAGTCTTTTTTGGTGAAATTGTCTCAAACTAAGCACTTAGGGGCTTTTTCATGATGTTTATTGCCATGATTTATTATTAAACAAAAACACAACTTTGACAGAATTAAATGAGATGTCAGTTTATCTGGACTACTAATTAGATTTAAGACTAATGTTTTTTTTTCTAAGTTAATGTTCTTTTAAAAATGTTTAAAATGGCTTAATGGTTTGAAGAAAGTATGCTGCATATGGTAACAAAATAATATAATGAATTATATTCAGATGTTTCTATGATGAATCTAATTCAAATGCTTAAAGTAAATGTTACTGTTTGGTAGCATTTCCACATCTTGGAAGGAATTCCTAATCCTTCCGAAAGGAATAGCAATCAACGCTGAATTAAATTGCTTTTAGGTAAAGAAAACATTTACCTGTCTACATAGAAAACACAAACAATTGTTATGTTTGGTTAAAAATGTGTTTGTGTACCTCTGTGTACATCATAAATTCTTTGAAAGAATAAAAAGTGTGTATAATTTTACTTATTCTGATCTTAATCTTTTATTATTTGCTCCCCAAATTTCAATTTGAAAAATTAAGGAGCCAGAAAAGCAAACACTGTATAACCATCAGCAAAATTGAAACTCTAAGAATCAAAATTAATTATAAATTTTGATAATTATATTTTTGTGTAGTACATTTTTACTGAACCATATCAAAATGAGTTGCAAATAGTATGACTTGTCATCCATCAGTACTGAAAAGAATATTTCCCTCAGTTCCTGTTACAGTAGCTTATGTTATTTCTGGTTTTCAATAAAAAAAAATTACAAGGAATGTTAAGAAGCAAGAAAAAACAGTCTGAGAGATAAAACTGGCATCAGATCTAGACTCACATTAGATAGACATTTTGGAATTTCCTCTCAAGGATTTCAAATAACTATAATTAATATGCAAAAGATTTACTGGAACAAGTGAACATCATGAAAGCATAGGTGGATGATGAGGTAGAAAAACTGAAACACAAAGAATTCAATGTAAATGCTACAGCTGAGGGCAGAGCATTATTTAGCATGTGTGCAGACCTGTATTTGATCCCTAGTATTGTTAAAAATAAAGCTAGAACTCCAAAGCCTTGTAACAGAAATGAAGAATCTTTGATGGACTCACCAGTGACTAGCTATGGCTGAGGAGAATTAGTGATTTTCATGATATGACAGTAGCCTCATCACGCCTTGATTGATCAATATTGCATGTCTCTATCTGTTTTCATGAGAAACCACTTTGAAGATATCAATATGTAATACAACATGCATTGTTAATTTCCTACCACTTTGTTTGTAACTCTGTATTGTCTGTACTGTTCTTTTGCTATTTTGTAAAAGGTTGTCTGTCTGTTAATGTTTTCCTCCTTTTATTTTTATTTTTTAAAAGCAAATGGAAAAGAGAGGGGGAAAGTGAAGCAAAATGCCCAAGAAATATGGGATAATAAAAATGGTGTAACATACATGGAATGGAAATACCAGAAAAGAACCCCCCCCATACACACACAAACAAGAAAGGGTAGAATCAATTTTTGAAGTTATGAAATTTGCAAAACTTCCAGTATTTGACAGACAAGAATCAGATGCAGAAAGTAGAGAGACCACCAAGCAGGAAAAATGGCAAGAAATACATACACATCATAATAAAACTGCACAAAGCAGAAGATAAAAACATCTTGAAAGTCAGGTTGATAAATACTTTCTCTGAAGAGGAAATCAAAAGTTCTTACCTTGGAGTTCTTTTCAGAAGCTGTGTGTCAGTTGATCTGAAGTGTCAACCTGCCTGGGTTCAGATACTCCTGGAAGGGTGCTTGGATCATGGGGTTCTCTACTCATCAGTGGACCAGCTAAATGTGCTGTGAGGTGGTGGGGCCCAGAAGGTGGCTCACGGTCAGGTGCCTTTGGAGGGCATGTCTCTGGCTCATACTCTCTCCCAGTGTTCTTCTTCCTGGCTGCCACAAAGTGAGCAGCTTTCCTTCACGATGTCCTTCCTCCACTGGCGTTTCTACCTTCGAGTCAGTTGACCATGAACTGAATTCTTTGAAACCGTGAGCCAAAGTAGACCTCTCTTCCTTTAGGTTGCAGGTGCCAGGTCTTTGTCCCAGCGCTGGCAGAGCTAACTTGTGCAGCATTTAAGCAGGCAGAGGACAGAGTGAAACATTTGAAGGCTGGAAATTTTTAAAAACCCATCAAACCAGAATTTTATATTTAGAAGAACTATTCTTCCAAAATGGAGATGAAATAATGACTTGATCAGGCAAATAAAAATTTGAAGGGATGTGTCACCTGTAGACTGCCTTGCAGAAATGTTTAAAAAGTCTCTTGGAGAGAAGGAAATCTGTGTCAAAGCCCCAGATTTACATAAAGGAAAGTAGAATATTAGGAAAAGAGTTAACGAAGTTAAAATATAACCTTTTATTTTCCTTATTTGATATAACAAGAGATGTTTTCTGGTACCAGGAATCAAACTCAGAACCTTGCGCTTTTCAGGCAGGTGCTGCGCCACTGAGCTATATCCACAACCAAGAAATGTTTTTACAAAATAATAATAGCAAAAATAAATGTTGCAGCATGCAAAAGAGTTATCATTGTTACAAGGGATGGACAGATACCCTAGGAATACCCTGCCATAAAGTACTCACACTACACATGAGGTGGTATAGTGTTACCTGAAAGTAGACTTAGATTAGTCATACAGGTACATTGGAAGACCCAAGTCAAACACTGAAAACATATTTTACAGAAGCATAGCTTATATGTCTAAAGAGAAGAGAAAATTGATCCATGTGAATGCTTGATTAAAATCATATGGTAGAAAAGAAGAGGAAGGTAAAAAGTATGCTGAACAGAAAACAATTTTAAATACAGTTGCTATTAATCCAACCATATCAGTAGTTGCTTTAAATGCAAAACCACTCATTAAAACATAGAGACTGAAAGGATTAAAAAGAAATCCCAATTATATGCTGTTGTACAGTAGACTTTCCATCATTATAATAGAACCCCTGAAAAAATTAACTTATAAAGCTAAAAGAATTATTTTGATCCACAGTTTTGGAGCTTCCAGTCCACGATTGATTGGCCCCATTGTTTCAGGCCCGGGGAAAGCGATAGATCATGAAGAGAATGTGCAATAGAGCAAGATCATTAACATCATCCGCCAGGGAGCAAAAAAGCCCTATAATTCCCTCTGGGGGGTGCACACCCAATGACCTAACTTCTTTCCTCTAGGCCTCACCTCTAAAATGTCTCACAACCTCCCAGGAGCGTCATCCCGAGGACCAGGCCTTTAACACATGGGCTTTGGGAGCCTTTCAAAATCTCATCTTGGGGCTGGGGATTTAGCTCAGTGGCAAAAGCGCCTGCCTGGCAAGCGCAAGGTCGTGAGTTCGGTTCCCGGTACCGGAGAAAAACCGAAAAAAAAAAAAAAA